>NW_024423786.1:59446425-59474017 GCF_017311325.1 Ursus maritimus | reverse complement strand
GGGGGAGGGCGGCAGGCAGCGCGGACGGGCTCCAGCAGGCTGGCGCTACTCCTTACACCTGGCCCCAGACGGCTCTCACTGTGAGACGGCGGACATGAACTCTGTGAACTCCAGGGCCCAGCAGCCCCGCAGTTCTGAACTGTGTAAATCTGACGGGACACGTCCTCAGTGGTCTGTTGTGTCAGCTCTGTGACACGATTACCAAACCCTAGTGTTTCCTGCGTTTTGGCCGTGCCAGGCACAGTGCCAGGCGCTTTCCATGTGTGTTTTCACAGCATCTCTGACGTGGGTCCCTTGTAAGTGGCTGGAGTGGGGTACCACGTACGTACCATAAAATCCACCTGTCTTCCGTGTTCGTTGAATGATTTTTTTTTTAAAGATTATTTATTTATTTATTTGACAGAGAGAGACAGCGAGAGAGGGAACACAAGCTGGGGGAGTGGGAGAGGAAGAAGCAGGCTCTCAGTGGAGGAGCCCGATGTGGGGCTCCATCCCACAACGCCGGGATCACACCCTGAGCCGAAGGCAGATGCCTAACAACTGCGCTACCCAGGTGCCCCCGTTGAATGATTTTTAATTCACAGAGTTGTGCACCCATCAGCCAATGGGGTGGCTGCAGGTGCTCCTGCCCCGATGTCGAAGACCGGGGGGTCGGGGGCGTTAGGTGACTTTTCCGTGCTCCCGAGCCCCGTGCTGTGCCGCGGACAGGGAGACTTGAGGCTGCTGTGTGTGAAAGCCTGTGCACATTGATGTTTTTACCACATGGATTTGAATATCACAGATTTAAATCACGTCCTTGGAAACATAACCACTCACAGCCAAAACCCAGGGTTTACTCTGAACCTCCGTGTGCTCCCCCAGGTTCAGACCCTTCGCTTGAGAAAAGCGCCGTATGAGTGAACAGCAGGCCACACGGCCCCCCATCCAACGTCCCTCCTCTGGTCTGGTGGTCAGGCCCCGAGTGGGAGGGATTCTCCAACTTCCCTCTATCCTTACGGGGATGCCAGGCGCAGTATGCTCTCTTACTGCTCAAGTTCCAGCCAGAAAATGCTCCCCGGCTGTGTCTGTCACGGGAAACCTGGATGGCACCCGTCCCTCCACCTCTTGGTCCTGTGTTCATGTGTTTGATGCCTACGCTCACCCCTGGCCAGCCCCGACAGAGAGCTCGGCCCCTGTTTAAGCTCACCCCCGAGAGTCCACTCCCACAGATGCGTCCGTGGGCTGGGCCGGGTGGAGAAGGGCGCTCACGTTGCACATCCTCAGAGGTCCCTTGTCAGCCAAGCCACCGCTGGTTTTTCCCTCCCTCCCCAGCCTACATCCTCAGCAACACCCAGCCCCTCCCGCCGGCCCCTCCCCGGCTGTGGCCCCAGCTCCATCAGCAGCCCAGTCCCTGGGCCCTGAGAAGGCAGCACAGTGACCCAGTTCGTGGTACTAGAGCATATTCGTAAGGGGGGAGGTCTCGGTGTTTCCCAGGAGGAATTCTGGTGAACGAGTCTCTCCATCGTGACCCACACACTGCGCACAGCCCGTAACCTCGCTCCCTGTCCTCGTCCACCTCGCACCCACTTAACGCAGGGAGACTCGGACCTTCCGCTTCTGTCGGCCGCCCCTCCCCTCCCCTCCGTGGACTTGGGAGTCAAAATCTACCCGTACCTGTGGGTGACAGTCACGGTTCGTGCATGTAGGGGTCCATCGAGGAATAGAAACACGAGTTTTCTTAGGTTTAGAGCGATGAAGACCAGGCCTCACAATCTCAGAGACCTCCCTCAGTGCCCAGAAACCGTCCTGGAGAACTTCTGCCGTTCTGTACGCTCCCCTCCTCGCCGTTTTCACTGGTGTCCCGGCTCGTTGGTAGGTAGAGTGTGTCCCGACAAGTCTACTCACTTGACACCTTCCCGACGTGTATTGTCGCCGGGTACATGGTTCGTGGGACCTCCTAGGCCAGTGTCACCCCCGTCCCGTGAGGGGCACCCTCCCCCCGGGGCACAGCCGTCCCCTCTGTCCTCCGCCCCCGCTTGCTCACTGAGATCCGTTACCGTTCACAGCCGGGCCCGTGTTTCCAATTTTGTTCATCTGTATCATATACGACATAGGTAGACACCGGTTTCTTTTGATTAACAAGGTAATATTCTGGATCATTTTTTAAAAAATCCCCTTCCTGCTAAGGTTTCGGGGCTAGTGTTTGTAGTTGTTACTGCCGTCTGAGAGTCATTGTGCCTTCTCCTAGGTAACTCCTGATCTCAGGCAGGTCCCTACCCTGGTGAGGTCAGGGGTCTTTGAGACTCAGGCAGGCTGTGCCACCAAGAATGTGCACGTGTCCTCAGGGAACTCATGTGCCACCTGAAACCCATCCTCGGACCCCCCTGGAGTCCTTCACCTCGCTCCTGGAAATGACCCTCCTCGGGGTGCCCCTGAGAGTGGAGGGAGCCGGGGCCTCTGGTGATGACCCCAGGGGGGAGACCCAGGAGAGCTGGGGGGTGCACAGTCACCCAGCACTTCCTGAGCACCTGCGACCATGTTAGCACCTGTGTGCTGACCCTGGAGGACCCCGGGGGCCTCCGGGATGGACGGGGCCAGTCTAAGCGCTAGGGGACTGGTGGGGACTTGAGCAAGCCAAAGGTGCCCAGAGCTCTGAGATTGGAGGAGGGCTGGGGTGGCCGGTGGGCAGGTGACGCCCCTGCACAAACCCCAGACTGGGCTCGGTCCCTTCCTGGCCCCTCCCGCGCTCTCGTGTCCAGCCTCCTCTGCGGCGGGACAGAACGCTCACGTGTCGTCCTTGTTTGTAACACACTTTGCAGGCAGTGTGGACTGGACTGGACCCTGGGAACCAGCATGTCTCCAAAAAGCCACCCTTCTGTGCCTGGCCGCCACCTCGCCTCTCGGACCGCAAGGTAGGAGCCCCACCGAGCAAGGCCCCGGCCCGCGGGGTTCCTGGACCTCTGGGGGCGCCGTGTTGTTGGGGAGCAGTGGGGTTGGGGTGCCGGGCGCGCAGCCGACTCACGTCCAGAGGCTCAGGTGTCTGTGTTCCGCATCGCGGGGTGGGCGTCATTCCGCCGTTGCACAGGTGCTCCCGACTGCCGTCCAGGCCCCTTCGGACAGTGATCCAGTAATGAACTGTTAGATCCCGTCTTATCTGCGGTGGGAACGGATAGACTCAGGTGGGGAAGGCAGGGCTGGCTCGAGGAAGAAGGCGCTGTGGTCCAGGCTGCGGGGCGGGGAAGGCCGGCATGGAGGAGGGCGGGCCCGCATGGGGATTGACCATCCGAGGCCTTCTGCACAGAAGGAGGTGGCTTATGCATCCGAGTGGGTCGGGTCTGGGCCGGCTCGTGGGCACATGACCCCGGAGATCACCAGGAAGGGGGCAGGGAGCGTCTACACCCTTGACCTGCTGGTGTTGTGGGGCGCTCTGTAAACCGGACTTGGGGGCACAGGAGGGGGCTTTAGGCGAGGAGGCGTATGACCCACAGCCCACTCCACTGACTCCCGCGTCGGGGAGCCCCCGGGCTGCGTGGGTGCGAGGAAGACCTTGGCGGTCTTGAGCATGAAGGTGCTGCATGTGGGCAGCGGTCACGCCGGGCAGCAGCCCGGGACACTTGGCACCGGACAGGCCCCTTGAATGTCCGTGTGGGGGAACCTCTGGTCTCGCACCTTCCGCGTCACGGATCCGCCATGCACAGCCACCCGGGGCTGGACACTCCCGTTCTGACCTAGAGCCCTTCCTCCCTCCTCTTCCTCCCCGGGGTCCGTGGGCCCACACACCGTCTGTGTCAGCTCCTGTGTCGTGCTCCTTGAGGACGGGCCGACGCTTGCAGAAGGGAGCGGAGAAGAGAGCACACCACGTCAGCCCGGGGCTGGAGTGAAGAGCCGAGCGGTTCCCATAAACTAGAGGCCACGAGGGTGAGCTGGACACGTCCGCCCCCAGGAGCTGAAGGGAGCATCCTGATGCCTTTGCTGCCCTTCACCTCTCTATGCAGATCCTTGATCCCCCAAAGCAGGCCGGTGGCGTGAGCGTTCTGTGTCACCCGTGGCATCCGTTTATGTGACGGGGGACAGGGAAGAGGTTGCCACGCAAACTGGAGGCTTTCCGGGGCTGCGGCAGCTGATCCATGACACCGTTAACGCAAGTACGAGTGGCCCCAGGTGCCCAGACCCCTGTCGCACTCAGCACCGGGAGAAAGAGAAAGAACAGGTCAGATCAGATCTCACCTGTGCCGTCCTCAGAGTCTCTCTTTCATCGTAGCCTTTGCGGCTTGATGTCTCTCCTTCCTGTTTTTACCCGTTATTTCCGTCTTCACGGACACGCCGTTCCTCCACGAGAGCTGGTCTCCGACGTGTCTGCGGGGACGCTGTGCTTTCGTCGGTGCAGCTTCCTCGTCGTCACGGGCCTGTGCTGTCCTCGCTGTATCCACCTGCTCGGGGTGACCCTCAAAACCAGCTCTGAAACGGCCGGTTCTGAACGAGAATGTGCCGCAAGACGAAGCACGTCCGTCCTCTGGACGCGGGCGTGGACTCCCACCCCTGAGACAAAGCGCGTCCGTCCTCTGGACGTGGGCATGGACTCCCACCCCTGCTCCTTCCCTCTTGTTCTCACCACGAGGGCTCAGGCGCTCCGGGAATGCAGGTGAGTCAAGGGAAGAGGAGCCGTTGGTCCTCAGAGTGGACTGACAGCCGGGGCGGCCAGTCCGTGCAGACCCGCAGTGTGCCCGTGGCCTCTTGAGAATTCAGCGTGGTCTGCGTTATCTCGGTCACTCCTTCCGCGTCCATGTCCTGGTCCAGAAAGCGGGGACAGTGTCTGCAGATGCGGGGTATATAACCGTGCATCCGAGAGCCCGTCGCCTGGTATGTGGTAGGCGCCCCATAAATGCAGTTCCGTTTTCTCCTTTGCCCACTCTCCTCCTCTTCTGACTTACCGCACGTCCGGGGTGCTTTCTCCCCAGCTCTGGAGCTCGAGGAGCGCAGACCGCACCTTTGCTTCTGCACCGATCCTCGTTGGCTGTGTTATCTTCAAGCGCATTATTCCTTCTGCGTTAGAGCGGCTGCGTGCCCTTGCGAGCGGACCTGGGGTCTCACAACCATTGGCACACTGTGGCTCTGTCCAGTCTCCCCAGCGGGTTTCCAGGGAAGCGGCCAAAGGCCATGTGTTCCGAGGTCTGTCATGGAAGGTTCTTCCCTTACAATCCCATGGTGAAGGTGCTTGGTCTGCAGACTTCCCGAAAAGCCAGCACTTCCTTCTACTTACAGACTTTAGTCCTCGTTTCTAAAATGAAATCCCACGTCGCGGCCGGTTTCAGCCAGTCTGATTTTGGTAGCGTGTTGGTGTATTTTCCTTCATGCGTCTTTGACCCGCCCTGTTTCCTTAAAGTATTTTTCTGTTTTCCTTTTTTTCCCCTGGGACTTTAACCGCACATATATTCAGGGCATTGGCGTTGCCCCACGGCTCACAGATGTGCTGTTCATTTTTTTTTTTTTTTAGGTATTTTGGTAGTTTCTATCCCCATTTTCCATCTCAGACATTGTAATTTTAATTTTAATTCTAGAATTCAGCTTATGTCTTTTTTAAAAAGATTTTTTTTTATTTGAGAGAACGAGCACAAGCAGGGGGAGGGACAGAGGGAGAGGAAGAAGCAGGCTCCCCGCTGAACAGGGAGCCCGATATGTGGCTCGATCCCGGTACCCTGGGATCATGACCCCGGCCGAAGGCAGACGCTTAACGACTGAGCCACCCAGGCACCGCTAAAGATTTTGTTTTTAAGTAATCTCTGTACCCAGCGTGGGGCTTGAACCCATGACCCCGAGGTCAAGAGTTGCCTGCTCCCCCGACTGAGCCAGCCAGGTGCTCCAGGTTATGTCTTTCTGTGTCTCTCTCTACACGCTTTTGTTTTCCTTTCCCTTCTGGGGCATGCCTATGGAGCATAATAGCTGTGTTTAGTGTCCCGTTTAATAGCGATCATCGCCCTTTCTGCATCTGTTTCTATTGATAATTTCTCTATCGTTACAGGTCATGCTTTCCTGTTTCTTTGTCTGCCTTGAATTTTTGACTGCGTCCCAGACATTGTAAATTTTATGTTGTTGGTGTTGGGTGTTTTTTTTTTTTTTTTCTAATTCCTTTAAGTATTTTTGAGCTTTGTACTGGGATGCAAGTTACTTGGAAACAGTGATTCTCTCGAGGCTCGATTTCCCACTTGGTTGGGTGGGACCGAGCAGCCTCGAGGCCCGGGGCTCCTGTGGCCAATCCCTGCAGTGAGACCCTTCTGCGGCTCTGCGGGACGCGTGCCCACGGCAAGGGTCTCCGCTCCAGCCGTTCCCCGACCTGTGTGAGCTCCAGGAATGCGGCCCATGCCTCCCACGGGCTCCGTCCCTGGCTCCAGCACGCATGTGCAAGGACCGGGGGCAGCTGGCTCCCTCCTCTGCGACCCTCAGCTCCGTCCCTTCAGCCGGGCGATCCTGGGACTTCCCTCACCTGTCCCTCTTGTCTCAGGGCTCCGTGCCCGGCATCCCTGTCGTCCACTGTTCTGTCTGGCTTCTTGGTTGGGTGAGGGGGGGATGGTAATTCCAGTCCCTGTGACTCCCTCACAGCCGGAAACAGAAGTCCTGTCTGTACAGAGACGTGTTCGTCTGTTCTGTGTGGCTCTTGTTTATGCTGATTTTGTGGGTGACGGAGCTGTTTTCACGTTGGAAAGAAAGGCCATCATTTCTCATTGTTCTGTTCTGTAGTTGGGACAGGATGAATTTAATTCCGCGTCGCTCGCCGGCAGCGGGGGCAGGCGGGTCTCTGGGACCGAGTACCCCCTGTGTGCGGATCAGTGCTGCCCAGAATGAGGAGTCTGCCCTCCCTGCCCCACACCTCATGTCAGAAATGCAAAGAGCCCCACTTCCTCCTCCTCCTTCTTGCAGTTTTGTTGTGCAAACAAGGAGCCGTGTGAGCACAGGGATGGAAGTCACACTTAGGTTCAGATCTTCGCGTTGCCACTGATACATCACGTGACTGCGGGCAGACTGCCAAAACTCAGTCTCTTTCTTCATCCGTAATGTAGAAATATAAAGCCAATTTCTTTCTTTCTTTTTTTTTTTTAAGATTTATTTACTGAAAGAGCAAGCTTGCAGTGCCGGGAGGGCAGAGGGAGAGGGAGAGAATCCCAAGCAGACTCCACACTAAACACAGAGCCCGACGAGGGGCTCAATCTCACGAGCCTGACATACGACCTCAGCCAAAATCAAGGGTCAGACTCTTCACCGACTGAGCCTCCCAGGCGTCCCTAGAAGGCCTGTTTCTTAAGGATAGAAGTGACCGTGGAAAACTGCTTCACAAATTTGCAGGTGCCCCAAGCCAGGCCTCCCTTCTCCCCTTCTGCCCTGTCCTGTCCTTGCAGTCTGTCCCTGTCCTCCTCCCCAGGCCACTAGTGCAGTGTGGGCCTCCCCACTCCCCTTGCCAACATCTCTTTACTCTCATTTGATTCCTGGTTTTCTTAGGTTGCAGTCCCTGGGAAACACACCTTGAGATGGTGTGTGTGTATGACGCCTGCTGGGGGGGTGCCCTGGGGAATGTTCCGGGTGAGACAACAGGGGCCGCCGGACGGGCAGGGGAAGAGCTGCCCCAGAAGCCCCCGTCAGCCCAGAGGACGTGTGGGGAGACCTCTGGAACATGCCTCCCATGGAAGCACGGTGGCCAGGCCCGTGAACGCACCTCCCTTTCCTCCCCACCGGTCCGCAAGGATTCGGAGCGGGGCCTTCTGCCAGCCTGGGGAAGGCAGGAGGCGTGCCCCCTGCACTGATGGAGTGTCTCTCTCTCCCCTGCTTCCACGTGAACGGGATACCAAGGACCTGGCACGTAAGAGGTGTTGATAAAATGTTTTCCCTTCTCTGCTTAACGTACTCCCCGGGTAATCTTTAGATTCTGGGATAGTAGACACGCTGAAGCTGCCGCTCCCGTTTGGCATTATCGTGTCACTGATGTGCGCTGACATTTAGTCCTCACCCTCTCCTGCCACCTGACGAGGTGCGTGATGGTGGGTGACCCCTGTAACCCTGGGGGAGGCACTGTTTCCCCCTTTTCCCAGAGGAGAAGGCTGGGACTGCGACAGCTTGAATGTCTTATCCAGGCTGTGCTGTGTCCCCCCATCCTAACTCCTGCTCCCTTAGCACGTGCCTGCATTTGGGGAGCGGGTCTTTAAAGAGCCACTTACGTTAAAATGAGGTCACGAGGGGCGCCCATTACTGCCGTGGACTCGCAGGTGTCAGAAACACTCACCAGCGGCGCCTCTGCGTCTGAAGCTGGGGCCACTTCAGAGCAGCAAGGGAGAGACGCACAGGGCAGGGACTGAGCCGGTCCCCGCCCAGGGAAAGGTGGCAGGCAGATGGCTGTCGCCCATAGGAAGAAAGGCCACGAGTGTGGGGAATGGGGTAAAGGCTCCATTCGTGACGCACACCTTCTAGTCCACCTTCTGGAGAGAAGCCCTGTGAGAGTGGTGACTTTGGGAAAACGTCCAAGCAGAGCTCCACCCTCATTCAGCATCATGGGACCGTGCGCGCCTGGAAGAACAGGACAGCCTTTCTAGGTGCTCGACAGGTGTTTCTGGCATAACCTTTACGTCCGCATTCACAGCTGGAACGTTCCCATACTGTAACGAAAACTTCCTGCTTTCAGAAGCCTCACACACTGCATGGAATTCAGGTTCTGTCGGAGATGGAGTGAAAAGCTTAGTTTTGAGGACGAGGTCTTCGTGCAATAGTTAATATTACAAAAACCCGATTATATATTTGCCCACAAAAGGGATAAAAAGGCTCCTGAAAACGTTCTTTGCTTTGGGTTGGAATTTTAATCCCCACGTCCGGTCGTGTCTTGCTAATCAGAAGCATCATCGCTGGGTATACATCCATTCGAATAGCCAAAAATAAATAAATAAATAGATAAATAAAAAGAATGAATTATTCTTTAACAAAGGCAGCTTGGGAAGCAAAATCTCTTTTTTTTTTTTTTAAAGATTTTATTTATTAATTCAACAGAGATAGAGACAGCCAGTGAGAGAGGGAACACAGCAGGGGGAGTGGGAGAGGAAGAAGCAGGCTCATAGTGGAGGAGCCTGATGTGGGGCTCGATCCCGTAATGCCAGGATCACGCCCTGAGCCGAAGGCAGACGCTTAACCGCTGTGCCACCCAGGCGCCCCAAGGGAAGCAAAATCTCTTAAAACACAGGGCACGAGGGTGCAAAGAAGAGGGCCTTGATGTTTACGAGGTTGGAAACCACTGCAGTAAATTACCTTGAAGGCTCCTCAGATTCCTCCTTATTGTCCTAAACGTCGTCCTCGCGGTACAGCACTGTAGGGGCAGATAGAGGACCCTCCCAATTCCTTTTATAAAAACACAATGCTAAACTTCCAGTTAGCCGAGGTTCTGATTAGCTAGAACCGGGGATAACTATGAAAATGTAAGCATCTTTAATTTTTCACTCAAGCGTATCCCCGATGAGAGCTATGGTGAATTCCTTTTGCTTCCCAAATATACTCAAAGATATTCTCATATAAAGAGATTACTAGTTTACATGAGATCACTAAGGCCTCAACCCTTTGAGGCAGGGGATGGGGTGGGGGTCGGCAGGCTTCTGGAACCCTAGGACCAAACATCGACCACAAGCAGCCAGCTGTCAGGGACGCTGTGGACATCCCGCTGCTGTTCGGGACGCCCCTCGGGGGAAGCCACAGCCCGCAGCGCTTTGACCTTTAACCGGTCATACTCCTTACACCAGCCACAAAACCCCACTGCATCTTACAGATCTTATATTCTGCTTGTAAAAACTTCATCTTCTGCGTAAAAAGGCTGAAAGCCCCCGATACTCTGCTGTGTGCCAACAGTAAATTTCAGCGTCCTCATTTAAACCCCACAGTCACCCCTGACGTGAATGATGTTACCACCATTTCGTTAAGGGGGAAGATAAGGACCAGAGAGGGCTCACAATTTCCTCCAGGTCCTGAAGCCAGCGCATCATGCCGAGACTCAGACCCACGTCTGAGTGCTTCTGCCTCCCGGGCTCCCTCCGCTGTGCCACACAGCCCCTCCTGAAACCCTTCACCGCGCTGAGGTGCTCGCTTAAATGACCCCAGGCGACCGGGGTTCCAAAGGTGCATGGCCAGAGCTGCTCAACCACGGCACTATTGACATTTGGGGCTAGGTAACTCTTCGTTTGTGCGGGCATTTTTATCCTAAGCTATCGATGCCCATCGTTTCTTCCCAGCTGTGACCAGCACAGCGTTTCCAGATGTTGCCAAAAGTCCTCAAGGGGCAAAGCCACCCCAGCTGAGAACCCCGGGTCCCCTCTGTGCATCTCGCAAGCTGCTCTCACTGCGGAAAGACCCGAAGTGGAGATTCTCCTGTCTTACACCGTCCCGTTCAGTCCCTCTCTCATCTGATGGCTCGTGTGTTAGCTGACCATCTGTAGGTACATGCCAGCGCAGGGAGGGTCTGTGGAGGGGCTGCGACCGCCCAGGTGTGCTGAGCCTAATGCTAATGGACTGTGACTGTCCAGATGGGCGGAGCCTAATTACCAGAACCGTGAGCTGCACGGTTCTGCTTGGCCTCTCCAATTCTCAAACCAGCTGTGTCCCCTTGCAAAGCCGGGGGTCGAGACAAAACCACTGCCCTTACAGTCACCTGACCTTTCGCAGCAGACTTCCTCCCAGCTCAGGCAGCTCCCACGCTGTGCGCTGGCGCGCTCTGATTCTGCCCTGACACCTGCTATTCTATCTCCTGGGGCTACCAGAGGATACCCTGCTTCCTCTGCGGGACACCCCCCTCTGGCCCTTGTGTCCTGGCCTCCAGCTGTCCTCCTGCCATTGTGGCTTCCTCCCAATGAGTGGATCATCACACACGTGTAAGGACGAGAAGAGGGGAATACGCATAAAGCACATTCCTAACCGGAAGGATGTGTCCCAGAGAGAGACCGAACCACCCTCAAGTCCCTAAAGCAGATTCACATCTGTCACTGGACCCGGGGTCGGGGCTGAAATGGCTTCTTCCACGAAGAATTGAGTTCTGGGGCTGCTGCCAAGGTGACTGCTAATGACTTCAATGACGGTAGACATTCCCTGAAGCATTCTCCAGTAATTACAGCCCGGGGACCACATCCGGTGTCAGGTCGGAGTCAGAACAATGGCCTCTACGTCCGCGCTCTGCCGCCTGGTTACACTCCCATGTCTTTCTGCCTCCAGACGCTTTCCAAAGATAAACATCCTCATAGTGCGATAAGAACGGCCTCCCTCAGGCCGCCCTGGCTCCCTTAGGGCCCCATCACCTCCGAGTCCTGTCTGCAGGCTCTGTCGCCGCCCCCCAGTGGCTCCCCGGGGTGCAGCCTCTGGTGTTTAAGGAAGGCTGTGCGCCCCCCTAAGGCCTTCCCACAGGCGCTGCATTCAAAGGGCCTCTCTCCAGTGTGGACCCTCTGGCGACTGAGAAGGTGGGAGTTCTGACTGAAGGCCTTCCCACATTCGGGGCAGTCGTAGGGTTTCTCTCCCATACACACACGGTGGTGTTTAATGAGGTCTGAGCTGCCCCTGACGGACTTCCCGCACTTAGCGCAGGGGTAAGGCTTCTCCCCCCTGTGGATTCTACGATGCCTTGTGAGGTCTGAGCTCTGCTGGAAGGATTTCCCACACTCTGCACACTCATGGGGCTTCTCTCCTGTGCAAGTCACCAGAGGTCCCACGAGGTCTGAGCTGCCCGGGAAGGTTCTAGCATGCTGGTCGCACCCGCCAGCTCTCTGTTCCCCGTGAGTTCCCTGCTCATCCCCAGGCACCTGGGCCTGGCTCAGTGTCCTCCCACGTCCCTGGGGTTTCTCTGCAGTGTGAAGCCTCTGGTGTTTGAGGAAGGCCGTGCGCCAGAGGAAGGCCTTCCCGCAGGCCCCGCACTCATAGGGCTTCTCCCCGCTGTACACTCTCTGGTGCTGGACGAGGAGCGAGCGCTGCCGGAAGGCTTTCCCACACTCGCCGCACGGATAAGGCTTCTCCCCGGTATGGATTTTCTGATGCGTGAGCAGGTGCGACCTCTGGCTGAAGGCCTTCCCGCAGGCCCCGCACTCGTAGGGCTTCTCGCCCGTGTGGATTATCCAGTGCCGGATCAGGTCTGAGCTTCCCCGGAAGGTTTTCCCACACTCCGTACACTCATAGGGCTTCTCCTTCCTGTCGGTTCTCTGCTGTCCCAGCTGGCCCGCGTCGGAAGGGCAGGCCTGCTGGCACCCGGCGTCCCGGCCTGCGTGCAGCCTCTGGTGCTTGAGCAGAGCCGTGCGCCCGCTGAAGGCCTTCCCACACCCACCACACACGTAGGGCCTCTCCCCGCTGTGCAGCCGCTGGTGCTCGGTGAGGTGTGCGCGCTGCCTGAAGGCCTTGGCACACTCGCGGCACTTGAAGGGCTTCTCCCCGGTGTGGGTCCTCTGATGCGTGACAAGGTGCGAGCTCTGGCTGAAGCTCTGGCCGCATTTGTGGCACACGTACGGCTTCTCTCCAGTGTGGACTCTGCGGTGAGTGACCAGGTCCGAGCTCTGGTTGAAGGCCTTGCCGCATTCGTGGCACGTGAACGGCTTCCCGCCACTGTGGGACCTCTGGTGCAGGAGCAGGTTGGAGGTCCCGCGGAAGGCCCTGCCACACTCCTGACATTCGTAGGGGTTCTCGCCTCTGTGCGTCCGCCGGTGCCTGGCCAGGTTGGAGCTCTGGTTGAAGTCTTTGCCACACTCGCGACACGTGTAAGGTTTCTTCCCGGTGTGAATTCTCTGATGAATAATGAGATTTGAACTCTGGTTGAAGTCCTTCCCACATTCGTCACACATGTAGGGTTTCTTCCCCGTGTGAATTCTCTGGTGGAAGATCAGGTTTGAGCTCCGGTTGAATGTTTCTGCACATTCCTTACATTGATAGGTTTTCTTCATATTACTGGTTTTCTGGCATTGGGTGACTTCTGCCTTCTGCTGGAAGCTCTTGCCACAGACCTCATGTTTGTGGGATCGTTCTCCTGCAGAAATTGTTCTTTCTCTCCCATTACATCCGTGGCCTCTCTCTCCTGCAATGGCTTTCTCGGCAATGAGATTCAGTTCCCTGGTACCTCTCCCCTGGCACCTCAGTGACCTGTCCGCAGGGTCACCAATTTCAACCAACCCACGGTCCTGGAGGATCGGTCTCTGGCCTCCTTCGGATCCAACCCTTGCTGAATCTTTGTCTCCGGGAATGTCCATCTTTGACTTCTGGCCCGTTCTGGTGTTCCTGGTCTCCGGACCTGAAATGGTAAGTAGACCATGATAGCATTCCTAAAATACAAACATCACCTCTTCCCCACACTGAGAAGTCTAAGAGGGAGGAACAGAGAGCTGAGAAGAGGACTGTGTCCCGGCTGGGGCTGAGAGTCGCACCTTTTTAGAGACTGGCCAGCACCGGAACGACCCTGCTCGTGCTCACTCTCTAATAAATAGACACAATTTTTAAAAGCAAAACCGAATGAGGTGGCGCACCAGCACCGGGAAGAGAACGCCCTTCCTTTTCCTTTCCCTATGGCCTTGCACTGTCCCTCCGCCGTTCATGGACAAAATCAAAACCTCGTGCCAGCTGGTGAGGGAGAAACGGTGCAGATCCAGTAACACAAGCAGGACGGAGGAGGGCGCAGGAGGAGGTGAGAGCCAGTCCTTCCAGGACACCAGGGCGGGGGCCACGGGGCAAACCCAGAACTGTGCACCCCCCCCCATGAGGCAGGACTCCCTTCGGCACAGACTGGAAGCACCTGGCCACAGGCGTCAGAGCCGCTGGGAACCCTTGATCTTCTGATCCCACGGATCCTTTAAAGACTCTCCTTTTTTGTTTCACCCCAAACCCAGAGAGCTGAGAGTGTGCGGACACCCCGCCCCCAGTGGGACCATCTCTGCCTCCCAGCGTCTCCTCCCCACAGAGCTTCCTCGGAGCGCAGGCCTGGCGCCCAGCATCCTCCCTGACTCGCTCACGGCCACACCCCACAGCCTCCTGAATTCCCGAAAAAGCAGCTCCCGCTCAGGAACCACCCCTGAGAGAGTGGCAGACGCTCTGTACCTTCCCTCCTCTCCTTAGAGCTCAGCTACGTCACACGTCACCCTGGCTCTCAGCAGCCAGTCCTGTCCTTGCTCTAGAAAGGGGTGAGACCCCGGGCTGAAACCCCGCGCTACCCTGTCTGAGGGACTCCTCACCTTCACTGTATTTCTTCTCTCCCGCTTCCCGGGGCTGATCTGCCCTCTGAGCCCTGCTGTGGGACACGGCACCACACTAGGTGAGAAATAATGAGGAATGCAGGATGACACCGAGGACAGAGTCCCTCTCCTTGGGGAGCCCGTGCTGGGCTGGGGGCTCAGGAAGGGTATGCATGGGGTGTCCTGGGACCCCGCGGGAAGAGCACATCCTTGAGGGGGGATGAGCAAGGAAACTTCCGGAAGGACAGAGCTTCTAAGCTGAGGCTTCAGAGACCACATGAGATAACCAGACTTTCCATGAGGCTCCCACACGTGCATGGGCGGGAGTGAGAGGAGCCACGGACGTCCATGCACGCACCATGCAACGGAGCCCGGGGTGCGGGATGGCAGAAGGCAGAGCTGGGAAGTGCTGGTCAACTTGTGGAAGACCAAGAGGTTTGGGCTTTGTCCTGAAGGCCACGGGGAGCTTCTGAAGGGTTAACGCAGGAGAATGGCATAAGCAGATTTACGGTTTTAGAAGACTGTTCTGATCATTTTCTGGAGGATGGAGGGTCAAGGCTGCGAGTGGGGACATCAGGCAGACAGCCACAGCAGTGACCTGCCTTGGAGCCAGTGAAGGCCCTAGTGAGCTTGGGACGGAGGGCACGGGGGGACAGAGTCCAAACGTCAGAGAAGCAAGACCTGGTGCTGTCCTAGATGGAGGGGCTGAGCGGACAGGGCAGGCATTAAGGATGGCATCCACGTGTCCAACCTGGGCAACCGCCTGAACTGGGTAGCTGGAGGCAAAGACGGGGCGGGGGGGGGCAGTGGCGGAAGTAATTTCAGACGTGTTGGAGATGCCTGTGGGGCATCCAGGAGAAACGTCTGCGGAGCTGACGGGTCAGCAGGTCAGGAGCCCAGGAGGAACATCGGGAATGCAGACAAAGGCCTCAGAATCATCAGCACACAAGTAGCATCCAAAGCAGAAAAGTGTCACTAACTATGGCTTGGAGTCCTGAGCAGAGCACAGGGTGCGGGAGCGAGCAGAACCAAGTTAGAACCCCGGCGTCTTAACCTCAGCCATCCTCCCCTGGGATGTCCAACAGAAGGAACGGCACTGATCCCACAGTATCGTCATGCCGACGAAGCATTCTGAGCTACTGGGGTTAAGACTTCAATGTATTGAAGGAACACAACTGGGGTTGGAGGGGGAGACACAATTCGACACGTAACAATAGCCCTACTCTACGATTCACCTGTATTCCCAGTATCTCCAGTATCCCCGCTGACTTCCCACACACTGTGCTTCTCCCCATGCTGTCCCGTTGCCCCTGACTCCTGCTCATGATACCACTCCAGCTCTCTTTCATCTACACCAGGAATCCAGAACTCAAACGGCCACAGGAGGCCAGGCACTTCATCAGGACGAGTGAAGGAAGCTAGGTGATGATATATGACAAAATGAGACTTTGCTTCCACCGCAGGGAGCCAGTGGAGATTAGTGAGGACTGGGGCCCTGGAAATTGGATGCTGAGTCTGAAGGTGGAGCTCAATTCCTGCTCAGTGCACCGTGCAGACATGGGAGGCCCCGCGTCGACACGTCTGAGCTTTCAAGACATGCTAAAGCCTAGGTCTTGTGTCAGTAGATGTGAAAGACATTTCCGCATTTTAAAATGTTGGCCTTGGATTAAAATAAAACCCAATGGCGCTAGCGGGAAAACGTTGTCTACAGTCCTACCTGGCCCCGGGGGTCATCATTGTTCAGCCCCCTGACCTACGGAAATACCTCCCACGGTTGCAGGCCCGCCTGTTAGCACCTTCTAACCATTCCAATCCTTTTAAAGTCCTATTCCCGTGCATGTGTTCCAAAGATAGGGCCCCTACCTAGAGAGGGACCCGGAGACTTACACACTCACGCACACACGTGAAACTAGTAGATGCTTATGACTAAGCACTAGCTCAACGAGCTAAAGGAGATGAAAAGCTTAGAGATGCAGGTGGTAACTCTGGAAGGCTTCCCAGAGAAAACGGCTTTTGAAGCTACTCATAAAAGGATGTGCAGACCTTTACAAAGAAGACACTCGCCTAAACCCCGCCCCCCTCCTTTGAACCCCAAGGGCAGGAACATTTCAGATCAAGTATGACAGCACGTCTGGCCCGGACAGCTCATTCCTGTGGTGCAGTCTGGTCCCCCCTCGGGGCCTCGATCATCCCTGGAGCCCAGAAACCAGGTCTCGCGCAGCGCAGGGCAGGGAGCAGAAGCAGCCTACGGTGGGGCTGGGCCTGGGGGATCGGCAGCTCGCGGCCCCCCAGGAGGGAACTAGAACCCACCCGGGCAGGGGAAGGCGGCGGAGGGTCGTGGAGGCGCGCGCCGGGAGCCAGGAGGGGGCCCAGCCCCGCCGTCCCCGAGGCTCAAGCCTCTCCCCGCTGGCCGGCCTCAAGGGGTCTGCTCTGCGCCCCGCTTCCCCGGGGGGTGTCCGGGCGCCGGGACCCCCGGCTCTGCGCACGCAGCGGGTCTCACCTCCGGGCCACCCCAGCCTCCCGCTCGGCCACTGCCCCCTCCACGGCGACCATCGCGCAGCCCCGGCTCCGCCCGCATCAGGCGCGCTCCGGGAGCCGGCGGTCCCCTCCGCCCCGGCCGCCAACTCCCGCTGCGCCCGCCTCCCGCCCGCTGGGGGGTCTCCTCTACGCAGACTCGGGCAGTTCCCGCGGTGCCCGCCTCCCGCGCTCTCGGGGGTCTCCTCTGCGCAGACTCGGGCGACCCCGCTGAGCCCGCCTCCCGCCTCCTCGGGAGTCGCCTCTGCGCAGACTCGGGCGGCCCTGCGGCGCCCGCTCGGGGGTCTCCTCTGCGCAGACTCGGGCAGCTCCCGCGGCGCCCGCTGGGTCTCGCGCGAGTCGACTCCGGGAGGCTCCGGACCGTGCAGGGTGCACCTGCCGGTTGTCCGGAGTCCTAGACCCGCCGGCGGCCGCGCTGCGGACCGTGGGGCCGGGTGGGCGAGACCTCAGCGAACAGTTTTACATTTTACATTTTTGTTCCATTTTTTTTTAGTCTTCCCGCCCCCCGCTTCGCGAAAGCCTTTGTGGACTCATTCGTGGATGCCTTGTATTTGCAATTTCTATTTGCAATGCCCTGTCCAGGGCTTGGTGACGGACGGGTACACAAGGACAGCTAGCGGAATGTTTAAAAGGGCGAGTTCCAAAGTAAGAAGGCCACTCAGACGGAATCACTCTCCTACCACTTAGGGGCTGTGTGACTTTGGCAAGTTAGTTAACCTGAGTCCCACTTGATGTCGCCCCTTTTCCTCGCTAACTGTAAATGCTGTCTTTACCATTGACTAAGCGTACACATGTATTGGGTTATGCATTTGGGGCTTGCTTCTGTCCACTTATCTATATCTTCTTTGAGAATAAACTTCTTGTGAGCTTTTAAACGTGTTTTAGAGTCTGGTAGGGCTGGTCCTCTCTCCATTTACTCTTTCTTCTCAGAAAAATTGTGACCATGAATATATTCTTGTAGTTCTTATATTACTCTTAAATGAACAAAATAGAGGGTTTTTTGTTTGTTTGTTTAGATTTTGAGAGAGAGCACGCACAGAGGAGGAGGGAGAAGCAGACTCCCCACTGAGCAGGGAGCCCGGTGCGGGACTCCATCCCAGGACCCTGGGATCATGACCTGAGCCAAAGGCAGACACTTAACTGGCTTAACTGCCCAGGAGTCCCAAACAAAGGGGTTTTGTTTGATATTTTTGGTGTTTGTTCTAAGAACCAAGATCTGCAGGTGGAGTCTTTTGGGTTTTCCACATAAAGTGTCATGTCATCTGCGAAGAGAGAGAGTTTGGCTTCTTCTTTGCCAATTTGGATGGCTTTTATTTCTTTTTGTTGTCTGATTGCTGAGGCTAGGACTTCTAGCACTATGTTGAACAATAGTGGTGAGAGTGGGCATCCCTGTCCTGTTCCTGACCTTAAGGGGAACGCTCTCAGCTTTTCCCCACTGAGAATGATACTCGCTGTGGGCTTTTCATAGATGGTTTTTATGATATTGAGGAATGTTCCCTCTATCCCTATACTCTGAAGACTCCACCCCCAAATTACTAGAACTCATACAGCAAGTCAGCAATGTGGCAGAATACAAAATCAATGCACAGAAATCAGTTGCTTTCCTATACCCTAATAATGTAACTATAGAAAGAGAAGTAAGGAATCAGTTCCACTTATAATAGCAACAAAAACCGTAAGATCCCTAGGAATAAACCTAACCAAAGAGGTAAAGGATCTATACTCTGGAAACTACAGATCACTTATGAAAGAAATTGAGGAAGACACAAAAAGATGGAAAAACATTCCATGCTCATGGATTGGAAGAATAAACATTGTTAAAATGTCTATCCTGCCCAGAGCAATTTACACTTTCAATGCAATCCCTATCAAAATACCACTGACAATTTTCAAGGAGCTGGAACAAACAATCCTAAAATTTGTATGGAACCAGAAAAGATTCTGAATCACCAAGGAAATGATGGGGAAAAAGAAAGAAAGAAAGAAAGAAAGAAAGAAAGAAAGAAAGAAAGGAAGGAAGGAAGGAAGGAAGGAAGGAAGGAAGGAAGGAAGAAAGAAAGAAAGAAAGAAAGAAAGAAAGAAAGAAAGAAAGAAGGAAAGAAGAAAGAAAAACAAAGCTGGGGCATCACATTGCCTGACTTCAAGCTATATTACAAAGCTGTCGTCATCAAGACAGCATGGTACTGGCACAAAAACAGACATATAGACCAATGGAACAGAATAGGGACTCCAGAAATGGACCCTCAACTCTATGGTCAACTAATCTTCGACAAATCAGGAAAAAATATCCAGTGGAAAAAAGACAGTCTCTTCAATAACAAAAAAAAAATGTTAGACTAACAAGTGAATTCAGTAAATTCGAAGGGTACAAAATCAATACACAAAAATCTGTTGAGTTTTTATATATTAATAATAAACTATCAGTAAGAGAAACTAGGTTGATGTGAGACAGAAATCCATCAAAATCCTAGAGGAGAACATAGGCAGTAACCTCTTCGACATCGGCCCCAGCAACTTCTTTCAAGACACGTCTCCAAAGGCAAGGGAAACAAAAGCAAAAATGAACTTGTGGGACTTCATCAAGATAAAAAGCTTTTGCACAACAAAGGAAACAGTCAACAAAGCTAAGAGGCAACCCACAGAATGGGAGAAGATATTTGCAAATAACATTGCAGGTAAAGGACTGGTATCCAGGATCTATAAAGAACCTCTCAAACTCAACGCTCAAAAAACAAATAACCCAGTCAAAAAAATGGGCAGAAGACAGGAACAGACACTTCTCCAAAGAAGACATACAAATGGCTAACAGACACGTGAAAAATACTCAACATCACTCGGCACCAGGGAAATTCAAATCAAAAACCACATTGAGATACCACCTTACGCCAGTTAGAATGGCTAAAATTGACAAGGCAAGAAACAACAAATGTTGGAGAGGATGTGGAGAAAGGGGAACCCTGTTACACTGTTGGTGGGAATGCAAGTTGGTACAGCCACTTCGGAAAACAGTGTGGAGGTCTCTCAAAAAGTTAAAAATAGGGGCGCCTGGGTGGCACAGCGGTTAAGCGTCTGCCTTTGGCTCAGGGCGTGATCCCGGCATTATGGGATCGAGCCCCACATCAGGCTCCTCCGCTATGAGCCTGCTTCTTCCTCTCCCACTCCCCCTGCTTGTGTTCCCTCTCTCACTGGCTGTCTCTATCTCTGTCAAATATATAAATAAAATCTTAAAAAAAAAAAAGTTAAAAATAGAGCTACCCTATGACCCAGCAATTGCACTACTGGGTATTTACCCCAAAGATACAGACGTAGTGAAGAGAAGGGCCATATGCACCCCAATGTTCATAGCAGCATTGTCCACAAGAGCCAAACTGTGGAAGGAGCCGAGATGCCCTTCAACAGACGAATGGATAAAGAAGATGTGGTCCTGGGGGCGCCTGGGTGGCATAGCGGTTAAGCGTCTGCCTTCGGCTCAGGGCGTGATCCCAGCGTTGTGGGATTGAGCCGCACATCAGGCTCCTCCGCTATGAGCCTGCTTCTTCCTCTCCCACTCCCCCTGCTTGTGTTCCCTCTCTCGCTGGCTGTCTCTATCTCTGTCGAATAAAAAAAAAAAAAAAGATGTGGTCCATATATACCATGGACTATTACTCAGCCATCAGAAAGAACGATTACCCAACATTTGCAGCAATATGGACGGGACTGGAGGAGATTATGCTAAGTGAAATAAGTCAAGCAGAGAAAGACAATTATCATGTGGTTTCACTCATTTATGGAACATAAGAAATAGTGCAGAGGACATTAGGGGAAGGGGGGGGGGAAATCAGAGAGGGAGCCAAACCATGAGTGACTCTAGACTCCAGGAAACAAACTGAGGGTTTCAGAGGGGAAGGGGGTGAGGGGAGGGGGTAACTGGGTGATGGGCGGTAATGGGTACTGGGTGTTATATGCAACCAATGAATCACTGAACACTACATCAAAAACTAATGATGTACTATACAGTGGCTAACTGAACATAAAAAGACAAATAAAAAGAACCAAGATCTGCTTAAGGCAGAAAATGAAAATGGATGGTGGAGGGAAGGACAGGAGCTACATTTCTGTTGAGACATAATCCTGTGAGGAGTGGTTTACTCTAGTGTCTTAGTCTCTCTTCTGCCCCCACCCCTCCCCCACCTCCTTCCATGAAGAACTATTCTTTCTGATCTCTTCTGGGCTTAGCATGCTTCCCCTGTCAGCAGCGTGGGTCATCACGTGATTCATTTTGCCACAGATATCTGCAGAGTGCCCACTCTGCCAGGCACTGGGGATGTGGTGAATGTGGAGCCAAACCCAAGGCCCTCTCGTGGAACTTAGAGTCACGTGGACGAGATTCACTTCCACGAATACCTATAAAGCGAGAGCTGTCCTGGGAGCTGCGGACAGTGCACAGTGCCCCGAGACTTCATAAGAGAAGATCTGACCTACGCGGGACGGACTGTGAAGTCTCCCTGGAATCGGGCTTTCTCCAAGAGCCAGACACATGGAGGACAACGAAGTAACAAGCCCATCTCTTTTTTTTTTTTTTCAAAGATTTTATTTATTTATTTGACAGAGACAGCCAGCGAGAGAGGGAACACAAGCAGGGGGAGTGGGAGAGGAAGAAGCAGGCTCCCAGCGGAGGAGCCTGATGTGGGGCTCGATCCCATAATGCCGGGATCACGCCCTGAGCCGAAGGTAGACGCTTAACCTCTGTGCCATCCAGGTGCCCCGGCAAGTCCATCTCTAACTCGACACGACTCGGCTCCTGGAACAGGAGCGTGTAGAGGCTGATTTCAGGCCAACAGTCTTGAGCAATGCGACGCAGAAAGGCCCCCAGAGACCCCCTGGTTGGACACAGGCCCGTTGGGGGACCCACCCGAATGTAGCCGCAGGCCCTAACTGACCAATGGGCTACTTACAACCAGGCACAGTTACCAAAGAGGAGAGAATTCCATACGGCCCCATACCTGCTCCCTTCCCCCCTTAAACCAGCCCCCACCCACCGGCTCCTCGAGGACAGTCTCCCCTCTGCTGTCCTGCACCTGCCCCCTTGCAGTGTATTCGGTCAACTTCTATCACCTTTGTTCTGCCTCAGGTGAATTCATTCACTGCTCGCACTACAGGCTTCCACCCGATCCTTGCCCTACCGTTGGGGGCCCCATCCAATCGAGAGATACCCCATTTAGGCACTGTATTTGGTGGTGTGTCCAGGGACTTTGTGGCTCCTGTGCATTTGGGGGAACCCCACACGCGGAGCTTTTGCCTGTCCGGGACTCTCCCTGGAGTCTCCGGGAATCTCTTGGGACTTGCGCTCTGAGGACCGACTCTAGGCCTCCTTGGGGAACTGATGGCCCCCGGCCTTGATGACTCCTCAGTGAGGCTCCGAAGCCCCAGGGGGAACGGGCCGGACCGCCCTTGCCTTTTCCCTTCGGAGGGACCCTTCCCTCCCTCTCCTTGCTCTTCTCGGCCGTTCGGGAGTCTAACCCTAGTGCCCCTCAGAGGACTGAAGGCCTCGGCCGGCGCGGCTCCCCAGTGCGCTTGGACTGGCCATGGCCGAGAGCATGAAGGGCCCCTTCCCTCCGCTTTCCGACTCCCACCAGACGTGTGCTCCTAGAGACCAGCGCCATTGGCTCCAGCTGCCATCCTGGTCTGTGGGCCAACCATTCCCACGTGGCTGAGTGGTGAGTCCTCCCTCTTTCCCACCCGGTGGGGCCAAACCGGGCTCCAGCCCTTGCTGCTGCTGGGGGGACACCCCCATGGGAAGTGCCATGCCATTAGCTGCTGCTCTCTTCTTGGTGGGACCCCCAGCGTGGTGGGACACCCCAAAAGAGTCAGTCGCTCTGTATTTGCATGACCCCTCTGGGTGATGGGACGCCCCAAGAGTCTGTCTCCTCGGATAGGTCTGGTCCTTTTTCAGGTCAGTGGGATGCCCTGACTGAAATCACGACCATGAATCCGAGCTCCATTCCATATGGCGGGTGCTCCACTGGGAATTGGCAGCCAGTCTTTCCCTTAGGGAACCCTGTCCCTTCCGACTCACTCTTGGGCAGTGTCCTTCAAAGCTGGAACAAATCTGACCCCCAAGGCCTGAGGGAAAACATGTCCTCTTTTTGTGTTTCCTGGCCTCCTGCAAGCTCCCAGATCAGGACATACGGCCCTCCCTCCCTCGGTGCTGTCCTCCAGCGCTATTCTCCAGCTGGACCTTTGCTGGAACGCCTCACCGTGGTCTGCTGTCCCACAGGTGTCTTGCTTGGTGTCATGGCCCTAAATCAGGACCTGGACATAGGAGCCCCTTGCAGAATGTGTGCAACTGTCAACCAGGCTAAATAACCCCTTCCCGACATATTGGATGCTGGCTGCATCACTCTTCCTCCTCCTTGTAGATGTGGGGGCTTCTCCCTCCTTCATTTCCAAGTCAATGGCTATGATCCTTGGAGCCACTGTGGTTAGTCTACCTCGGGCCCGAGGCTTTAAGGAATATTCCCAAGCAGCTGCTGAAACTCCTTTTGTTTTGGGAAGTTCCCCATCTATTCTGGCCCAACATGGACTGCCTATTCCCTCTTGTTGGCGGGAAAACATGGCGTCTGCTCCTCTGTTCGATCTGAAGAGGCTTAAGACCAGGCGTCCACTTTCTCTGCCCTCTGGCGGGACCTTGCCTCCTCAGCCTCCCTCTCCACCTGTCTCTGCACCACCTGGGGTGCGGCCTGCGTAGGTGACTCCTAGGCCATCCTCCGTGCCTCCAGCGCCATTGGCTGCTTTCTCCCCCCCGCCCTAGTCAAGGGTGAAGAGCGTACCCCTGTATTTGCACCGCCCACTTCAGACTGAAAACTGACAATGGGGAACAAATTGATTGACTTTTAAGCAAACCAGGTGCAACTTAATTTGGTATTTAAGCTAATTTAAGTTTGTTTAATTAAGACCTGTCTTTAGAGTTACCAGCATTAAGTATAAAACTTTTTATCCTACCAAGGTTTACTGAAGGTCAAATAAGCTCGTGATCTCTGTTGCAATTGGTCAGCAGGAAGATGACTTAAAATGATGGTTGATTTGGTCAGTCTCAAAGTTCTCACGGGTCATTGTTAAGATAGCTTTCAAGGTCTTTGGTAACCTGAAACTTGAAAGTTTGTTTGAATTTGTTGGGACCTCTAGGTCTTTTCCAAACAGGATGGAGTGCTAACGCATTACTGATCGTAGCTTTCTGTTTTTGGTCTCTTATCGCAGAGAAACAGGGTATTTGAGTGTTGGAAAACATGCTTTGTGCTTACTTGATTCATAAATTTGCCGTCTAACGAATACTGCTGTAACGATTCACAATTGGTTACTACTTAGTTTCCACTGGAGACTAAGGTTTCTAAGAGTTAAAATTCTGTGGAATGTGGTTAAGGCTGATGGGAATAAGGGAATAAGCAGCTTGGTAGGTAAAAGAGTAGGAGATACGTAAGAAAGATGTAAAAAATGGGAATGTATTTTTGTTGAAGGCAAAAGAGGTAATTTTGTCCTAAGTGAGACTGGTTGCTTGGAAAGAAATGGCTTGGGACAAAATCTGAACACCAAAGAAAGTCGTAGAAGGGTTGCGAAGGGGAACCTTTGGAAAGGAATTTTATGTGCGGTCTGGATGGACTAAGATAGAAATGAATGGATTTTGAAAGTACACTGGTATAAGATTAAAATGTTGCTTTCTCTCTGTTAGAAAGACCCAAGTTTTCTTGGATTGTTGGTTTGCTCTTGAGAAGGACAAAGTCGTTTTCTCTTTTCTTTGCCCAGAAAACCAAAGTTTCTATGTTTCATCTTTATTGGGTCTTTGTTGAGCTGTAATCCTATTTAGGGCACTTGTGCTTTAAAACTTTCCAAGGTTCTGGGGCGCCTGGGTGGCACAGCGGTTAAGCATCTGCCTTCGGCTCAGGGCGTGATCCCGGCGTTATGGGATCGAGCCCCACATCAGGCTCCTCCGCTATGAGCCTGCTTCTTCCTCTCCCACTCCCCCTGCTTGTGTTCCTTCTCTCTCTGGCTGTCTCTATCTCTGTCAAATAAATAAATAAAATCTTTAAGAAAAAAAAAAACTTTCCAAGGTTTTAACAAATTTCCCCGAGATCTGAATTGTAAATGAAGTCTCTTTGACTAATCAGGCGTGTTTATTGGTGTGTTGGGTTCTGGTATAAGGTCATCACTTGATAACCGGATTATTGAAGTGCTCTGTGTCACAGAAATAACTGAATTTGCTTATTGATTGAATTACAATCTTGTCACTCGCAGAATGTGTTTCATCCTCAAGGAGATTCATGAAAAGGACTTTTTTGACAAAAAAGTTTTTGTTATCTTTAAAATCATAACATTAGGGGTGCCTGGGTGGTGCAGTTGGGTAAGCGTCTGACTCTTGGTTTCAGCCCAGATGGTGATCTCGGGGTCATGGGATCGAGTCCCACATCAGGCTCTGTACGCAGCACGGAGTCAGCTTAAGATACTCTTTACTTCTGCCCCTCTGCACTCTCTCTCTTAAATACATACATACATACATACATACATTTAAAAAGTCATAACATTAACATAGGTAAGAATTTCCAGAACTAACTAAAAGGTTGCATTCAAACGGAATTAGAATTAGTAACATGGGACTAAATACATGGAGGAAGATGATTATACTTTTGTGACTTTTGCTTGAAATGTTGCTGGTTCTCTAATGTTCTTCCAGATTAGGAAAACTTTTCCTTAAGATAGCTAGCTATGACTCACAGAAACGTGATAAAGTACTCGTTTGTGAACAAATCCAAGCATTTAACTTTTCTCTCTACCTAAACCCTCTGAAATTCAAAAGGTCTCAGTAAGTGTTCTTTCTTCCATGACAATCATAGTCATTTGCCTTAGTTCAGTAAGAATCTTCTCCTTGTAACAGGACACCGCTGGAAACATTGGTTATCTTACCAAGGCTTTGACTGGAATGTCATATTTGAGAGACATACAGACTCAGATATGCCCAGACAGCTTTAAGGAACGAAGGTTGACTTTATGGAACCTGGAGCCATAAAGCCCCTTGGAAATGTCGGCCTGATACCTGCCTACTGAGTTCCCAGCAGCCTCACCAGGTGAGTCAAGAATGTCACTTCCTGGCAGGTGAAGGAACCTCAGGATATTGGGGGGACCTCATAAGGAGGAATTCACCGAAATCTGCTGGTATCACAGAGAAGTCTGTTGGCAGGTACTTGGCTTGGCTTCTGGCCTGGAGAGGCTACTAGAAGTTCAACCTAGAGATTCCTTATGGAAAGTTCCAGCAAAGCAGATTTCAAAAGATCCGTATGGCCAACCACTGTTCTTGCTGAACTTATGTAAATATTTAGGCCAAGTTTATTAAAATTGGGCTTGTTTTTTGAGCAAATTAGTCTCAATTTGGCTATTTCTGAAAATAATTGTGATTTTAGAGAGAAAAATTATGTTTCAATAACGCACCTTTGCAGATGTTAAATTCTAGTTCGGGTTGTCTTTGGATGTTAGCTTGACAACTTGAGGCGAACTTCAGAGAACTTGCCACAGGAGCTCCTGTAAAGCCCATCTTCATGCCCGCTATTCTGTGGGGATAACAGGACCCCATGGGCATATGATTACGTGAACAGCTGGAAAATGGGATGGATTCTCCAACAATTGTACAAGTCAGCTAGCACCTGGACCAATTCTGTGTGGCCGGGATGAGAAAACCATTCCTTACGAGCCAGAGCGCACCGCACTCTATGGTGTTCACTGTGGACTTGGGGAAATAAGGGATGACCCCACTGTCTTCATGACGGCGTTGGCTGATGCACCTGGGGATGACTTTCTCTCCCCCAGAAAAGCCTTCTCTCACTTGCCAGTGGTTCCTCGTAATTAGGATATTGTTAAGGCTGAACATCAGACAAAGAGGGCTTCTTGATGGCTTTATCCCTTTGCCGTATGTGTCCTAGGAGCCACCTCTGTTGATGTCAAACTGCAAATAGAGGTTTGCACCGAGCATACAAGAGCCGCCTTTAACAAAACCCATCTCCGAGTCAGCCACAAATTCAAAAGCTGGCCCTCCAAAACCGAATGGCCCTTGATATCCTGCCTGCAGCTCAAGGAGGAACCTATGCTGTATAAAACAGTGTCATGTACGTAAACCAGATTACCAGGAAAACGTGACGGGGTTTCTAATTAGCATGAATATTCACACTGGCACTGTAAACCTATCCCTCTCTTCCCTGTAATGATGGTTAAGCTCCTGGAGTGGAAGAAGATTTCGTCAGCTATCAAAGGACTCTTAGTTGGTCTTCTTTTTCTTTTTGGTCTTCGGATCCTTCAGTATGCCATATCCCTCGGGCACAGTGTCTCCACCATTGCTGACCACCCAAACCAGGACAGTCCCAAACCTGACCCCTCGTTCTCAGGTAACATACATCCAAAATGTACATCTGGGGATTGGTATACCTCAAGACTCTTTGCAGGACAGAAAGCCGTTTGAACCTGTCTGGACCAGACCCTGTTAAGTTCTCTGGACCACTCCAACAGTGGTAAAACTTCACGGCTTATCCCCATGGATCCGTCTTTCCAGAATCAAGACCCCTCTGGCCCTAGATGAGGAGCCCTGCACCAAGTACGGCTGCTAGCCAGTTGCAGATCTGCACCTGTTAATCAGATGAGACTCGGGGGATGCAAACCCGGAGGCCTGGAGGACCATGAATCCAGCCCATTGCCACTCCCTACTCTCTCGCATTTGATCATTCTATATTAGAAAAACTCCCTATTTTCTTCCCAAAACTCTCATGACTTCTTCCCAAGTCCAAGACTTGTTCTTGACCTTTTCCTTCAGGGTGACCTCTCCAAATTAACTTGGTCACAAATCCTAACTTACCAGG
>NW_024423786.1:59404587-59446414 GCF_017311325.1 Ursus maritimus | reverse complement strand
CCCCCCGTAATGTCCTACTGTCACAATATAATCATCACCCCTTTTGGGGCCAAGCTTTGTCTTTCTCATCGTCCCCTTTTGGCTTCCTCCTTCCAGACCATGCAACACAAGGATGGTTTTCCTGGAAAGAAACCCATTCATGGCTCTCCTGGCTTCTTCCCTTTTAGGACCCCTGGCCTCATTGTCCTGCTCCTAATTATTGGTCACCCTCTCTCTAATCTGTTTGTTAAACTTGTCTCTTCTAGAATCCAACAATTCCATATATGACTGATGGTTCAACAACGATTGCAGTCCATACCGTGGGAGGGTCCCCTCCCCAAACCCATGGACCTGACCACCAAGGAGTTTCATGAAATGGCCTCTCAGCACATAGTATAATACCATATGCTCTGGTCTGTGACTGCACAGGACCCCTGACGGACTGAGAAGTTCAGCAGGGACATCTCTACACCCCTCATGCAGCAGGAAGAAGCTACTGGAGATGAGACCTCTGCCCAAATGCCAGAGACTTGTCCTTGTCAATCTGTAGGGGGGAATGTAGAGGCCACTTTCAGGCAAACAGGCTTGAGCAAAGGAATGCAGAAAGGCCCACAGTGACCCCTGGCTGGACACAGACAGGTCCATCAGGGGACCCAGTCGAAATATCCATAGGCCCTAACTGACGAGAGGGCTCCTTACAACCAGGCGCAGTTACCAAAAAGGGGAGAATTGCATATGTCCCCATACCTGGTCACCTTCCCCCTTTAAAAACGGCCCCCACCCACCGCCTCTTTGCAGACAGTTTGTCCTCTGCTGCACTGCCCGTGCTCCCTTGTGGTGTATTCAGTCAACTTCCATCGCCTTTGTTCTGTCTTGGGTGAATTCTTGACTCCACCTGCACCAGTGGCTCCATGGGACAGTCGTCCCACATTTGGGGGCCCCCATCTGATCAGGACAGACACCACAGAAGGTCCAATTACAGGAAAAGACTCTGCCTGGCTCTGCATGGGTCCCCGTCCAACCCCGGGCAATCTCTGTATCCAGTGGATGAGGTGGTCTGATGGGCCAGCTTGGACGCCCACCGGGTGGGGAAGGGAGCCGCGTTGCCAGGAGACCTCTCAGGAAATGGCAAGGGAAGACAGGTGTTGGGTTTGCAAAAAAGAGACAGCTCTTGGAACAAGGAAAGTAGCGATGTCCACCCTGGGCCAGTGGGGGTGGCCGTCCGGGAGCGCGTGCAGAAAGAGTTGGCCCTTTATTTTGTGATAAATTCTCATTGACAGTACTTTTACTTCATCATACGGTATTTCCATCACCTGGGAGACGAGCTGCTAACGTGACAAGTGGAGGTAGACGTGAATGATTATTAAGTGGGGAGGGATTTTTGCAAGGGGGCTCACCGGAAGTTAGCTGATGGGTAAACATTTTCAGTTTGATGAATTTTTTTTTCTACCCGGACTCATAACTGTGGAGACTTAGATAATGAATATTTTAAAAAAAACGAGGACCACCCCCCCCCCGCCGGACCCCCAAGAATTATCTTTAGGGCAGGAATGTCTCCTTGCTGATGAAGGCTAACGGCACTCGAATTCTTTCATTTTAGTGCAGTGATTTTAGGTTGCCTTTGGAATCATCATGATTCACTGTGGCTTCTAATGTTCTAGGGTCATAGAGATGGAAGGCACCCCATCTTCTCTCCTTCCCCCCTACCTTCCTTCCACAATACTTCCTGGGCTCCTGTATGCGTATCAGCAGCAAACATACACTGAGTTCTAAAAATCTCTTGCTCTGTAAATCAGAGGCCAGGCAAAATCAGGAAAAGAGGAGGGGGAAGAAAAAGATCTTTAAATGAAGAAAAAATCTATTAGTTTGTTTTAATCATTGGCTTTGCCATTTGGTCTGAGAAGCGTTAACAACTTAAACTATCTTCAGAAAATCCTCCAACGTACATCAGATTACAGGGAGAGCAATGGTTATGCCATTTCTAGAAAGGCCTTTAAGTAAATGGCTCCGTTTTCTGTCAGAGTTACAGAATAGCCCCTATCAAATAGGGGCAAAATACTCCGTTATTTTTTCTTAACAGCAGAGCCTATTTCGCCCGGAATGTCTGGACCACTAGGTGGCAGTGGCTTGTTGGCGGGTGGTGTTTGAACGCCTCAAAACATCTTAAACGCACCTTTGTTTTTAGAAGATAGGAAATAAGCTTACCAGTTATAGGAGAGTCACGTGACCTTTGGCCCTTCCTACCCTGTAACCTAAAAGTCTACCTTGTGAAAAAATAATGTCCACAAAATCAAGTTAAACTTTAAAGCAAGTTGCAGAGCAATATTCGTGCTTCCTCCCTTTCTCCCTCGCGGCCTCTCTCACTTCCTTCCCCCCTTCCACAAATATGCATTGAACGCCCACCTCGGGCCCACACTTTCTAAGTCACTGGAAATACAGTGGTGAGCAAAGCCTCAGGACTGCAGCCCCCGTGGATCTCGTCCCCTACAGATGGACAGATGCAGAGATTGCACTTTTTTTCCTTTTAAGATTTTATTTATTTATTTGAGAGAGAGAGAGAGAAAGACATGAGCAGGGGGAGAGGGAGAAGCAGACTTCCCGCTGAGCAGGGAGCCCGATGAGGGGCTCGATCCCAGGACCCCAGGATCGGGACCTGAGCCAAAGGCAGATGCTTCACCAACTGAGCCACCCAGGCGCCCCTAGATTTCACTTTCTTGTTATAGTAAGCAATATTCCAAAGAACATCTTTATTTTTATTTAAAAAAAGATTTTATTTATTTATTTGACAGAGACAGAGAGAGAGAGAGCATAAGCAGGGGGAGCAGCAGGCAGAGGGAGAAGGAGAAGCAGGCTCCCAAAAGAGCAGGGAGCCCCCCCCCCAATGTGGGACTGGATCCCAGGACCCTGGGATCATGACCCGAGCCAAAGACATGCTTCACCGACTGAGCCACCCAGGCGCCCCCAAAGAACATCTTTAGATTTGTGCTTGAGTTTCTTTAGGGCAGTGGTTCTCAAAGTGTGGTGTGGACCATGAAATCAAAACTAGTTTCATAATCGTACTAAGATGTCATTTGGCCTTACTCATGCTTACTCTCTCATGAAGGTACAGTGGAGCCTCCCCGAGCTGACATGACATTGGTGTTGCAATGGGTTGGCTACCGAAGCAGATATGAGGATGTTTTCTATTAAGCCAGGCATCAAACAGGTTCACAAAAATGTGACACATGAGGCTCTTCTCACTAATTGTTTTTGTTTGAAAAAATATATAGCTATTTTCATAAAAGTGTTATTTATATCAACATGACCGGATTTACCCTTATTCTAAACAGTAATTAATAAATGTTTTGAATCTTTCTCAGTTTTAATTTCCAATAAGGTAAATACCAGTAGTTTCTGCGTGAACAAAATCTCTTTGGTCTCCTCATTTTTAAGGGCGTAATAGAGAACTGGGACCAGAAAGTTGAAAAGGCACCGCTCCTGGGTCCGTACGCTGCGGGGGGTTGTCAGGCCATGTACGGTGTTTGCGTTTTCAATTTTACTAGTTGCTGCCCAGTTGTTCTCCAAAGAGGCTAAAACTGACCTTTAAAAAAATATGTATGTAGTTGGGGTTTTGGTTTTGGTTCACTTGTTTGTTTTTTCCGGGCAAATCTCAAATCGTGAAGAATTGTGGAATTATTTTAAACTAGGTTAGTGAGACAACAGAGATTTGATCTATGAGATAAAGATTGAAAATCTTTTCTAAGCAATAGTGGGAAAGGCAAGGGTAATATTTATTTTTAATGTCCTCAGAGGAAGTTTGTCTTGGGTCACTGAGAATAGCATTGTCGAGAGTTGACATTAAATGTATTGGAAAATTTATTTTTGTTTGGTGCCTCATGGGAGCTAGAAGTGTACAAGTTATGCAAATAAGCTTCTTTTTTTTTTTTTTTTTACCGTCAGGGAAATTTCATTTCTCGTAAATACCACCTTCTGCAATTTTTAAAAAAGATTTTATTTATTTATTTGAGAGAGAGAGAGAATGAGTAGTGGGGAGGGGCAGAGGGGGAGAGAGAGAGAGAGAAGCAGACTCCCCATGAACAGGAACCCCAACTCTGGGCTCCATCCCAGGACCCTGAGATCATGACCTGAGCTGAAGGCAGATGCTTCACTGACTGAGCCACCCAGGTGCCCCTGCAATTTTATTAAAACCAAATATGTTTTATTAAACCCAATCCTGTTCCACTGATACCCAATTGTAAAAAAAAAAAAAAAAAAGTGGAGGCCTCTAATGTTTAAAAAAAAATTCGCAGGCTGTTAGTTTAGGGGTCACTTAATAAGTGACCAAGATTATTTTGAGCCATTTAGTGTTTTTTCCTCATGGTTGGAATATTTAAATTGTTCAACTGTGGCTGATCTAAAACTTTTAACCGCACTAAATTTGGGCAGTAAGATGTGGGTAAATATAAAACACCGAGTTTTACAGTTGAAGGATCAAGGTACAACAGTATTTGTCGTCTGTTTCTTACAATGGTTCTGCACGTACTGACGGGCACGTCTGCTCTACCAACCCCAGATGTGGCCGCGGTCATTTGTTCCTGTGTATTAGTGGTGGAGGGCTTCGGGCAGCCCAGGGGTAAGGCAGGCGCCCTGTTAATTTGCAGACGTGCACCTGCCCTCGGGGCAATGGTAGGAACAGGTGAGGAGTGGGAGCTCCCTAGACTCAGGACACACTCTGAGCCCTAAGGATGCTACTGGTACGACCGCATGGCGAGAACAGACGGAAATCGGTTTTCTTCTGCTAGCAGATTCCCGCAGCCACCAGCCGGGCCGACCCAGGGAAGTGTTTTCGGTGGGACTGGCTGCATTTACTGCACCGGCAGCCGGAGTCCCAGCGCTAACGGGTGCTAACGTGGTTGATCCCGGCCGTTACAGATGGAGGGTCCCCTTCAAGGGGACGATAACCCAGACCTGCTGGCCATGGCCTTCTGGATTATCAACTTTATTTGACTCACTGTGAATGGTAGAGGACTTTGAAGTCATCGGCTTCAGCTGTTTATGTGGTAGAAAAATGACCCTCCTAGCGCTCGCTCTGTGCGGACGCTGAATGAGTGGGGTGAACAGATAACTCATCATCCAAACTGGGGCACTTTTGAGAGTGGCGAGGGTGCCGTTCATCCCACAGAGCCATCACATGAAAGTGAAAACCGTCCTGGGCAGACCCGAATCTAGACTCGCTCTAAGGCGTAGGCCTCACCCTGGAGGGCCCAGCATCTCATGGGAAGGAGAGCTGCAAAACCACAGGTGGGGGTGGCTGTGCCCCGTGAGAAGTGCGAGAGGGATGGTGTGGAAGGGTGCGTCTGCCCCGTGGGGAGACCCCTCCCAGAGAAAGCTCCGCTCCCGCTGGGTGCTAAGGGGTGAGTCCCTGGGCATCAGGTGGGGAAGCAGGAGAAGGACGGTCCCAGCAGAAGGAAGGAAGATACAAAGGCTTGGCACCATTTTGATGCTGGGGGGTGCGGGGTGTGTGTGTGGGGGGTGGCTGCAATGGTTTCCCAGGGTGGACTGTGTGGTGGGAGGCCAGGAGGCAGTGAAATGAGGCCAGCGGGGAGCAGGTTGTCAGGGCCTGGCGGGGGTGCTAAGGAGTGTGGGGTCTATCTTGGTGGGCACAAGGGAGCCACTGAAGGATTGTCAGCGGGGCCTTGACCGAAATCAAATTGGTGTTTTAGAAAGTTCACTCTGACAGCAAGTGGGAGACGGATGAGGGGAGGAGAGAGCAGTCAAGAGGCTTTTGCATTAAGCCAGATGGAAGTAAGGCCAAGCTTGGGCAGTGATGGTGGGCATGGGCCTTCTGTGTCGGAGCTGACTGCGTGTGAAGGTGATGGAGTCCTGTTACTAAAACATCCAGAGGTCTTGCCTACATCGAAGCGTGGCTGTCCACCGGAGCTGGAACCGTGCCGTCGGGGTCTGGACTCTCCCCTCTCAGCTGGGAGTCTCCCTTGTGCGCTGGACCCCCCTCTGCGGCCGAGAGCGCCTGTCCCGGTCCTCGCAGCATCTGCCAACCAGGCACCGGGCGGAGGGAGGGAGAGCCTCTGATTGGCCAGCCTGGGTCACGTGCTCCAACCCCGAGGCGGGTTGTGGTGAGGCCCCCACACGTGACACCAACTGAGAAAACAGGAGCCCCGGGGAAAATCCTGGGCTTCTGCAGCGAAGAGCCCACTACACACTGGGGAGGCGAAGACCAGGCCTCCAGGCTGGCGGCATGGCTGGGCCACCCCCCAGGCCTGTGCTCTGACCCTGGTCCCCGCCGCTCTGGAGAGGGCCACTGGCGAGGTCAGGAAAGGTCATCCTTGGTCGAGAGGGAGTCTTGGGCTGCGGCAAGCCTGAGACATTTGCTGAGAATGTAGACAGGGTTCTTTTTGCTTGGGAAGGGAGACCGGCTTCAGCCCTCCTCTCTGACCCACGTGCACCTGCTCCCCCATTTCCTCTTCCTGGGAAATGGGGGAGGGGCAGGTGGGGTGCAGGTGGGATGCAGCTGCCTGCACTTGGGGTGACGGCTAGGGGGTCCATTTGAACCTTAGGCGGAAGGAGCGGGCTCTCCAGCTGCCTTGCCTTCTGGTGCATTTCAAGGTCAACTGCAAACATCAGGACACCTTCCCCTAAATACTGCAGTGTGCATATCATGAAGCAAAGCTCGGTATTCATTGGCAGTTTTCCTTTTGAGGTAAAATTTACTTAGGTTGAAGGGCACCTGGGTGGCTCAGTTGGTTAAGTGTCGGACTCTTGATTTCGGCTCAGGTCCTGATCTCAGGGTCACGGGATCCTGCCCCGCCCTGGACTCTGTGCTCAGCTGGGAGTCCGCTTGGGATTCCCTCTCTCCCTCTGCACCCCCGCCACTCCCACTCTAAATAAATAAAATCTTTAAAAAATTTACTTAGGGCGCCTGGGTGGCTCAGTTGGTTAAGCGTCTAACTTCGGCTCAGTCGTGATCCTGGTGTCCTGGGATCGAGTCCTGAATCCAGGCTCCCTGCAGGGAGTCTGCTTCTCCCTCTCCTCCTCTCTTGTGCTCTCTCTCTCTCTCTCTAGCTCTCACTCTCTCAAATAAATAAATAAAATGTTTTTAAAAATATTACTTAGGTTGAAATGCAGAAATCTTAAGTGTGCATTCCCCAAGTTTTGACAAATGCATGTAATTCACACCTGGAAGACTTCTTACTACCCGAGCATGGCTGGAGCGGTTGGTGGCTCCTGCCTGGGATTCTGTCCCAGAGGGCAAGGGAGAGCTAGCCCTTCACAGTGAGTTTGGAGGACGGAGGGTCAAGCTCTTCTCCGACCACATGCCACCAGCGCTGCCAGCTCCCGGACATGGTTACATTGTTCAGAGAAACCAGCAGAATTCCGACACAGAGTAGCACTCCCGTTCTGCTAGGGCTGTTACTGTTACAATTCCCATCTGACCCATAGCCCTCTGTCTATTTTGATGTGTGGAAACCCTGTAAGAGAAGAAAGGTGAATGGTGGCTTTAGCCTGAACCCCCAACACCTCTCACAGGGTCACAGAAACAAGAGCAAATAGGGAATAGTGATGTTTGTGAAAGCAAAGTGACCCGGGAAGATTGCCTATCAGCAGCTCCTGCCTCCTTTTTCCTTGATGGCAAAGCCCACCTCCAGTGAGCAAGAAAGGCTGAAAATGCCCAGTGTTTACTCCCCAGCCTTTCCTGTAGCCGGGCATGTGCACCAACCAATCCAGGCCAACGACACATCAGGGACAGTCGCACAGGCTTCTAGGAAAGATGTTCTCTCTACTACAAAGAGCCACGTGGTAGGAAATGCTCCATTCTTTCCTAACTTGAAATGTTATCATATGGGGATGTGATGCTTGGAGCTGTGGCAGCTACTTCGCCACCACGAGCTGTAAAACTAAGAGAATCAAAGAAAAGTCAGCCCCTGTTCCTGAGTCTTAGAGCTACTGAATCCTGGAGGGTTTACCTGTAGACTTGTTGTGTGAGGCCATACCTTCCCCATTGTTGGGCAGCCTGTTCCTTGCAGTCTAAAGCATTTAACTGATACACAGGATTGGTGAAAATTTGTTACTGGTAATACCAGAGCATTCCCTGAAAACAGTGGTATTTGTATCATAAAGATCAGACTTAACTGTTTTAAAGAAAACATAATCCACTGATTATGAGTAAATCGCCAGTTCTGAAGAGTTAAGATGACAGAACAGGGCTTGTTTCAGAATGATGGTCTTCAGTATTTGTAGGGATTTCAACATCTTCATGGTCCCTTTCAGGCTCCATATGCTCGGGATGGAAACTGTCTTCTTATTTCTACCTTTATTTATCTGTGAGTATGTAGCTGGTGGCTGACTGGGGGCTCCCAGGGGGCTAGAATACACCAAAAGGCCCTGTCAAATCTTTATTTATTTATTTATTTATTTATTTATTTATTAAGATTTTATTTATTTATTCGACAGAGATAGAGACAGTCAGCGAGAGAGGGAACACAAGCAGGGGGAGTGGGAGAGGAAGAAGCAGGCTCATAGCAGAGGAGCCTGTTGTGGGGCTCGATCCCATAACGCCAGGATCACGCCCTGAGCCGAAGGCAGACGCTTAACCACTGTGCCACCAGGCGCCCCAAATCTTGATATATTTAATGCCATCATCCAAATTGGTAACAACTTTTCTTTTTTACCAAACTGGTAAAAACCTGCCTTTATTACAGGTACCCAGTATAAAATCTCAACTAAATCATACATGCTCCGGGAAAAACTGCTTCTTTGCTTTTGTCGAACTGATCGGTAGGTTTTCTAGTAAAGTTCAACAGCCAACAAATGTTTATTAAGCGCCTGCTGTGTGCCAGAGTTTGTGTTAGATCCTGGGAGCACAGCGGTTAGCCAGGCAAGTTCCACCCCAGAGGAGCCCCCGGATTAGAAAGAAGGATGGAGAATTATAATGCAGAGAGAGATGTATTTCTATAAGGCCTAGTTTGTTCATTCATCCGTTTATTCATTCAACTGATCATTCATCTGCCATGTTTATTCAGTATCCATGAAGTGCCCAGGTGCTGTGCTAGGAACGGAGAAAACACTGGGGGGAGGACACCGTCTCTGTCGCCATGTTGCCGTCAGTCTAGTGGGGGAGGAAGACAGGTAAACAGGTCATCCCAGGGTGCTAATGGAGGAGATCATCTAAGTGGGCACCAGATTCAAGTCTGGGGTGGTGAGGAAAGGCTCTAAGCAGAGATGGGAAGGATGAGAAGGTGGAGAAGATTGTTCTAGACAGATGGGAGGCTACTGTGCATAGTCACAGGGGCAAGAGAGACCCCAAGACAGGTCATTTCAAATGACTGGAACAAAAATTTGGTCGGAGTGGAAGTTGCAAGGGGGTGGGGAGGAGAAGGTTGCAGGAGAGACCTGGGGACCGGATCCTGCCAAATCTCATACCCATATTGAGGAGTTTGGGGGTTTTCTGAGGCTAATGGGTGAAGAAGAGGTTTAAGCAAGAGAATGGAGTGGTCAGATGTCCCCTCAAGAAAACCGCTGGCTGCTGCGTAGAAAGGGGAGCGGACAGTGAGATGTTGGTGGCAGGAGACTGGCTGCTGGAGAGGCGCGGTCATGGGGGGGGCGCCGGGAAGGAGGACTCGCGCACTGGGCCAGTTTCTGACTCCAGGGACTGAGAAGGTGGCAGAGCACAGGGGGTTTGGGATTGGGGGAGGGCCATCGTTCCTTTTGGGGTAAGTTGGGCTGGAGGGGCCTGTTGGGGGGTCCTGTGGGGAGGTCATGAGCCATAAGAATAGAGGGGCACAGAGCCGCGGGTCCCTCAAAGCTGTTTCCAGCGGGATGAACGCAGGTGCCGGGAAGCCCCTGAGGAAGACCAGCGATGAAGAGCCGTCTTGGAGGAGGCGGGGGAGGGGGCGGGCCAGAGGAGAAAGGAGATGGCGCCATCCCCAAAATCCAAGGCGGAGGTAACACCGCTCTGGTATTTGCCTCTGACGTCTGTCATAGATGAGGATGGGTTATAGACAATCATAAGAGGGAAGCGTACGTGCGAACACTTCTGTCCGTCGGCTTACTAATTTTTTTTCCTTATAACTTGGGGAGCGAGTCCTCTCTGGCTCCTGGGGTTCCGGAGCTCCGTCGGGCCACAGTTGGAGGACTGTCTGGCCTCCAGGACGGCCGTGGTAGCACGGGGGTCTGCCAGGAATCTAGAAAGACAGAGGCTGGAGGAAGCTCTGTCCCCACTGGTCCCGGTGGTGGAGGGAGGAAGCTGGAACATGGTGGGGACACACTGTCTGGCTCTTGAAGAGCTCAGGCCAAGGGTCACTCCCGGACTCTTTGCAGTTCATGGCCCTCTCCCTGCGAGCCTGCCCTTGCTGGGTTCCGCAGGGATTGCTTAGAAATCAGCATCTCGAGTCCGCTTACGATGCGCCAATCCGAGGACTCAGCAGATCACAGCCAAGCTGACTCCGGGCGGCGGGTCGAGGGCACTTCCGTAGCAGGACAGCGGCCCCTCCGTGCATCTCCTCCGTGGCTGTGGAGTTCTGCCTCCTAGACGCGCTTGGGGACAGCGATCTCAGTGCCGTTTGCACCGAATGTGACGCAAGGAACTCTCCTCTTGAACTTGGCACTTAATTGTCCCTTTCTTTCCTCTTCCCCATGATGTTTCCCTGGGGAAACCTACCTTTCCTATAGCCCCTCCAGGACACATGTCGCAACATGACACTGCTATGTGGAACGTGTGTGCTTTGGTCCAGAAGGTAACCTCTGTCCTTGCTGATTGTCACGACGTGACCGGGAAGCACAAGGAGAAAGTCCATGAGAACTTGAATCTCTGTGGTCCATCCGGCCAACGTCACGGAGAGGCTCTGGGGTTTCGGGTGTGCGTAGGTGGGGACAGTTCACAAGAACAAGAAGCGCTACTCACTCTTGAAGAACCTGCAAGGTGTGATACGGTGCCTTGCACACACGGAGTGCTCAGCTGGAACGGCCGCCCAAAGCCCTGGGGTGGGGGGACCCCTGGGGCCCAGCGGGGGATGGGAGCCTGGGGCCTCAGCAGCCAGACACCAAGATTTAGCGTCACTCAGAACAAACACGAGGAGAGGGGGAGGAAGAGTGTTTCTCACGGGTGGGGGCGGCGAGCCGGGGGACCCGTGGACAGGAGTTCAAGGCCTGACCCCTCTGGGTCTCCAGGGCGGAGCCTCGGCACGCAGCCTCTGGATGCTGATGCTTGTCTCTAGGCTTCGGGAAGGGTTTATTTTATGGAGCTCCGCCACATTACCGCAGGCTTTCGGGATCCGTTTTCTATTGCAATTCATCCACTCTCGGTTGGTTTCAAAAGCTGTGCAAACCCTCTTCAGAAGGGACAGTTGTCTCAGAAACGCTGCTTTTCCATATTTGCAGGGATTTCAACATCGTCGTAATCGTCCAGGGGCTCGATGTAGCTCGGGATGGACTCTGTCTTGATTCTAACTTTGTTGACCAGTGAGTATGTAGCCGGCGGTGGACTTGGGGTTTCCTGTGGGACTAGAACACGCAGAAAGGTCCTTAGAGGCAAAGCTACTGTGTGTTTATATATTTTTGATGAAGTGACTCAGCCTGATTTTCATGGCTTTGGGTGATCTTCCCACCCCCTGGTGGAGCAGACCCCCATCTGATGGCGGAAACCGACGCGCAGACATGACAGCCTCGGCATCCCCCAAGCGAGCCGATGGCAGATGCTGGTCCGATGCCGTGGCTCCGTGTCCCCCTGCCCGGCCCCCACGGCACAGGAACCATGAAACAGGAGGGCAGACAAGAAGCTGACCTGAGTTAGTACCCAAATGAGTAGAGCTGTGTGAGACCCCATTCTCGTGGGGAAGTGATACAAACCACACTTCCTTTTTGGCCCATTCCTCCCAGGGACTTACAGTGTTTCCCAGAACTTCCCATAACCGCTTAGGTACGAATCTCTGATCAGAAGGAGGGGGACGGGGCGTTTGCAGAACGGGCCGTCAGGGAACAGGTATGTGGCAAAAACCCCAAGGCGGCCCGGGGAAGGAAGACGAGCAGCCAGGTGGGCCTTGGATGAGACTGGAGTCCCCGCTACCACAATCGCGTCCTTCCTATGAGGACCTGAGAGAGGACCACCCCTCATTGCTTGCTGGGCTCTGCATGCGGGCAGATCCCCAGTTCGTACCCAGGCCCTAGCGGTCACTCGCTGTGTCGCCATGGGTAAGTCACTGAGCATCTCTGTGCCTCAGTGTCTTCATCCGTCGAAGGGGAATCATGATGGACCTGCCTCCCAGTGTTGTTGAGGGCCGTGGGATCATGCCTGTAAAGTGCCTCGCACGGGGCCTGACCCACCGGGCTGCTCAATAATTATGGGCTAATCTTATGATTATCCATTCAGTCAAGACATTCTTACTATCTCCTAAGCGCCAGGCACTGCTCTTGGTGGGGGGTACGCAGTGGTGAGAAGACAAGAAAGGTTCTTGTTTCCTCGACTCTGTGTTCTAGTGGAGAAGGGAGGTCAGAAACAAATGAACAATAACGAAACGAGACAACTTTGGATAACGGCCATACATTTCATAAAGAGAATTAGTGGGTTCACTTTACAGAGGGGGAACAGAAGGGGACTCTTTGAGGTGCTGACATTGAAAAAAAAAGATTTGGTTTATTTGAGAGAGAGAGAGAGAAAGGAGGAGGAGGAGAAAAGAGGGAGGGGGAGGGACAAGCAGACTCCACATTAAGCAGGGAGCCCAATGTGGGGCTCGATCCCAGGACCCCGAGATCATGACCTGAGCTGAAATCAAAAGTCGGATGCTTCACTGACTGAGCCCCCAGACTCCCCAGGTGCTGACATTGAGCTGACCATGAAGGATGAAGTAAGGCCACTACGTAAGCAGCTTAGGGAACAGCATTCCAGTCAAGGGAACCAGGCAGAATGTTTCTGATGGGAAGTGTGGGAGGCCCAGTGACACCCCCAAGTTCCTTTTCACTCACGCTCCAAGCTGGGATTTGAGTATGAATTTACGCACTGAATATCAGGAGCACTGCTACTCACTCTGCCCCTTTTTAGCTTATTTGTCCCTTTTAAAAGGATGGCACCAGCTGCAAATTTAGTGTTATGGACTGAAGTTCTGTGTCCCCACAAAATTCATGTATGTTGAAGGCCTAACCCCTCAGTGAGGCTGTATTTGGAGATGGGGCCTCTAAGGGGGTAATTAAGGCTAAGTGAGGTCGTAAGGGTAGGGCCCTGACGCACAGGCTTAGTGTCCTTGTAAGAAGAGACACCAGAGCACGCGCGCTCTCTCCCCTACCCCCAGCACCCCCAACCAAATTGGCTGGCACCTCAGTCTTGAACTTCTAGCCGACAGGACCATGAGAAATAAATTTCTGTTGTTTAAGCCACTAGTCTATGGCGTTTTGTTGTGGACAGCCTGAGCTAAGACCTGTAGATAAATTTGTTATCCTACTGCGAATGAAACTGTCATCAGCGACAGATACTTACATGTATGTTCCGGAAAAAGCAAACCCCTGGGTGGCAGAGGGGGTAACTGAACCGGCGATTCATTAAGAACATTCCTGGAGAGAGAGAGAGAGAGGAGTCAGGGTGTGCTTTTGACCATCCTGGCAGTCAGCCGACTGGAAGGAAAACATCAAAGAAAAAGGACAGCTTTGAACTTTCAAATCCCGGTCCCTGAAGGTGGGAGGCATCTTCTTCTCTAGGTTTTGTATCCCACTGGTGAGGAAACTGCCTCCTCCAGCCCCAGGAACAGCTGGACTTAGCCTGGAGCGTGCCTTCCTGGGTTCGCATGCACTGTTTTAGGAAGGGGAGGTAAGCACCAAGTGCTCAGGTGTTCTCGAAGCTAACGATACACACTGCGTGTGACCACAGGTCCAGCATCGCGAGTCCGCCACCGCGCATCCGCTGCCCATTGTCCACCGCCCCGCGTCCACCGCCCCGCGTCCCCCCTGCTGAAATGCTTGCGTGTGCTCTCCAGAAGACACGGACCACAGTGCTCATCACGGCACCATGCACAACAGCCCCCAACCGGACACCACCCAAATGTGCGTCAGCCGTGGAGTGGATAAATTCATCAGGGTCCCCTCCCACCGTGGGACACCCTGCAGGAGTGGGCATGAGCCATCTACAAGCACACGCAAGGACACTCAGAAAGACGGAGCAGAAGCAGCCAAGCACTAGATAATACATACTCCATCTCCAGCCTTCCAGAGGCCAAGATGGATTTATCCACTCTGCCGCTGAAACCAAGGCTCGGGGAGCCTCTCTGGCTGGCGATGCTCTGCACGTGGTGCCCACGCGTGGGTACTGGGGAAAAGAAGCCTGGCGCCTGCGATCGCGCGGGGAGACGACTACTGGAAGCTTGCGCCTGGTTTCTTCTGGCCTCCCCCTTTGCTGAGTTAATCTGTACCCTTCTGCTAGAGTAACCCGTAACCATGACTGCAGTAGCTTTTCTGGGTCCTGGGAGTCCTTCTTGTGAATCATCAAGCCTAAAGGTGATCCTGGGTACCCCCCACACATAGCAATCACAAAAGCCCCAAATTGGGACGCCTGGGTGGCTCCGTTGAGCATTTGCCTTTGGCTCAGGTCATGATTCTGGGGTCCTGGGATCAAGTCCCGCATGGGGCTCCCTGCTCGGTGGGGAGTCTACTCCTCCCTCTGCCTCCCCCCTGCTTGTGTGCTCTCTCTCTCTCGTCAAACAAGTAAAATCTTAAAAAAAAAAAAAAAAAAAGCCCCAAATACATCACAAAATACAAAAGGAAAGCGAGTGGCATATTTTTGTTAAACACACAGCCTCGTGGGAACCATACTTAGGATCCACCTCAAGAGGAGAAAGGCGGCCCCTGGCCGGCTCAGTCGGCAGAGCGAGCCACTCTGGATCTCGGGGTTATGAGTTCGAGCCCCACGTTAGGCGTAGAGATGAGTTAAAAATAAAATCTTAAAAGGAGGGTAGACCTAACCCTGAGTGGTGGGCCCAGCACACAGAGCCTGACCTGTGACCTCTACCAAACGAGACGGGACGAGGATGAGGTGGAAAGCAGAGACCCAGACGGGGCCCAGTGGCCCCAAAGGCCCAGTCGGTTCCCCTCGCGGTGGGGAGCTGGCTGCGCAGGCGCGGTGGGCGATGAGGGCGTCCTAGCAGAGCTGCGCGCGTGCGGGGCTGGGCGTCAGCTGGGGTCTCTACGCGGAGAAACGGAAGGGTTTCCTCTCACTTACTCATACATCTTCTCTTCGTCTCTTTGCTTTTCTTTCCAGGGCTTGGCTATTTCCCACTTCTTGCCTAAGGAGTCAAATAAGCATATTCATTTAGGAAGAATGAGCAGGACGTGTGACTTTATGGTTTAGAAGTCCCCAGACCCCGGGCGTGTTCAGGGCATTTGTGGGGGTGGGGCCACCAAGAAGAAACAGACTTGGGGACACGGAGCTGGCGAGCGCTGGACACTGACTTTAACACGGGCCGTTTGCCCACCCCGCCTTTGGCTAACCCACGAGGGCGGACCCGGAGCTGGTGCGGGAGGAGTGGTCGTATAAAGAACCCCAAGTGCGGCTGGGAGGAAACGAAAGAAAGAAGGGGGCCGGCAGTTTGTGAACGGTGGTGCGCCAGACATGCAGGTTATGGTAAACCGTACCCCCCCCCCCAGCCCCAGCCCCACCATGCTCTCTCTCTCTAATAAGTAAAATCTTAAACATAAATAAATAAATAAATAAATAGATAAATAGATAAATAAAGGGGTGAGTGGGTGGCTCAGTCGGTGAAGCGTCTGCCTTCGGCTCAGGTCATGATCCCAGGGTCCTGGGATTGAGTCCTGCATCAGGCTCCCTGCTCAGTGGGGAGTCTGCTTCTCCCTCTCCCTTTGTCCCTCCCCCCATGCTTGCTCGTGCTCTCTCTCTCTAATAAATAAATAGAATCTTTAAAAACAACAACTAATTACCGTCAAGGGGTAGAGGGAAAGGAACACTGGACAGGAAGCCCAGCGAACCCGAGTGCTGGCCCCAACTCTGCCACCAACTCCTAGGAGGCCCCAGCCTCTCTCTGAACCTTAATTATCTATCTTATCTCCAAAAACAGGAGAATGACAAGGTCTCACTCCTTGTGTGGCCCTGACCTTTCAGGACAGGTGGGATCACTGAGGGATGCCTGTCCAGGCTGTCCCCCCCCCCCCCGGGAGGTGGCCGCACCTCTCAGTGAGTTTACCCTCCTTGGGTCATCGGAGGGGATACAGTCTCAAGAAAACACACCATCGGATCAAGGATTTCATGCCTTGGGAGATGAACAGCAAAGTGGAAACCCACTTGTGGGTTATCTAAAGTCAGCGTAAAGCCTCCAGGAAGCTGCTTGTGTATATTTTCAGGATGCCAAGAACCTCTAGCCAGGACAGCTGTCGTTCTAGCAAATTCAGAGGATGACCTCAGAGAAGGAATCATGGTAGCCAACGTGTCGATCGTGGACCGAACAGACGGGGAAACCGAGGCCCAGAGAGGCATGATGCTTAATCCAAAATTCAGCTCATACAGGCCCGGAACGAACCTTCCTGCCCTGTAGGAGCAGTGATGCATGGATACGCAGCCCAGCCCTCCCCGCCCTCCACCTGCCCAGGTGGGACTGCCATTACCCTGTCTAAGCAGCTGCCTACAGGCACAGTACAGGATGAGGCCCAGGCTGGTGGAGACAAGGACGATGGCCACAGCTAAGATGATCCAGAAATTGTCCCTCCACCAATCCATCGCGGTGGGGCCCTGAGGAGAATGGAGACAGAGGAATGAGACATGAGTAGGGGCCTCCGGCGGGGAGGGGTGGGAGGCGGTCGTCTACCACGTCGCCTCAGGGATACCTCTGCTTACAGCGAAGGCACTGGCTCGGGCAAACCCTGTCGTCCTGTGCAACACGGGAGGGGTGCCGGGCAGCACTTCCCGGGGCAGTCATGAGCACTGGAGACAGGGTACGCACCCAGAGGCTTCCTCGCCGCTCTTTCCTCGATTGTCAAACACGCAGGGGAGGAGGGTGCCACCGAAAGCAGTCACCGACTGCAGTTGCTTTTGTATCAAAGGGGCAACATAGACTCAATTCCTATGTATTTTTTGGAGGTGGGGGTTAGAAGAAAACCCCGATGGGTCTGCTTGAGCGAGGCGTGGTCAGAAGGGGGAAGGTAAAAACGCAAGGCAAATCGAGTCAGTCTGCTGGGGAAGAGGATTGGAAATTTGGGGGCTGCAAGCTGGCCCACTCAGGAAGCAGAGAGTCTGGGAAGAACAGGTCTTAAATGTTCTCGTCACGACGGAGGGCGGCGTTGGCGATGGCAGCGAGCGTTTCCCGATACGTGAGTGTATCCGATCAACACGCCATACGTCTTAAACTTACACAATGTTATACGTCAGTTATAAATAAGGCTGGGGGGGAGGGGAAGAAAGGAAAGAAAACCGTAAGAGAGCAGAAAGTACGAGGGTTGTTAGAAAGTCCGCACGGGCGGAGGCTGACCGGGCTTCCATAGGTTGGTGATGACTGACATTCCGCGTGAAGCTGTTGCCCGGGCAGTGTTATGCTGCAAGCTTCCGCTACCATCAAGTCGGCAATAAAATTGCACAGTAAAAGCTTGTGCGAACAGAGCCTGGGGAGTGATGACACGGGGGCTGTCGTTCTCCAAGCAGGGGTGATGTCTGCCACAAGAGGGGAGCTGGCTGTAGGCGGGACTCACAGGAGGAGCCTCCAGGAAGGCAGGGAGCTCTCCGTGGAGGAGCGGGCCCTGGTCCAGGGCGTGGGCACCCTGCCTGTTCATTGGGATATTCAAATAGAAAAATGATCCCTGAGGCCTGGCATATCCCAGGTCTGAGAATGAACTTGCCGTGTCGTCGTGCAGCCGATGGCCACTCAGCCACGCGTGGTCCCGCAGAGCCATTTCCCATTCGCGCTTTTGAGTAATGCTGGCGGGGGCGGGGGGGGGGCAGTTAGTTGCTGCCAAGGCCATGATTCCTGCAGAGACTTCTGACTTGGCTTACTCTTTACACCCGTGTTTGATTACCCGCACAGTGTCTTCATTTATGACCGTTCTGTTATAATTTGGGTTTTCAGTTCCAAACTTTGCTTCTTTCCTAAAGGTTTGGCTTGCTCAAGCAGATATTCATAAATGTGTACATAGCAAAACCAGTTACGTGTAACCCGTAGTCTTGTATGTACATCATTCTGCAGCTTTTTGCTCAACTTTTTGCTCAGCATTATGCTTTTGTCATTTACCCCTGGTGGTGAATGTGCTGGGGATTTACTCCTGAAAGAGCGAAGTGTCAGCTAGCCAGGTAGCCCAGCCCCCAGGCTTGTACTCAGCAGGGGTTTGGTTGTAAGTCACCTTTTCAGGGTGCACAGAAGAAAACAATAGAGGACGAGGAACTAAGGGAAAAAGAAAAAGCCTGGAGACTGGAAACTTGGCTCTCAGGAGAGCCCTGTGAAATTTGGTTTTGCAGGGCCCAGGGAGGTCACAGGGCACTGGACTTAAGAAAATACCACATATTAGATGGTGGACTCTTTGTTTAATAAACCTGATTGGAACCTCATCTTCTTTAGCTCTGGGGAATAGATGGATGGAAGGAAGGAAGGAAGGGAGGGAGGGAGGGAGGGAGGGAGGGAGGAAGGGAGGAAGGAAGGAAGGAAGGAAGGAAAGTGGATGGATGGAGTGATGGATAGATGGACAGATGGACAAACATAGAATTTCTTCCCTCTATTCTCTTATACTCAAATGTGTGTCTCCTGGTTCTTTGTCTGATTTGTCTCTCGTATTTTCTATCTTTTTTCTTTTTGTTTTAGTCTTGAAGGATTTCTCCAAAAAGCAACGTAAGCATACTCTTTAAGACAACAGAAGTAAATACCAGGGCACAAGAGTTAAGAGCTGTTGCATATGAAAAAAAAAAACAGACAAAAAAAGGTTGATCTGAGGACCAAGAGGGCGTAGAAGGTTGGAGGTGGGAAGACAGAGGCTGCCACTTTCCACTGTAAACCCTCTGAATTACTTTTTAAAACTCTGTATATTTAACTGGCAAGCTCAGTTGGTTAAACCTTCGACTGGATCTCAGCTCAGGTCATGACCTCAGGGTTGTGTTGGCTCCGTGCTGGCCGTGGAGCCTACTTGAAAACAAAAACAAAACAAAAAAACCTCCCCCCAAAACCCAAAAAACACTATGCATTAACTTTGAGAAGATTAAAAAAAACCAAACAAACCCAATTAACCACGTAGCGTGGCTTCCATGAAAAGCTGCTGCTCAGATTGCAAGTTCAAAGCAATGTCATTGTCCTCCATGTCCGGGGGAAGAAAGAGGAAGAAGGATGATGTTAGCCAAGTGAAATACGGGACACTTTTGAGAACTTCGCAGTGATGAGTATGGCATAGTTCTGTTCTGACAGATGGAGAGGCTCTGATTTGCCAGCGGACGTTTCGAAGGCGTCCAGCGCTCTGCAGGCAGGGGCTTTCCATCTGTCCCCCCGCCTCATCCTTGCGCCACACGCTTTCCTGGAACGGGTGTGGAGGCCGAGGGGACACGGCCGGCCCAAGCTCCCCCGGCAGGGAGGAGGCGGAATGCTTTCTGTCTAGGTCCAGCCTCTCGCTGCTGACCTTGGTCACCGTGGCCCCAGGCCTCAGGGACAGGCCGAATGGGGCTCAGGATGTCTTGCTTTCAGGAGCACAGCGATGGTGGTGAGGTAGTGGGGGCCACGAAGGAATGATTGGGACCCATGGGGGAGTAAAAGTCTCACGTTCCCCCCATTGCAGGGCCAGAGGATCAGCAGTCTTCCCCATGGACTGTTAAGCCACGCCTTCTCAGCAGAACTGAGACGAGTGGGCAGCTGAGCGAGGAGGGCCCCGAGGAACCACGTCCTGTCCCCTTCGGGTGTCCTCCGGGCTCCCGGTTAGTTTAGTGGCCGGGGTATGCCAGAGAGGGGATGTGGGCTCTGCGGAGCGGTGGCGGGGAGTACAGCCAGGGGCGGGGGCGTGCCCTGCAGAGTGTGGAAGCCGAACTCCACTGTGTCTGCCGGCCTGGGGTAGATAAGACTGGGGGGAGCAGGCCACACGGGACAGCCTGCTGGCAGTCAGGCCACAGCTGCGGCCGAGTCTCTTGAGAGACCACCAGGGACCACAGAAGTGATCAGCAGGAATGGCCATGGGTGGGCGCCTGTCTGTCCTCCTCAGTGCAATACAAGGGAAGTATGTGCAGGGTGGGGTGCAGAGGAGCTGAGTGGCTCCCACCCCTTCCTCCCCTCCCTTCACTGGGGCAAAGTGGGGGGGCTTTGAGCCAAAGACAGGACTGAACGTTTACAATGAGCAAGGTGGAATTTTGTAAACTGTACTGAGTCTGCTTAGGAATCAAAAGTAAGTTAACGTTTTGGAACTGGACTCTAATGTCTCTGGGGGAGGCCCCTCCCCATTGGAGCCAGGCGGGAGCGCAGGCAGGGTTAGAGGCAGGCCAGACCCCCTCCCCGTGGCTGCTGTAGCACGGCCCCAGGAGCGGAGGCTTCAAACGGCACAAACGCACAAACGTCTTGTCTTGAAGTCGGGGAGGTAGGTCAGGAGTCCCTCCCGTGGGCACGGGGTAAAGTCAAAGAGCGGGCAGAGCCCTGTTCCCTCCTGGAGGCTCCCCAGACCAGCCATTTCCCCGTTCTGTCTGGCTTTGAGAGGCCACTCACGCTCCTGCCCACGGCGACCCAGCACGATCTCCTGTCTCCCTCGCTGCTGATCAACATCCTTAACCCCACCTGCGCCCCCTGTTCCCCTTCGTCCTAGCACCTGACACCGTCGCAGGCTGGGGCGGGCGGGGTCGCCGCACGAACTCCTGGGATCTCAGCTCAGTGAGATGAGTCGATCGGTAAAGTGCCTCCATGCACTCACGCATTCATGCATTCAGCATCTTCTTTTTGCCTCCCGGGAGTCAGGACGAAAAGGGGGAAAACGGGAGGGATGGTTCTGCCATCTTTGTCAGAATTCCACTGAGTGGTGCCCGGCAATGCTGACCTGGTCAGGAGGCTGGGGACGGACACGGGTCTCTATTTCTGGGAGGTCTCTGTCGCATGGGAGGGAACATCTTTGTTTTCAAGAGTCTGGGGACATAGGAAGGCTCTCAAGGCAGGACTGGAGCTCACAGATAACGCAGGGCCCTGCGAGCCAGATTGGGGGGCCCACAGTCCAGTATAGACCAGTATAGACCAGAAGAGGAGCCAATGCGGGCCCAGGTCAGCAGTCCCGGGGCTGCGGAAAAGGGACAGGGGCTGAGTCCACGGGGGCAGGCCGATGAGTCCCAGCTGCCGGGAGGTCAGGAGCTGCAGGCCTGACCTCAGGTCCTGTCACCTGGGGGAGCATTTGGTGGCCACCACACAAGGAGGAAGGAAGGGAAGAGGTGCGGTGGGAGCACCCTTGGGATGTGAGTGATGGAGCAGCTTGGATGCATCAGGCTCTGGGCCGAGAACTCGAGGAATACGAAGTTCCCAGCCTCACCCAGCCTGAGCCTCGGAATCACCCAGGGCGCATGAACAGCTACATCTGAGAGTCTGATTTAACTGATCAGGAGTGGGGGGCCTGGCCACTGGGGTTTTGTTTATTTGTCTTAATAACATTGTCCAGATAAGTAATAGGAGGCCGAGCTTGAGAACCAGGGACGTACTTATTATCTCTGACTCCTTATTCTAACCTTCCTGGTGGGAGTGCTGTTATTACCCCTCACAGAAAGAGCACTCAGAGAGGTTAAGCTCTTTGCTGAAGGCAGCACAGCTAGGGATCGACTACCCTAAGATTTCAGCTCAGTGCCGTCGGACGCCAGAGTTCCTGCCCCGTTAACTCTGCCAGGCTGACACCGAGCTGCTAAATGTTCTTCCTTTCATAACAGAACTGAAAGCAGAACCCTCGCTCGAGAACTTCCAATACAGGCAAGGTCTTAGCTATTAGCTGTGTCTTGTTCCACACAAGAACCGCAGTATGAAAATGCATCTCAGAAAAGTAACGCGCGCCAGGCGCGGAGGCTCCATGCGTTATAAGCACCCTACACGCCCTGTCTCACCACAGCAGCCTGTGGCTATGAGCCCATTTTACAGACAGGCCAACAGAGGCTTAGATCTCAGTCTCTGGCCTGGGGTCGCAGAGCTAGTAAGTGGAAAAATCAGAAGCCAAACGCGGTCTTTCTGACCCCAGCACCCTCATTTGCGACCACCGAACGGGGGCTTTGGGAGGCGTATGAAAATGCAGACGCCAGGGTCCCGGGCCCCTTCCCCATCGCCAGTTCTGATTTGTGGGTCCGGTGTGGGACTCGGGGCCCAGCCCCAGGGGGAACATGCATCGGGCCAGTCAGCAGAGCCTGCAGCTGGGGCGGTGAGCACGCTGGAGGCTGGTCCCCCCGCCCCACGCCCACCCCCACAGTCAGAGGCAGTAGCAGCGCCAACGTGGTGGAGAGCAAGGCACTAAAAAAGACCCCTCGAACCAAATGCCTTTCCTGTTTGCTTGTCGCAGTGCCTGAAATTCCGGCATCCACAAGTCACGGCAAAGTTCCATGCTCCCTCTCTCCCCACTTCCTCTCCATTCAAACTCATTTGCCTGAGAGTGCCAGACTCTGAGGAAGAGATTTTTACTAGGGTGTGAATGACTTCCTTGGATCCTCAGGGCATTGGATTCCTTCCTTGGATTCCCTAGAGCATTGGCAAGAGCAGGGGCATCCTAGGATAGAATGTGCCGTAGGAACGAAGACTCTTATCTAGGCCTGTCCTCCTGCTAGTGACACCGCCGCCCCCAGCTCCCCATCGGAATGATGAAGACCCAGAGGCAAGAGAAGGTTGGACGCTGAGGCGGAGGAAGGATGGCTTGTTTAGAATATGAGAGGCTTCTGCACGTTTCTAAACTGAGAAGGCGCCGGGACAGAAGACAGGAGTGAAATACAGAGAAGAGAGACACCTTCCCGTCCCAAAGGAAGGATGAGCTTTTAAAAGGGAACAAGGATGGAGAGAGGGTATGCTGGGCCCTGGGGGTAGGAAGTGGGAGGCCAACACCCCCGCATGGAAGTGGGAGACAAGGTTGGCGAGTGCTGGTGGGGCAGGTGGGAGGCAGACCCGCGTTGTCACCTCTGCGAGGAACGCCTTCTTCCTCCAGCTGGGCCTGCTCGCTGATTCTGATGCTGCCGCTGCCTTGGGGGCTATTGGTCGCTTTGTGACCACTGTGTGCAGGGCCTAGATGTCACCTGGGCCCGGCAGGCGCTCCCTACGGATCTGGGAATCTCTGAATGAATGAGGTGCCGGCTCTCCCCTGGCCTGCGGCTGGTCTCCCCTGGAGGATGCGGGCAGGGGGCGTTGGATCCAAGGTCTGCATCCCCGGCGCAGAGCCCCCTGCCCGGCCCTGCCTGCCTGCCGCTGGCCGGCGGGCAAGCAGAGGCCCCGCCATGATGGTGCCGGTGGAGGTCCAGCTTCCCTCTGGTCTCTTGGCCTTGCTCCAGCAGCCCGCACAACCTCCCGGGGGGCCTGCTGCAACGCTGAGCACAGTCACCGACCCCGCCCCAGCTCTCACTTCCCCAAAAGGCATTTCTGGGGAGTCAGGGACAGAAGTCATACTGTGCACTCGCTGGGAATTCTGGAGACTGTGGGTCTATTCAGCACTTGCTTAAAAAAAACAAAGAACAACAAAAAAACCCCGAAAAACCAAAAAAACAACCAAGTTCTGTCGTGGAGGAAGACAGCTGCGCAGTCACATCCATGAAACGTGTCACGACAAACTCTTTCCCATACGTGATGTGCCCCAACGTTTTCCCGGCTCGTCTAGCCTAGCTCGTGAGAACAGTATGGAGGGTGAGCCCCTGTGTTTCTTTCAAGACCCACTCATGGTCAAGACCTGGATATAAACACTTGAGGTTTTCTCAAGAAAAATTAATGAGCTCAAGTAGCCATGAGTCCCGAGAGGTGGGAAGAGGATGCAGGTGTGTTGGAGGGGGGGACTGGGGTTCCAGCTGGACCGAAGAGTGCGAGGAGATGCACCTGCAAACAGCTCAGCGGAAAGATGGGGACCCCGCCCCTCACTCGCCCTCTGCCCTTAGGGCTTCCTGGCCTGGGACAGGAATCCCCTTACCCGAGCCCTGCCCTGCCCGGGACAGCAGCCACCGGCCCCACGAGGCCACTGAGCACCTGCTGCCTCTCCAAGACTTCGTGCGGAAAGAAGAACATAAAAGATCATTTATAAATGTTTATATGGGTTACTTGCGGGAAGGATACTTTGGATATATTGGGTTAAGTTAAAGGTATTATTAAAATTAATTTCAGCTTCTTTTTTCCCCCCTCTCTTTTAATTTTTCCCCCAGTTGAAATTCTTCCCTGTTGTGCCCCTCCTCACACTCGGATCCTTAGGACCGACTGGCTGGCTCCGTCGGTGGAGCACACAACTCTTGATTTTGAGGGGCTCGTGTGTTCGAGCCCCATGTCGGGTGTAGAGATTACTTAAATAAATAAATAATATAATAAAAACAATTTTTTGGGGGGAGGGGAAGCACATAGTAACACACAGTCATGTCCTCTGATTCCGCAATAGCATTTCTAGAAACACAGCCTGAGAAGTAGCCTGAAGGAAGTAAAAGTCAGACGCAGAACTTGACTTCGGCGTAAGAAAGCAGGGAGCCACCTCGAGGGCTGCGTGGGATGGGGGGCTGGAGAATTGCACAGGGACACTCGATGGGTCGCATGCAACAGTCACGAGGCGGGAAGAAAGGAAGAGACCCAAGCACCCACCAGGGACCCCAGACCCTGAGAAAGGAGAGCAGGGCCCATGTCTCCATGGTAGCCGCGTCTCCCCGTGTTTCCCGTGTGTGGCCAGAGCCCGCCGTAAGAAAGCCCAGAACAGAGATCTTTCATTGAGCGAGAGTGGGAGCCGCCTCTCTTCCTCTACCGCCCAGCCTTGCTGTGAAGCATGAACTGAACACATTGTCAAGACTCCAGTATCACATCTTACAAGAGCTTCTGCTCACCCCTCCCGAACAGGTGGCTTTTGCGGTGTTTCCACGGCGCTGGGTGTGATGTGTCTGCCCTGGGCAGAACCTTCCAGACTTGCAGATGACTCAAGCTTCCTGCTAAGTTATCCCAGGATTTCTGCAACCCAGAAGTCCTTCCTTGGGCCCAACCAAGTCGTCTCCTGCTATTGCTGGTTTTCTTATGTGTTTGGCTCTGAACATGAGCGGGGCACCTGGAGCCCCGTCCCTGGGGGGCCATCCGGCAACAGTGCTGGTACCATCAGTGGGGTGGGGGGAACTGGGGACGCCTGTGCCTACTGATAGTCGGTGAGGCCTTTCTAGAACGTATTTAATCAAAACAAGACAATGGTAACTTTTCAAAATATCTACACGTAGGGGAAAAACGAGAAGGCAAACACCAAACTCTCTACCGTGATTGTTGCAAGGTTGTGGAATGTGGGGTCATTATTTCCCCTTGTTTCTCTGAAGTTTTCATTTTCATTTATCCTGAGAAATACCAAGGGGCCCCCAGGCCTTGTCTTCATCAGGTTCCACAGTCCTACTTTCAAAACTCCCTGGGAGGGCCACGCGCTGGCTGGTGGTCGAAGAGGCCAGGAAAGGGAGTGGCTCTCGGGACAAGTGATGCGCGACAGGGTAGGACTGGAAACACCAGGCCAGGCCCCTCTGGGGTGATTTCCCCCGGAGAAGCAGCAGCAGATGGCTGGATGGGGATCTGACCCCGGCCCAGCTCGACCCCGAGGCCACGGGAACACGGGATGCCTTACCGGTCCCTACACACCAGACGCACATGCGTGAAGATGCCAGGGCAGGTGGCAGCTATGTGTTTCCTGCACAGGCCCCAAGATGCAGCCCAGAGTTCGCATTGTCACAGCCTCGCCCCCTCGTCCCCAGCCAGCACAGACCCAGGAGGGTCCTCCCAATTATCAGGCCCCCAAACTCACCATCAGAGTCCAGAGAGGACTAACACCTCTCTAAGGTTGACGCAGCTCGCGGCCCGTCATCATGTCATTTCAATCCCCCAGCAGACCCGTGGGCGAACGGAGGCCTTGAGGGGTGCAGTGACTCTGAGCTCACCCAGCCAGTGAGCGGCAGAGTGGACTCGCCAAGGCCACCCAGAGATGGGGCTGCACCCCCCAGGTGGCCCCTCAGGTGGCTCAAGTCCAGACGCTTACCTGGGTTGCAAGGGTGTCCATCCGAGAGTGGCTGAGGGAACAGCAGGGGCCCGAGTGCGGTGGCTCAGACGCAGCTGGCAGGAGGCCTTCCTCGCCCACAGGCCTCCCGCCCACCCCAGAGCAGTGAGCCCCAGCCAGACCACACTTCCCCTTCCTGCTCAGCCCTCGGGTGGGGGAAGGCCCAGGCGCCCACACAGCAGCCCATCCCTTTGCCAGGGAGGCTGGCTCCTGAGGGTCCCAGGAGCCAGAATTTCTGACTGCAAGGCCCCGCAGAGGACCGTCCGGGTGTGGGGGTCAGGCCTGGGGGGGGGGATGCTCGGCAGGGTGCATGGGGTGGCCGTGGGGTCCCCGCAGATGAGCCTGGGTGAGCATTCCTGCCCGGGGCAGCCAGGCCTGGGGCTCCAAGAGTGAGGATGCTGGCTCCCACCCGTGTGGGCTCCAGTGGGACAAACACAGCGTCCCCACGGAGAGCCGCTGGAGGACACCCGGGAGCACCCAGGGGCTGCGGAGCCAGCTTCTGCTGTGAGCGTGTGTCGCAGGCTGCCCGGGGTCACAGGCCGGTTGGCCGTCCTGGCGGGGCTGGGCCTCCACCTGCACGGTGGTCAGTCCCCATGGGCGACCACGGAGCTTACAGCCGGGCGGGAAGGGGAGCCAACCAACCGTTTTGTCGACTTGACCGTTCTGACTGAGATGAGCGCCCTGGGGGTAAAAATAGCCACACACTGCGTGCACTGTGTCTGCCCGGGGAAGAGGGCGATGCTACCCTGGGCTTTGTGGGAAGCGCTTACCAACCCGCTTGCAGGAAGTGGGATTCCTGATCTGCAGGGCTGGCGAATTTCCATGACGCAGACGCTGCGCTGGGGCCGAGGTCCTGCAGCCGGCGGACCCGTCCTGGACTCAGACTCGGGGCCATGTCTGCCATCAGGGGTCAGGGCTGCCAACATCCACCCCGGAGCACCTGCGGGGACCAGGGCCCACCCCCGTCTGGCCGCATCCCCACCGGCCCCGGGGGTCATCACCTCCACCTTCCAGGCGAGCGCCCAGCAGCTCCGGGAGGGCACGGCTGCAGGCCGCGCATGCGCGCCGGGCCGGGCCGAGGACGGCCTTTGAGCCCACGTCCGTGCGTGTGCAAACTGTGCTCTCTCTTAGGAGGATCGAGACGAAGCTGAGCTGCTCAAAAGCCTCCCTGAAAGCGAATTCAAAATGATCTTTTGAGAGCCAAACGAGCGCTTTTGTGGGTAGAGCTGATGCTCTGCCACCAAGGCCGTGACTCCTCAGTTCGCGTCCCACTGATTCACCAAAAAGTGGTTTCGGTAGCGCTCTGGGCCGGCCCTGGTTAGTTGACACAGCATTCTCGACAGACCTGCTGCCCCCCACGTGCACAGGACACACGCGGCCCGGGTCGGGGGGTCGGAATCCCACGTGCACTTTGCCGACAGCGTCCTGCACAGGCCCCTCCCCCACCTGACCCTCAGTTTCCTCGCTTGCAAAATAAGTGAGCTCACTGGTGACGCCGAGGTGCCCCAGGGACAGAGCCGTGGAGCCGCTGCTGTGACTGTCCGCTGTCCCCTGCGGGGACGGGGTGCCCACACAGCCCTGCACACAAGGGAAAGTGCCTGCTGGGTGTGTGCTGACCGAGAAAAGAAGCCGAGCCATCACAGAGAGGAGTGAGTAACGGATGCTTCCTTCCAGCAAACCAGAGGGCTTGTTTGCCAGGCTCTGTACTGGGCCCTGTGAGGCTCAGACCCAGCACCTGCCCTCAGGGAAGTCTCTCAGAGTGCGGGAGGAGGTGAGGACATGATGTAACACAGGCGAGCTTCCACGCCTGTCACAAGTCTGTATGTGGAGGTGTGCAGGTTGTGGTCTGCTCCGTGGTGGAGCCCACCTTCTGCAGGACAGAAGGGCCTCTGTCATTACTGTTGAAAGCCATGAGTGCTTCCTGTGGGGGCACAGGAGTGGCAGGGCTGGGAGGTGCAGTAGTGACATTTGAACCGGGCCTTGAAGGATGTGTCATGCAGCGGAGAGAACAGGGACAGACGCTGGAGTGTTCGGAGAGTGGCAGATGGCCGTGGGTGGGGTGGAGAGCAAAGTTGGGGCCCCACCCCAGGGCGTGTGGACCTGCCTTGCCACCCACACTCTTTCCCCACTTTGGCCAGCCACCGTCTTTCCGCCCGGAGAGGGGCGGGAGGTCTGTTTGGCCTTCCTTCTGCCCCGGGCAGGTGCCGTGCTTCGTGGGTCTGGGCGGTGCAGAGGCCCCAAGGCTCCAGGAAAATGGGGGACGCCCTCTGGTGGCCATCTGCCGTGCCTTTGTTCCTACCTCAGGGTCCCACCCGCCCTGTCCCCCCACGGGGGACGGCTGGACACACAAGAGCTTCGCCTCTGGAAGCCACAGAACCCGAGACCCTCAGACTGGAGGGACCTGGGAGGGGATTGCAGTCCCCTCCTCCCCCGGGATTCCATGTCCTCATCAGCATCCTGCCAGGTGGCCACGGCATCTGAGTCATGCACAGAATGAGGCCACTTCAGGAGTGTCAGCCCCTGTCATGACCAGTGATTAAAGGGAGGACTGGATGGGGCAGAAACACTGCTTCCGGGGGCCGCGGTTTGCTCCTTCTAATCTCGAAACGGCTGACGGGGGGGAGTGTGGCTTCCAAATACAGAGCTGGAACCAACAGTAGGAGCATCCTCAGAGCGGGTGGCTGAAGGGTGGGGGCCCAGAGCTCAATGGACCTCAGTATGAGATCCTGGAACCCAGGGAACCGCGGGCCACCTGATGTGGGGGGAGGAGCACCGGGTTTGGCCAAGTCTGTTGCAGTGAGACCCCCCCCACCCCAGCTGCAGACTGAGCATCCCTTCCCACCAGCAGGCTGCCCGGCTCCCGGAAACAGCACAGGACAGGGAGGAAGCTCTTGTTTTATCCTTTTTTTTTTTTTTTAAGATTTTATTTATTTATTTGACAGAGAGAGACAGCCAGCCAGATAGGGAACACAAGCAGGGGGAGTGAGAGAGGAAGAAGCAGGCTTCCAGCGGAGGAGCCCGATGTGGGGCTCGATCCCAGAACGCCGGGATCACGTCCTGAGCCGAAGGCAGACGCTTAACGACTGCGCCACCCAGGCGCCCCATATCCTTGCTCCTTGCCTTCATACTGAGCTCCTTCCCATCCGGTCCAACACTTTGTCACCCTGTGGTTCAAAGTATCAAAGGATGTGAAGTCGAAACAAAGTATCAAGGGACCTGAAGTCGAAAGAAACAAAAAACCAACAGTTTGTATTCTGGACTGGACTTTGGTGTTTTCCGCCAGACTTATAATCACTGTCCATCCCATGACGTGATTAAATAATCGGCCAGGGCTTTGCTCCACGTGCCCCAACACTCAGGGAGACTTCTGGGGGTAAGGGGCTCACCCGGCCTGAAATTCAAACAAGAGTCGGCCTTGGGAACGGAGCCTGGGAAGCTGCCCTCTGTGGGCACATGCTCCGTGGGAGGTGAGGGGCCGCCGTGTGCTTGCACCTGTGTGCCGTGACCGAGCGCCCTGGGGAACGGGACCCTGTCCCTGGCTCCAAGTGACTCCCAGTCTGGTGGGGATAAAGACAAGGAAGTGGATTACTAGAGTCAGGATAATTACAGCAGTGATCAGAGCAGAGCCCAGAAATAGACTCTAGTACGCTTGGAAATTTAGGATGTGCCAGTGGTGGTGGTTCAGATTGCCCCGGAAAAGATGGGCTACTCATGTCACGGTCCTGCCTGGTCACTTTGAAGAACTACCTACCTGGATCCCCCTCTCCCAGGAAAACGCATTCCAGCTACAGCAAAGACGTAACTTTAAAACATGAAAGTAGAGAAAAGTACCAGAAGAAAATATGGATGCTTTTCTTCTTAAAATGGTCATGCGTGGGGAAGGACTTTCTAAGTTTGCTACAAAACCAGAAATCGTAAAAGAAAACATCGATAAGTTTGATTTTAAGATTTCTGCAGGATGAGAGAGACCTTGCAACAATCCAAGCAAGGTGGGTGTCTGTCTAAATGGGGAACAATAGTCGGAACCAAAATGGGAAAAGGGTCAGTGTTTCTGATCTGAAAACATATCTTACAAGCTAATAAATGAAATGAGGGGCGCTTGGATGGCTCAGTCGGTTAAGCATCTGACTTTTGATTTCGGCTCAGGTCGTGATCTCGGGGTTGTGAGATCGAGTCCCACATTGGGCTCCGTGCTCAGCGTGGAGTCTGCTTGAGATTCTCTCCCTCCCTCTGCTCCTCCCCATGCTCTCCTCTCTCTCTCTGTGGGGGAAAAAAAAAACAAGAAAAGAAATTTACCCTAAGGTGATATCTAGAGACACGGAAAAGAGGTTCGGGTGGTGTTGTTTATAATAGTGAACAGTTAGGAGCAATTCGGCAATCAACTCTGTACTAGTTAAATATGTTATTCTGTACAGCGCTGTGATGCTGATAGAACGGGACATATAATCCTACACTTCTGCTTGTAAAACAGGGATCATGACATAGTATTGAGCAACTAAAGCAGGTGATAATACAGCAGGTACAACGATGTTATAAACTCACATCCTGAAATCTGTCAAGAAAGATGTAGACCAGTATGTTACCAGTGGGTACTGCTGAGTCGGTGGGCTTCCTAGAGATTTAAATTGTCTTCTTTTAATTGTCTGAGGATGTTTGGGTACGTTTGTAAATCACAAAAATAAGAACTCGTCTTTAAAGTGCTCTGAGAGGGGTGTGGGAGTCCTACCAAGCCCCCCCGGGGTGGCTGGGACATCCCAACCACAGCCAGGCAGCCCCTTGTCCTCCTGCCCCTGCCCTGAGGCCACTGAGGTGGGATCTTCCCCATCCAGAGGCAAGGTCAGTGTGTAGCTATCTGGGGGTGCATGGGCAGGCAGCGGCCATGTCTTGAGGGTGAGGGGGTCCCCGCCCACTGTCCCAATTCCTGGGGATGAAGATCCCCTTGAGAGGGCATGGGGAGTACTCACAGTCCTGTCCTTGTCCCCACATTTCACAGAAAGACCCAGCAATATGTCACCTTATTTGGGCAAAGGGACTTTGAGACGGTGACACCATCCTGCTGACCCAAGTGGGGCCACGGTCATCACCAGGGATCCCCCCAAGAAGGAAGTGGAGCTGTGACCCTGGAAGCCAGCGGTCGGGACGAGGCAGGAAGTGGCCATCTGATTCTCCGCCAGAGCCTCCAAGAGGAACAGGTCCTGCCGACCCCTTGCGGACTTCTGACGGCCAGAGCTACGGCAGCAGCAGGAACGAACACCCCTCCAGCACCCCCAGGGGCCTCCCATCCCCTGGCATGCTTAGGCCTAAGCCAGCTTGCGAAGGTTTCTGTCGTTTGCCGCCCAACACGATCCTTGCAGGACAACCGCAAACATCACATTGACAGGCTGGTGTCCCCTCACCCTGGTGCTCCTTTGTATCGCCTCCACGCTGCTCCCTGGAACCTTCTAGATGGTAGGCCATGTCTTTGTTTATTGTTTGGCTGAGAGCTGGGGTGGGGGGAGTGGGAGGAGGAAGGTTTATTTTTAAACATCACGTGCGTAAGAAGCTCAGTCTCTGAGAAGCTGTGAAATTTTGCCCCTTTCAGCTTTCCCCGCAGAAGCCCACCCAGAAAAGTATTGAAATGAGCAATTAGCTCTCATGTTTTTATTGTGGTAGAATGTGTGTAACGTGAAGCCTGCCCCTTTACGGTTGCAAGTCAGGCCATGGGCGCGCTCACAAGGTCGCGTGACCATCGCCGCCGTCTCCAGAACTCGTCATCTTCCCCAGTCGAAGCTCTGTCCCCACGAAACACAAACTCCCCCAGCCCCCCGACAGCAACATCTGCTAAAGCATTTTCGAAACCTTGACAGGCCAACCATTTTACCTGCGGGCAAGTGCGTGTGTGGCCAGGCTGGCGAGCCACCCTTGAACTGTGCTGGTGCAAAACCGTATGGGAACTTTCAGAGCGAGCCTCCTTCCCCCACCCGGAAAAATCTCAACTTCGCCTTCATTGCATGTTCCCCACCGCACGTGCTGTAGCCTGTGGGGACCCGGACACAGAGGTGAGGTCTCCCCGGGAGCCCACAGGGCACTGGAAGGGGAACCAAGGCATCCCTGGTGTCCCCTCCCCTAAAAGGGACCCCTTTGGGTCTCAGTGCTGGAGAGCTGGGCTTTCTGGATACAGGGACCCACCCAGTCGAACCTTCAAGGATAATTTTCCATAAAAGAAAAAATAATGAATCTCATCCAGATACAAAAATGAGCACCTGTTAAAGATTTTTAAAATATTTATTATTTTAGAGAGAGAGCGAGAGAGCAGAGGAAGGAGCAGAGAGAGAATCTCAAGCAGACGTCCTCCTGAGCGCAGAGCCCGATGCGGGGCTCGATCCCATGACTCTGAGATCATGACCTGAGCCTGAAATCAAGAATCACACACTTAACGAACTGAGCCACCCAGGTGTCCCAGCTGTTAAAGATTTTATTCCACTTGTTAACCAACAAGGGAACCAAGTAGACGGTTTGACATGTTTAAATCCCGTCACAGAAATGAGAAGTACAACATAGGGAATACAGTCAATAATATTGTAATTTAAAAAGGGAAAAAGAAAACCTGCAGAACAGACCCATTTATAAATCAGGAATATTGAAATGAACGTACAAATGTCGACCAAACTGTTCTTTCCACAGGGCTAGGGAGGCAGGGAAGAAAGGGAATTCAGCCTGTGCGGGGTAGGACATAATTCCCATCTCTACAGACAAGAATTATTTTTGTGTTGCTGTCTGTCAGATGTCTACACTTCACAGAGAACTGGGATCAGAAGACCCAGAGGGGGCTCCCCTAGGGTTTCTACAATGCATGATTTTCCACTGAAACACACATTTTCTCAAAGTAGAGAAAGCAGGAACGAGGCGAGGGGATCAGAAAGAAGAAGAGCCGGTGAATAAGCTTCTGAGAGAGGAAGGGCATCAGGAATCATTTCACTGGACAAGAGGAAGGGCCGTCCTATTTCCAAGAGGTGTTAGAGCTTCGGGATTCAGCGGTCACCCGTGACGTGGATCCCTGCTGAATTCTGCAGTGAAACTCAGATGGAAAAGACCTGAGGGCTGGCTTCAGGGACAGCTGAGAAGGGGAAGCCATGATAAAAGGCTGGACCCCACAGCTCCCCAGGGCACAGGGCTGGGTCAAAGGCCAGGCCACTCAGCCAGGTGCTGCCTGGGGTCTCCACAGCAGGGAGGCCCTGAATGCCGAGCCAAATGGACCAGAACTGGAGCCAGAAAGGACAGGGTTATCCGGCTGGAGCCCTAGGAATTCCCTGAGTGGAAATCCTGAGGACCCTGTGAGGGAATTCCTGCTTGGGGGACATTAGGGTCCCCATGATCTCCACCGTGGCACTCCCAAAGCTGGCGGAGGGGGGAGCACTTCAGTACTCACGGAGCTGAAGACAGTCTCAAAAGCTTAGAGCTTGGCTGGTGGAGGCTAAACCTTGCCTTGACCGCCAGCCGTCCAGCCTGTGCCTGGATTCTCAGGGAAATGACAAATTCTCAGTCCCACCGGCAGGTGGCGTGCTCACCCCCATGGGGGACCAATGCAGGTGCAGGCCCCCTACCGACCTGGGAGGCCCCGCTGGGACTTCGGTCTCCAGGTTGGGTGGGGCGGGGCGGGGGCAGCAGGTGCGGCCAAGAGCTGGAAGCCCCCACAGAGAAAGGGACTGCTGGCCAGACCCCAGCGCTCCTCACCAGGCATCCTGCTTATTCCTCCTCCTGTTTTACTTCACTTGGTTCAAGGATGGAATTAACAACCACTAAAAATCCATTGGTTCAGCAACAAAAAACACCAAATAACCCAATTTAAAAACGGAGAGAGGGCTTGAATAGACGTTCCTTCGAAGCAGATATACAAATGGCCAACAAGCCCGTGGAAGGATGCTCCGTATCATTGATCATTTAGGGAAATCAAGACCGCAGTGAGTGGGGCGCCCGGGTGGCTCAGTCGGCTGAGCGTCCAACTCTTGATTTGGCTCCGGTCATGCTCTGGGGTGGGGGTGGGGGCCCTGAGTTCAGGCCCTGCATTTGCCTTGTTGTTTTTTAACAACAAAACAAAACACCATAGTGAGATACCCTCACACCCAGTAGGATGGCTACTCTTAAAAGACAAACACTTTCCAAACACCCGGAAAATAACAAGTGTTGAAAAAGATGTGAGGAAACTGGAATCCTTGTGTCCTGACCGTGGGCACGTACACCGGCGCAGGGGCTCTTGAAAACAGCATGGCAGTTCCCCAAAATATTAAAAATAGAACGACCGTGTCATCTAGCAATTATACTCCCAGGCGTGTACTCCAAAGAATTAAGAATAGGATCTCATATTTATGCACCTGTATTCATAGCAGGATTATTCACCATGGCCCCAGGGCGGAAACAACCCAAGTGTCCACGACACAGGAGTAGGTAGACGAAATGTGGTCTATCCACACGGTGGGATATTATTCAGCCTTAAAAAGGAAGGACATTCTGGCACCTGCTGTAACATGGACGGGTGAGGACATTATGCCGAGTGAAATAAGCCAGTCGCAAGAGGAGAATATTGTGTGACTCCACTTTTATGAAGAACCTAAAGCAATCAAATTCGTAGAGACAGAAAGTTGGACGGTGGCTGCTGGGAAATATGCAGGAGGAAGAAAATTTATTGATAAAACCAGAATCATACTATGCACATCAAAATTAATGTCAAAGAGCTTTTAATGTTTAAATGTAAAAATTAAAACAAATATTCTTGAAGTAAGGAAGACTTTCTAAATATGACTTAACGTCAGAAACCGTAGCTGAGGGGCGCCTGGGTGGCACAGCGGTTAAGCGCCTGCCTTCGGCTCAGGGCGTGATCCCGGCGTTATGGGATCGAGCTCCACATCAGGCTCCTCTGCTGGGAGCCTGCTCTTCCTCTCCCACTCCCCCTGCTTGTGTTCCCTCTCTCACTGGCTGTCTCTATCTCTGTCAAATAAATAAATAAAATCTTTAAAAAAAAAAAAAAAAGAAACCGTAGCTGAAAAGGTGACTGATTTTAATGAAAACACAAATATGGAAACAAGATTAACCTCCTCTCCAAAAAAATATATTTAATAGACACTTACCATGTGCTCTGCTCCTGTTGTTTGGGGGGGGGGATACTGCAGTAAATAAAACAGATAAATCTCTGCCCGGATACAGCTTGTTTTTTAGTTAGGAGACAACACAAATAATATATAATATGTCAGGTGGTAATAAGGACTTTGGAGGAAAACGGAGCAGGTAAGGGAGATTGGAGTAAGAGTGAGCTTCATTTCAGGCATAGGGGATAGAAAGTACAAACTTCAAAGACAAAGGAAAAATTGTGAGAAATATCTATACCATATGACGAGTTATTTTCCTTAATATAAATTAAAAAAAATAAATCAGTATGTGAAAGAGGCACAAACCATAGGGGAAAAATGGGCAAAGAACATAGGAATTTCTTCTTGTTAAAATCTGGGTGGCTGGGGTGCCTGGGTGGCTCAGTCAGTTAGGCATCTACTCGGGTCATGATTCCAGCATCCTGTGATTGAGCCCCGCCTTGGGCTCCCTGCTTAGCGGGGAGCCTGCTTCTCCCTCTCCCTCTGCTCACTCATGCTCTCTCTCGCTCACTCTCTCTCTATAATATATAGATAAAATCTTTAAAAAGTGTAAAATCTGGATGGCCAATAAATCTGGAAAGATACTTAGCCTCGTTGGTAATCAGGGAAATGAAAATTAAAATGAGTTCCATGTTCTTCTAATCAATGTCAGTCAAGACTAAAAAGACGGCTGGCTGGTTCTCAACACTTAGCCTCCAATCCAACGTCCCCTGCTCAGGGAGGCTCTGCCTATCTGAAATAACATCCCTGGATGAAAAATCACCGCGCATTCCGCAAATCAGGAAAATACAACTCATGATGGGGAGAGAAGTCAGTCAATCAAAACAGGCCCAGAAACAGCATCAGTGATGGGATTAGGAACAAGATCATGTGGAATAGAGACAGAGAACACACATCGGTGACCCAAGCCAAGCCTCTAGAGATGACAGTACACTGAACGGAGTCCCCAGATGAGACGCCAGAGGAGACAAAGTTAATGAACTTGACGCAGTAAGAGGAAGGGTCCACAGAGGAACACAGAGAAATAGAGGCTGAAAATATATGATGGCCAAGTGTGGGATAACTCTGAGAAGCCTAAAATGTGCATACCGGAATCCCATATGGAAGAGGCACAGAAAAAAAATATTCAATAATGGATACAAGTTTGCAAATTTGATGAAAACTATAAACTCGTCAGATCCAAGAAGTTCAGTGAACCCAAAGCACACAAAACATGAAGAAAACCAACAAGTTCCATCCTAATCAAGGTATCTAGAATGAGTAGGAAAGAGAAAATCTGAAAGCGGGCAGAGGAAAAAGGCTCATTCTGTAGAGAGACACATATTCCTGCAATCTTCTTGTGGGATATGTGATTGATAGAATCGATGTGATCTGAAATACAGGGGAACAACATTTTTAAAGTACTAAAAGGAGAAAGAAAACATGATATAGAATTCCATACCCAGCAAAAATAGCTTGCAAAAAAGCCCAGGGAAAATGAAGTCATTTTCAGTCAGATAATATATCATGAACGGATCTGACCTGTTAGAGGAAGTGAAACCCACTGAAATCAGGATCAGCACAAAGGAACAGAGAGCTGTGGCAAATATGCAGATAAATATAAACATGTCTTATTATTAGAAAAAATCCCTTTCTCAACTCGAGAAAGGGCATCCGTGAAAACCTCATAGCTAACATCGTACTTATTGCTGTATGGATGCTTGATTCTGTATTAATGGTCAAATACCGAATGCTTTTGCCTTACGATCAGGATCGAGGACGCAGTGTCTACTCACACTGCTCATATTCAGTGTCACATGGGAAGTTCTAGTCGGTACAATAGGGAGATTGGTAGGGGAAGAAAGGGATAAAGAAAGGGAGGTAATCAGAAGGGGGAGTGAAGTCCATGGGAGACTATGGGCTCTGAGCAACAAACTGAGGGCTTCAGAGGGGAGGGGGGTGGGGGAATGGGATAGGCTGGTGATGGGTAGTGAGGAGGGCACGTGTTGCATGGTGCACTGGGTGTTATATGCAACTAATGAATCATCGAACCTTGCATCAGAAACCAGGGATGTACTGTATGGTGACTAACATAATGTAATAAAAAAAACATTAAAAAAAAATAAAATCATATGCTTTCCATCCAAAAAAAAAAAAAAAAAGAAATGAAAGGAATCCAGATTGGGAAGGAAAAAGTAAAACTGTATTTGATATGATTGCCTACGTGGAAAATTGTATAGGATGGCTAAAAAGATACTAGAATTAATAAGTGAATTTAATAATGTTGCTGGATATAACACAAAACTAAGTTGTATTTCTACATTCAATCAGACGTTGAAAATTTTAAAATGCCACCTAGGATATCACGAAAATATTAAACGCTCAGGGAGAGACCCGACAAAGACACACTGGAAGCTACAGAACATTGCGAACAAAAAATAAGGAGAATAAGGAAACCCTACATGAATGGAGAGCTGTATCATATTCATGGGTCAGATCACTCAGGATCCGTAAGGTGTTGATTCTGCCCAAATTGATCCACAAAATAAACACCATTCCAAGAAAAATCTCAGTGGGGTTTTTTTTTTTTTTTTTTTTTTTTTTTTTTTTTTTTGGTGTGTTCATCCCCTGGTGTGTCCGCTGGGCGTCCCGGTTCGCCTCCCTCCTGGACACTGCCTGAGGGAAGGGATGGGAAGTACTTGCAGTAACGTCTGCACAAGTTAAGTGTTAAGGCTTTGCCGTTAGTACTGCAGCGTTGCATGAGGACACAAAATTATCTTTTTTCAGATTTATTTATTTATTTTGGAGGGGGTGCATGCGCAGGGGGAGGGGCAGAGCGGAGGGACAAGCAGACTCCACGCTGAGCACAGAGCCTGACGCGGGGCTCGATCCCATGATCCCAAGATCACGACCTGAGCCGAAACCGAGAGTTGGATGCTTCACCAACTGTGCCACCCAGGTGCCCCCAAGAAGTTATCTTTATAAAATATACAGGATAGATGATACGACGGGATGGAGGAGCTGAGACCTGGGGTCCGCCTACTGTGGTCTGTCACTTAGAAACATCCTGCCCCACTTCTGAACTCTGCCGTAGGAGAGCTGTGTCATGTCTCAAAGCTCACCCTGCATCCCCTGTGACATGGGGACAAAAACTGTAGCTAGCATTTACCGAATGTCTACTCAATATTCCAGGAACTTCGTGTGATCGCCCCCTTTAATTATCCCTGCAACCGTGGGAGCTAAGTGTTATCAGCAAGCCCATCTTACACAGGAGCGGGCTGAGGCTTAGGAAATGTCATATAATTACCCAGGGTAGCGGAGCCTGGGTGGCTCAGTCGGTGAAGCGTGTGCCTTCAGCTCTGGTTGTGATCCCGGGGTCCTGGGATCGAGTCCCACATCGGGCTCCCTGCTCCATGGGGAGCCTGCTTCTCCCTCTCCCTCTTCTGTTCCCCATGCCGGTGCACTTACTCTCTCTCTCTGTCAAATAAATAAATAAAAATCTTAAAAAAAAATAACTACCTAGGGTAGGTTAGGCTGGTAAGTGACAATGAGGGGATTCGAATCCAGGTATTTGAAAGTCTGGGCCCGTGACCCACGACATTGATCGTACGTGGCCAGTTGGCGTTCAGCAAAGGAGCAGGGGTGATCCAGTGGGGAAGGAAAGGGTAATCGTCTCAATGAGTAGTTGATGAAACCGTGGGACATCGATCGCCACACAGACAGAACCAAACCAAAATACTCGAGACGGATCATAGAACGCAACTGTAAAACATAAAACTAATGAACTTAGCTTAAAATCTTCATGACCTTTGGTTCGGGGAAGGTTTCTCAGGGACTACGTCGAAAGCACTATCTGTAACAGAAAAACAAAATCGATACATCAGATTTCCAGAGGACGCTGTTAGGAGAATTGAAAAGATGAGCCACAGGCTAGAAGAGAATATTGGAAGGTCGTATATCTGATAAAGCCTTGTGTACAGAGTGTATGAAGGACTCTTAAGACTTCACACTAAGAAAACAATGCAATTAAAAATGGGGAAAACTTTTGAAGGGACATCTTATCACCTGGCAAACACGCCGGTGAAAACCCCCTCACCACCCTTAGTGGCGAGAGGGATGCGAATGGGGCCCTCGGTGGAGACCCACGCACCTGTCAGAGTGGTTGAAGGGAGAGAGCCTGGCTGTCCACGTGCTGGCGAGGACGTGGAGGACCGGGCCCTCTCCTGTCCTGCTGGCCGGAACGTGAACCAGAGCAAGAACTCTGGAAGACAGCTTGGTTGTTTCTGGAAAAATTAAGCACACGCTTGCCGTGACTGCCCACGGGCCCCTGGGAGTCTACGATGAAAGCGTGTATGGCCACGCCGAGCCTCGAGCACCGGTGTTCAGAGCTGCTTTGTCTGAGAGCAAAAACCGGGAGCGACCTGTGTTCACCACCAAGCACGTGGAGAAACAGGTTGTAGCCCCTTTGTGCCCTGGAGAAGGATGAAACTCGGCAATCGAAAGAAATGAGCTGGTGGTCTGCACAGCGCAGGGGTGAGTGTCAGAATAATTGTGCTGAGTGAGAAAAGCCAGGCGAGGAGGGGTACCCTGTGGTTCCATTCACACGTAACCCCCCAAATTGGGGGCGCATGTCAGCGTTTGCGGGGCGTTGACCCAGGGGAGGAAGAGAAGTGGGAAGAAAGGACCTGGGGAAATTTTGGAGTGATGCGGGGCCTTGTTCTTTTGACTGTGATGTTGGTTTATTTTATGTCAATAATACCACAGTCAATCTTTCCTATTTTATTTTATTTTATTTTATTTTATTTTATTTTATTTTATTTTATTTTATTTTATTTTATTTTATTTTCTGAAGGCGAGTTGCGCGGGGAAGGCTGGGTGTCAGAAGGAGGAGACTTTGAAAGCCAGGCTGAGGGGCGGGGATGAGCGGGGATGAGGGCATCGCCGCCAGGAGGGGGCAAAGCCAGGTCAGGAGACCCTGCCAAGGCCCCACGAGGGGCTGGGGATGCATTCTAGATAAGAGGGAGGAAAAGCAGTTGGATCGTTGATCGGGTGCGGCTCACTCCCTGGCCCCAGGGCGGCCAGTTGATAAGTCAGATCTGTGGCAAGGAAGGCCACGGGGCTTGGAAGGAGCTCTCCCCCCGGGCTGCCTCTTCCTGGTTTCTCCCTTGTGCGTGGGGTCCCGTGACCGCAGCCCGCTTGCCCGAGAGCCCCTCACTCCAGCAGCTCACCAGGGCAGGAAGGGGTCCAGCCCCCTGAGCCGCCCTTTCTGTTCATTCCCGGGCGCCCCCTTTCTCCGCCCAGGCCCGGCGCTGATCTCTAAGGTCACGTCCTTCCTGGGGTCTGAGCTGGTCTCCCTAGGTTTAACGGAAGCCACACGTTTTCACCCCTGGCGCTAGACTTGCTGCAGGGAGCCTGGCGCCCACTTTCCTGCCCACCTCCTCGCCGCCCTGGTCCCCCCTCAGCTTACTCCCGGAAGGCCACGGCTGCCACTGTGCCCTGATTCATGGATGACCCCGTCAGGTGACAGAAATCTAAATATAACCTGGCCGGCAGGCTGGCTGGCTGTCTGGCTTCCTATGCGTGCTCAGGGCCAAACACGGAGACCTGTGCCTTCCCCTGCCCTGCAGGGTGGCATGTGGGGGGGGACAGCTCACCCCCAAGGGCAGAGAGGGAAGAGAAGGTGTGTGGGGGGGAGGCAGCATGGTCCAGAGAAAGAGGGGGGCCAGACCCCAAGGCAGAGGCGAGAGTGAGAGCCGTGCACGGGGTCTAACATCCCTAAGGGGTGGCATCCTCCCCCGGGGGTCCCTGCAGGGAGCCTTCGACCGGCTTCCAGATGCCAGACCGTGGCCTGAGCACCGGCCCCAGCCCCGTCTCTCACTCTCCCGTCCCTTTATCGTTCAGACAGCAAGTGTTCGCTGACGCCCCTTAACCAGAGCTCAGGTTGCAGACCCACGTCCTGCGTTCAAGGAGCGGAGACCAGAACGTTGCCTCAGAAGGTACAAACGTGATGGTAATTCCTGCGGGGGGGGGGCGAGGTCTTCCGCCCAGATCTGGGACAGGAGGGGTCAGGAAGGTTTGCCGGACGCTGTCCCATCCAGACTCCAGTCCCCCAGGACTGGCAGGAACACAGTGAGAGAGGTTTGCAGGGTGGGACGCGGGGACGAGAAGGGGTTTGGATGGTGGGCCCTCAGCATGAGGTGGGGACGGGCGGGGGGTGGGGGTGGGCACGGGGTGAGGCAGGGCTCTGCGTGGGGGCAGCGTCCTAATCTTGAAGGCCTGGTAGGCCTGGCTGAGAAGTGTGGCCGCGTGAAGAAACACAGCAAAACAGACGCACAGACCCCCAGACCCGGAGGCCAAGACGGTGGTGGCCAGAGGCGAGGTGGGTGCAGAGGCCGCTTTGGGGGAAACAGGCTTGCGGGACAGACTGTAGAAAGGACCCACAATGACCACCTGCTGACCCGTCAGACAGGCCCACGAGGAGAGCCGCCTCGAAATAGCCACAGGCCCTAAACGACCGGTGGGCTACTTAAAACCAGACACGGTCACCAAAAACGGGAGGATGCCACGCGTTCCCAGACTCCCTCCCTCGCCCCGTCACTGCGCCCCCCCCCCCCCGAGGT
>NW_024423786.1:59339732-59404577 GCF_017311325.1 Ursus maritimus | reverse complement strand
CCCCCCCCCCCCCGAGGTGTAGGCCACACGTTTTTATCTCTCCTCTCCTGCCGGGCTTCCCCCTGATCGGAGCACCCCACGGTGGGGGGCGGGGGACGGGCGAAATAGGTAGAGAGGGTCGAGAGGTACAAGCCTCTAGTTACAGAATAACTATGTCACGGGATGCAGCGTCAGCATGGGGGACGTGGTCAGTAATTCTGTAAGCTTGACGACAGGTGGTGGTCATCTCCCGACGTGCAAACATCCTGACTCACTGTGTTGGACTGCGCTGGCTGTGGGGTGAGAGTAAACAGGAGGGAAGGGAGTGGGAGGCGGGGGTGGGGGCCGGCAAGGAGGTCCCTCCCCCCCGGGGGACGGGGCATTTACAGGGGACCGTCTGAGACACGGATGAGGCAGGATTTGATCTGCCGGGGATCCCCGGGCGCTAGGCTTATCCTTCCCACTTTAGAGTCGGGAAACTGATACTCCCACCATGGAATGTGCTCCGCAGTCGTGTTTCCGGCAGGTGCTCTGGGGTAGATGTTGTGCTGGAGGATTAAGAATATCCTGGATTCATTAAGAAATTGGCTCTCACCACATCATCTGCCCATTCTCCTGATTCCGCCATGAACGACAAAATATTTTGGGGGCCCCGGCTGGCTCAGTCTGAAGAGCGTGCGTGCAACTCTTGATCTCAGGGTCATGAGTTCGAGCCCCACGTTGGGCATAGAGATTACTTACATAAATAAGTAAATAACTTAAAAAAAAAATTTTTGAGCACAGCACACACCGATTATGCCCGTTATTTATTTGTACTCGCTTATACTGCCCTTGCTGTTTCCTTAAAATGGACTACACACCGTCTGAGGGAGAGAGACCTCGTCAGTGACAGTAGATATAAATATGTGTTTCTTTTTCTATTTTGTTAGAGGGGGGAGGGGCAGAGGGAGAGGGAGAATCTCAAGCAGGTTCCTCGGGCAGCACGGAGCCCGACGCAGGGCTCGATCCCAGGACCCTGAGATCAGGACCGGAACTGAAATCAGAGTCGGTTACTTAACCGACTGAGCCAGCTAGGCGCCCTCAACCGTTTTAGGTTAGTACAGAATCACACCCAAGTGGTCATCGTGCAGGTCCCTGGACGTAGAGGCCAGGCCCAGGGCAGCGGCTCTCTTCGTATTTCAGATGTGGAGAAGGCTCTTCTGTGGCCACAGGAAGCATCCGAGGTGGGGGCCTCGGTTCTCCTGCCTAAACCCTCCACTGTCTCCTCGCATGGGGAAATACTCAGAGCCCTCACTGAGATCCTCAAGGGAGGGCAAATGTGTAATTTGTCGCCTGAACCCAAACACCGTTGAAAAAGAAAGAGGCAGGACACATTTCAAAGAGCTGGGACAGTCATGTAAACTGGGAGGAAGGCCACTGGAGAACACGCCCCCCGGCTCCCCTGTGCCTTGCCCTCGGGCTTCCCCACACCTCCACGAAGTTCCAGCGCACTGGCCTTCCTTCCGGCTCATACCACACTCTGCCTTTCTTCTTTTCAGGGTCCTCACACTTGCTGGTCCCTCCAACACCGTTCTCCAGCTTTTCACATGGCTGATTGCATTCTTAGCTCCAATATCACCTCCTCTGAGAAATTTCACCCCCCACCCTAACTAGGAGCATCCTCACGCACGTCCGCGCCCCCGTCGTGCCACACATTCCCGCTCTCTTACCTCATGGTGTTTTTTTAAATAGCACTTATCACTGTGTGAAACTGCCTTTTGATTTATTTATTTTATTATTTATTATTTAATTTATTTATTTGCTTTCTCCACTGGATAGTAAACACTGTGAGAGCAGGAACACTGTCTCTTTTATCTGGGTATCCCCAGTACCTCAACTAGTGTATGTAGGTGGTTATCTCTCTTTAAATATTGGATGGGTGGATGGTAGATGGATGGATGGATAAAAGGATGGGCGGATGAAAGGATGGATGATGGCAGGATGACGGATGGATGGATGGATGGATGGGTAATGGATAGATGGATGGATGGGTGGATGGATGGATGATGGATAGATGGAAGGATGGATGGGAGGATGGACAGATGGACAGACAGAAGGATGGATGGATGGATGGATGATGGATGGATGGATGGATGGATGGATAGACGGTGGATCGATGGATGGATGATGGGTAGACAGAGGATGGGTGGTTGATGGATGGATGGATGGAAGGATGGATGAGAGGATGGACAGGTGGACAGACAGAAGGATGGATGGATGATGGATGGATAATGGATGGATGGATGGATGATGGGTGGATGGATGGATGGATACATGGCATGAAACATTCCTGGGGCTTGATAACTTAGTTAAGGTAAGCCACCAGGTGAGGGCAGGTTAAGGCTCACACCTAGTTTCCCTCTGGTCCTCTGCCCTGTAGCTACACAGCAGGTTACTTGGAGCCCAGCAAGGACAGTCACATGGCCCTAGGGCAGAAATGCACTTTGGAAGGAAGCCAGCCCAGAGAACAACCTGGCACTTGCTCCCCTCTGTGAACTTGCCTCTCTGGTGTCTCAGTTTGGAATGCTCTTCTCTGCCCATGCCCTGCTAACGACACTCATCATTCAAGATGGAGCTCCGTTGACTTAAATGGCAAGATACGACACAAATTTATAAAGATTAGAAGCTATGCAGGAAACATTTACCAGTTTGACTTCCTATATGTTACAAACCAAAATCTTCTCTACTGAGATAGATATTAAAATGGAAAAGCAAGAGTCTGAGAGAAGATATCTGAAACACATGTAACAGACAAAGGATTACTACCTATAATATGTAAAGGGCTCTGATAAATGAATAAAAAGACAAACACACCGATTAAAGAAACTCAGGCTGAATGGATCAACAACCGTGATACAGCTGGATATTCAATAGAATGTTATTCAGTGATAAAGAGAGGTAAAAAGAAACGAACAGACAATTAACTTACGAATAAAGCAGTCAGAGAAATGCAAAATAGAACTTCGTACCGGACTGAGCGCATACAGTGTTACTGAGGGTGTAGGGAATCGCGTGCTTTTATACACTATTGGTGGGAATGTAAACTGGCAAAACCATTTTGGAGAAAACTTTGGCAAAAATGTTTTTAAGTGTACCACCACTTTGTAAGTACGGGGATGGAGTTTGCCGAAATTCTCCGGCCAAAGCTGTATTTACAAAGCTCCTGTTCTTTACTGCAGCATTGGCCTCAATGAAGAAGAAGCCGAGTATTAATCAGTAGGATAACAAAAAATAGAGTATGTTTGGGGCACCTGGGTGGCACAGCGGTTAAGCGTCTGCCTTCGGCTCAGGGCGTGATGCCGGCGTTCTGGGATCGAGCCCCACATCAGGCTCCTCCGCTATGAGCCTGCTTCTTCCTCTCCCACTCCCCCTGCTTGTGCTCCTTCTCTCGCTGGCTGTCTCTATCTCTGTCGAATAAATAAATAAAATCTTTAAAAAAAAAACAGAGTATGTTTGCACACTGAAATAAGGTAAAATACTGCAAAAATGAATTAGGCCCTAAGTAAGTACATAAGTACTAAGGTGAAAAATGTTAAATTAGGAGCACCCATGTGGCTTAGTCGGGGAAGTGTCTGCCTTCAGTTCAGGTCCTGATCCCGGGATCCTGGGATCGAGTCCGCATCAGGCTTCTTGCTCAGCGGGGAGTCTGCTTCTCCCTCTGCCTGCTGCTCTCCCTGCTTGTGTTCCCTCTCAAATAGATAAATAACATCTTTTTAAAAAAATCCCAACTTTTTCTTAATTAAAATTTATTATTAAATTTAATCTAAGGCCCATCCTCATTGACCAAGTGATTTACGTTACATAAACACAGAAAAATATCATTACTACCCTCGAAGAACTTAAATTACTACAAAAGCCAAACTCCCAAAATTCAGCATCTGGGGAATACCCTAGAAAGGGTTCGGACCTGCTGGCCCTCGCGAATTAGCTGTGTGGCTTCAAACTCAAAATCGACCTTCACGTTCTTGGAGGCTGGCGTTCCGCATTTGCAAAATGAAGAGAGGCAAAAACAAAACCAAACCTAACGTAGGGGCCCTGAGCACGAGTGGGATTGCTGAGGGCAGAGGGAAGAACCAGGGGCCAGGGTAAGTGGAACGAGAGACGAGGCTGGTAGACGCACGTCAGGTCTCTGTCCCAAAATCCAGGTTAGAGCTACGCTGCGGAATGGCTTACACTGGCCACTGAAGGAGTTCAGTCATGTGGTTGAAAAAATCACCACAGTCGTCTCACTTCTTTTTAAAATATTTTATTCATTTATTTTAGAGAGAGAGCCCACACTTGTGCGCACGAGTGGTGGGGGGAGGGGGCAGATCTCACGACCCTGAGATCATGACCTGAGCCGAAATCAAGAGTCAGACGCTCAACCTACTGAGACAGGCACCCCTCAGTTCTGCTGCTTAGGGATGATCTGAGGGTTCTAGCCAACGCAAGGAGACAACGAGGGAGGCAAGGAGGGAGGGAGGGGTAAAGAAGGTACAATTGCTATTAATGTAGACTCAAAATTATAAAACTAAAAACTTTAATCCGGCCTCATTTAAAATCCAATGGAACTATTGGTCACAAGAGTATTTGACGAGAAGGCTGGAAAGGAGACACATTTTCGCCAGTTATTTGAGGACACAAGTGTTCTCCTGGTCACCGTCATCTTAGCTAGAGGAGGAAGAAGTTAGCGGTTTTGGAGAACAGCCAGGTGTCTCCAGAGATCTAATTTATGATTAAACCACACATGCTTGCTTCCTTGTCGTCAGGATGGCCGATTTCTCGCAGTGTGTTTGCTGGCATTCAAGGAGAAGGAACTGAAGAGGTTCCATGAGATATTCATCTGTTAGAGTCCAAGAGGTGTTTTTGTTCCTGTTTAATCTCACAGGAATGTAACCTTCAACCACAAGGCTCGGGATAACCAGAAAACCTGTAAAATAGAATTACTACGACAGATCGTATTTGTTCGTTTAGGCCCCAAAATACACTAGTTGTAGAAAATCGAACTTGCTCACTTAATCTGTAGACGAGCCCAGTGGTTTTATGATCACTAAGGTACCATTTCATCAATACCGTTTTGTAGGCTGTTGGCTCAAAGGATTTCTGGGAGAACTGGAGACCCAGGTTTGAGGTTACGGGGCGAGAGCCACAACCAGAGGTTTGGCATAGAACCAGCCTGAAGAGGACGTCTCTGCCGCCATCCCAGAGCGACAAAGGCTGCAGGGACATTGCTCACTGCTCACGGGCGGCCACCACCGGCCTTGTAGCCGTGGCTGACACCACCTCCGCATCTTCCTTGCCTCCTGATCCGCAACCTAAGTCAGTGCGTTCGATTGGCTGCATGGGGTCATGTGCTCCGTCCTGTCTGCAGGGGACGCTGTGAAGGTAGAGATCTGGCCGTGGGAACTTCAACGGTGGGAGGGGGGCTGTGCCCTTCACTGAGACTGGTAAGATGGGGCGGGAGTTCCACACATAGGACATAGAGGAAAGTGGTTTGGATTCCGAGCTGTCAATACAAATTGGAGAAGTCCAACACAACTGGTGAACCCCCCAGCTATCCTCTTACCCTGCACCTGTGCCCAAACAACGGAATGTTGCAGGAGAAAATCGTCTCCCCATGTTGATGGCCCTCGCTTTCAATTTATGGCCACAGCTGAGCTTGCAACATGGCCGGACCATGACTCTTCTTCACCCTCCGAGCAAATTCATGTTTCTGCCTTCTGAGATTCGACTTCACATTTCTCTCTCCCCCTCAGCCCTGTGGTGGGGATCCCTGCAGAAGACCCTTGCATCCAGAGGAGCTCTAGCCCTACGTCTTTGCACCCAGGACGCCCTTCCCCTTGCTCTCTGGACGCCACTGCCTGGCAGCGGCTTGTAGGTGACGCTCCTGCATTCTCCCCTCTCCTGTAGGCTACTTGCTCCTTCCCAAGGCCATGGAGATGGGTCTTCCCATCCTTCGTCTTCAGAAACACAAACAGCACAAGAACCGGCTCCACGCCCATTCCCCTTCCAACTCTTGCCTCACATTTCTGTTCTCTTCCCCAAACAAAGCTCATCTTAGAATCATCTCTTCTTGACTCCTCTTCCTCAACTCCAACTTTCCCACAAACCAATCAGGCTCTTGTCCTCACCGTTTTATCAAGGCCACCAAAGACCTCCGTCTTGCTGAAGCCAACATTTGTTGCATTTTCTGGTGGCATCCTATTGGACTTCCCAGCAGCACTTCGTACTGCTGAAACGCTTTCTTCCTGAGCTTTCGGGACTGCATGCTCCCTGATTTTCTCAACCTACTCCGCGTCCCCAGGACTGTGTCCTTACAGTCTTCTCTCCTCTACTACCTTCTCTCCCTCTGTGATTTCCAGCCTCCTTGTCTAATTTTTTTTCCTCCATGACTTTTATTATATTTCTCTGCAACTTATTTTGAAAAGTTTCAAGCTTACCAAAAAGTTGGATGAGTAGTAACTATGACACCCCTCTGGTCTGGCATGAAGTTCATCAGCTGCTAACGTCTTGCCGACATTTGCACCTTCTCTCTGTCTCTCCATCTGTCTCTGCCTTCCTCACCTGTCGTCCTGCTGCACACACTTCATTTTTTGTTGAACCATTTGGAAGCAAGTTTCAATCAACATGATACTTCTCCCTTGAGTATTTTAGCACCTATGTCCCAAGATTGGAATAAAGATTTTCCTAAGTAACTACAATACTATTATTACATCTAAAAAAATTAAAATCAGTTAGGAGCATCTAACATACAGTGCATATTCAAATTTCCCCACATCTCCACAATACAGTTTTTATAGCAGTTTTTCTTTTACTTTTTAGAAAGATATTATGTATTTATTTGAGAGAGAGCGCAAGCACGGGGAGAGGGAGAAGGAGAAGCAGACTCCCCGCTGAGTAGGGAGCCCGACGCAGGGCTTGATCCCAGGGCCCTGAGATCATATCCTGAGACGAAATCAAGAGCCGGATGCTTAACAGACTGAGCCAACCAGGTGCCCCTGAATGTATTCATTCAATAAAGATATCCCTCTTGATAACCCCTCAAGTGGTTTACTGTTTTCGCCCTACCATAAACAATTCACAATAAACTTACTTGTACTGGTGGGGTGCCCGGGTGGCTCTGTCAATTAAGAGGGTCCTGCGATTGAGCCCCATAGGGCCCCACACTCAGCGGGGAGTCTGTTTCTCCCTCTCCCTCTGCCTCTCCCCGCCCCCACTTAGAAATACATAAAATCTTTAAAAAGCCCACTCACTTCTACTGGTAACTGGCAAAGAAGTCTTTTATGATAGTGTTTTTGTCTTAGTAGAAAGATTTCCAGCGGTGGGATTGCCGTCGCTAGGTGCGCATGTATTTAAACGTGTAACACACACAGTAAGATCATTGTACAAAAAGTTACTTCATTTCACATATGTGCCTGGTGAGTGTGAGAGAACTCATTTCTCCGTAATGTCACCAGTGCGGTGACATTCAGATGAACTGGGAGCCCCATGCATTCACTGTGCATCATCACTTCTAAGCCCTTCCAGTGGACAGAGCAAAAATCATGAACTCTTAAAAAATATATACATTTTTAGAGATCATACACTGATATTAATATGACCAATTCAACTTCAACAAATACCGCTACACCTTTGTCCTTCTGTGTTTGTACCTTCCCTCCTCGCAGTGAGAATTCTAGCTCTCAACAAAATCAACATAGTTGTGCATTTGCTCTATCCTATAATATACCCAAAATAGCTTGAGAATTACTGTCTATATCGTGATTTCCATTCGACTCTGATTTATCTTGTTTCCCTTTGTGAAAAAATGAATACAGATAGAAGCACAAGGCAACAGAAATGCTGGCAAAAATGGTCAAAATCAACTGTTTTAGAACTCTAGAAATTCACCAAAGGCTTGCTAAAATCCGAGAAGGATTTATTGAAGAGAAATACCTGAAACTAGGTAAGAACAGAACGATTTCTTGCATGTTAACTCACTCTGTTCTCATCCGTCCTCTCCTTAGCTTTGTAGTAGACTTGAAACTATAGTGGCTATGGAAACCACCAGCCTAGAAACCATGAGAGGGGCCAGAATAAGTTTGAACTTCCCCCAACACAGAAAACTGTCACCGTTCAAGTGTCTGGTAGCTCCTTAAAAATCTCCACTCTTAAGGGCTTGTTTTAATTTGAACTGACTCTGAGCTTACTCCTGCAGACAGCCCTGTCCCCAGAGCATTTGCTGAAAGAAAGAAAGAAAGAAAGAAAGAAAGAAAGAAAGAAAGAAAGAAAGAAAGAAAAAAACAAAAAAACCACCCAACCAGTTGCTATTGTTTAACCTCATAGCTGCCAGAGGTGGAAATACCAGTTGGAGCTAACACGAGGCCAACCAAAGAACTTGAAAGGAAAAAGCTAGGGAATGAGATGTCCACAGAGGGCTTTGATAATCTCTGAGTTATTCTAGAGACTCCAGAAGGACACGTGCATGTGCAGGGCTGTGAACATGCCTGAGAAATACCTGCGAGGCCCCAGTCTCTCACTTCTGACCCACCTTGACACTCTGCTCAAGCAGGAAATGGAGGGTAAAGCAGAGTTGGAAACTGTCTGCTGGAGCACTGAAGTCATGACCAAACACACACACACACACACAACCTCTTGTCAAAGGCCGTGAATCTTCTTGTTTCAAGGCATTTAAGGAAATCTCTGTCCAATTATTAGCAAACCGCTAAACTAATTGAGTAGAGACTTCAGTGACTGCACATTCAAGAAATAGAGACTTCACAGAATCAGTCCCGAAGAGTCATCACACCCACTGACAACAACAGCATCAACAACAAACAACAAATCCTGGGAGGGGGAATCTAATTTTCAGATTTGCCACATTATATTATTTAAAGGTCCAGTTTCCAAGAAAAACAATTATGATTCATAATGAGGCATTTTTCATGTCTGGACATGAAAAGTATGGCCTATATTCACACAGAACAAGCAGTCAATTTTTAAAAAAAATATATATTTTTTATTTGGCACAGAGAGAGCAAGAGAGCACAAGCAGGGGGAGCAGGGTCAGAGGGAGAGTGAGAAGCAGGCTCTCTGCTGAGCAAGGAGCCTGATGTGGGGCTCGGTCCCAGAACGCCGGGATCACGCCCTGAGCTGAAGGCAGACGCTTAATTACTGCATCACCCAGGCGCCCCTAATTTCCTCTTCTATATTATCAGTAATTACAGTAAATGTAAATGTATTAAATAGTCCATCCAAAAGGTGAAGATTGGCAACGGATAAAAAAAAAACATGAAGTACATGCTGTTTTAAAAGCCATTTAAATTCAAAGACACTAAAAGAATGGAAAGATAATCTGTACAGATAGTATTCAAATGAGAAGTAGAATGGCTGTGCTAATACCATATAAAATATACTTTAAAGCAAAAATTGCCACTTGTGACAAAGAAGGGCATTTTATAATAATAAAAAGGTTAACCCTTTATAATTATGGTTATATATGTGCCTAATAAAAGAGTGCCAATGAAGCACAAATTGACAGAATTAAAGGAAGATATAGACAATTCGACAAAAATAGTTGGCTTCAATACCCCATTTTCAATAATCAATAGATCATCTAGAAAGGTCAACAAGGAAATACATGACTTGAACAACACCATAAACCAACTAGCCCTAACACTACCCAACAAAAGCAAAAAACACATTCTTTTTTTTTTTTTTTTAAAGATTTTATTTATTTATTTGACAGAGATAGAGACAGCCAGTGAGAGAGGGAACACAAGCAGGGGGAGTGGGAGAGGAAGAAGCAGGCTCATAGCGGAGGAGCCTGATGTGGGGCTCGATCCCAGAACGCTGGGATCACGCCCTGAGCCGAAGGCAGACGCTTAACCGCTGTGCCACCCAGGCGCCCCCAAAAACACATTCTTTTCAAGGGCACATAGAACATTTTCTAGGCCATAACATTGTGTTAGGCCATAAAAAATAAGCCTCAGTAAGTGTAAAAGGATTAGAATAATATAAAGTATGTCCTCCAACCCCAATGGAATGAAATTAGAAATCAATAGTATAAGGATATTTGGGAAACTCACAGATATGTGGAAATTAACATTTCTAAATAACCAATGAGTTAAAAAATCACAAGGGAAATTAGGAATTACTTTGAAATGAATGAAAATGAAAACACAATGTATCAAAATTTATGGACTACAGATACAGGAGTGATTAGAGGGATATTATAGCTGTAGGTGCCTATGTTAAAAGGAAGAAAGATCTCGAGCCAATAATAAAAAATTATATCTTAGGAAACTAGAAAAAGAAGAGTGAACAAAACCCAAAGTAGTCTGAAGAAAGAAAGTAATAGATTAGAGTGAAAATAAATGAAACGAAGAATGGAAAAACAATCAAGAAAATCAGAACCAAAGTTGGTTCTTTGAAAAGATCAGCAAAATTGACAAACCTTTAATGAAATTAAGAAATGTAAACAGGGGACATTACTACCAACCTTATAGAAATGTAGAATAATAAGAGAATATTATGAACAATTGTTTGCCAATAAATCAGATAATTTAGATGAAATGGATAAATTCCTAGAAAGAGACAAAGTGCTGAAATTGACTCATGAAGAAATAGAAAAATTGAATAGATCTATAGCAAATAATGAGATTGAGTTATTAATAAGAAAAAACTACCTAGAAAGAAAAGCCTAGGACCAGAGAGCTCCACTGGTAAATTCTATTAAATGTTTAAAGAAGAATTAACATCAATACTTCACAAACTCTTTAAAAAATAGATATGAGAGGGGCGCCTGGGTGGCACAGCGGTTAAGCATCTGCCTTTGGCTCAGGGCGTGATCCTGGCATTGTGGGATCGAGCCCCACGTCAGGCTCCTCCGCTATGAGCCTGCTTCTTCCTCTCCCACTCCCCCTGCTTGTGTTCCCTCTCTTGCTGGCTGTCTCTATCTCTGTTGAATAAATAAATAAAATCTTAAAAAATAAATAGATATGAGAGGGCATTGCCTCACTCATTCTATAAGGCTAGTATTATCCTGATACCAAAACCAAAAAAGACATCACAACAGAGAAAACTACAGACCAGTATTTCTTATGAATATAGATGCAAAAATCCTCAACAAAGTACTAGCAAAGCAAATTCAGCAAAATGTAAAGAGTGGGATTTATTCCAGGAATGCAAGACTGGTTAAACACCTGAAAGTCAATTAGTATTATACACCGTATCAATTAGATAAAAAGAAACAACAGGATCATCTCAATAGACACTGACAGGTCATTTGATGAAATCCAACACCCTCTCGTTGAAAAAAAAAAATAACCACAACACTCAGTAAGGTAAGAGTACAGGGAACTTCCTCAACCTGATAAAGGATATCTACGAAAAACTGTATTTTAGTGAGACCCTGAGGTTAGTGGTGTGTGGTGCATGGTCCGCTGTGTTTAGTAATGCATGTGTGAGATGCCGTGCCTAGTGGGGTGTGATGTATGTTTTACTGTATGAAACACTGTGTTTAGTGATAGATGCATGAGGCAGGTGGTGCATAGTGTCTGTGCTATTGTGTTTAGTGATATATGTGTGAGATACTGGGTTTAGTGTTCTCAGTGCATGTTCTTAAGTGATATAGGTCTAAGACATTATGTTTAGTGGTATATTGTGGGTGTGCTACTTTGTAAAATAAAGCTTTCCTTCTAAGATCAAGAACAGTACAAAGATGTCCACTCTCATCACTTCTATTCAACGTCAGGCTGGAACTTCTATCCAGGGCAATTAGGCAAGAAAATGAAGCAAAAGACATCCAGATTGGAAAGAAAGAAGTACAATTATATTTTCAGATGGCATGATCTTGTATGTAGAAAATCCTAAGAAAATCCACTAAAAAAACCCCCCATTAGAACCAATAAATGAGTTCAGCAAGGGTACAGGATACAAAACTAATAATAAAAAATCAGTTATATTTCTATACACTAGCAGCAAAAAAACTACAAATGAAATTAAGAGATCAATTCCATGTACAATAGCTCAAAAACAGTGAAATGCCTAGGGATAAATTTAGCAAAAGAATAGCAAAATCTATACTCTGAAAACTATAAAACATGACTGAAAGAAATTCAAGACAGAACTACATGGGAAAACATACCATATTCATGGATTGGAAGGTTTTATATTGTTAAGATGGCAATACTCCTCAGAAGAACCTATAGATTCAATATGATGGCTTTTAATATTGCAGCTGGTTCCTTTGAAGAAATTGACAAGCTGATCCCAAAACTCATATGGGAATTCAGGGAACCCAGAGTAGCCAAAACAATCTTAACAAAGAAGAATAAAGTTGGAAGCCTCGCAGTTCTTGATTTCAAAATATCACATGTATCATAAGAGACCTGAATCCAGAATATAAAAAGAACTCTTACAACTCAGCAATATAAAGAAAAATAACCCAATTTAAAAATGGGCAAAGGGGGCGCCTGGGTGGCACAGCGGCTAAGCGTCTGCCTTCGGCTCAGGGCGTGATCCCGGCGTTATGGGATCGAGCCCCACATCAGGCTCCTCCCCTGGGAGCCTGCTTCTTCCTCTCCCACTGCCCCTGCTTGTGCTCCCTCTCTCGCTGGCTGTCTCTATCTCTGTCAAATAAATAAATAAAATCTTAAAAAAAAAATAAAATAAAAATGGGCAAAGGATCTGAACAGACATTTCTCCAATGAAGATGTGCAAATGGCCAATAAGCACATGGAAAGATGTTTGACATTGTTAGCCATCGGGGAGGTTCAGGGAAATACTCCTCAGTGAGATACCACTTCACACCCACCAGGATGGCTAAACTTGAAGAAGAGAGAGAAAATAAATAACAAGTGTTGGCAAAGATGAGGGGGAATTTGGGACCCTCATACACTGTACAATTGTAAAATGGTGTACCTCTTTGAAAAACAGTTTGGCAGTTCCTCGGAATGCTAAACACAGAGTTACTCTATGACCCAGTAATTTCCCTTGTGGTTATATAACAAAAGTGAAATGAAAACATGTGCCCATACAACTTGTTCGTGAATACACACAGCGGTCTTACATGGAAATAACCCAAATGTTTCTCAACTGATGAATGGATAAATGAAATGTGGTGTAACCATACAGTGGAATACTATTTGGCCACAAAAGGAAACAAAATGTTGACACCTGCTACAGCATGAATGAATCTTGGAAACATTGTGTTTAGTGAAGGAAGCCAGACACAAAAGGTAACATATTTATGGTTTCATCTGTATGAAATGTCCAGAATGGGGAAATCCACATACATGGAAAATAGAGAAGTGGTTGCCAGGCGCTGGAGGGAGAGGGGAGTAGGTTGTGACTGTGATGGGAATGGGGTTTCTTGTGCTGTGATGAAATGTTCTAAAATTGATTGTGGTGAGGGTTGCCTATCTTCATGAATATATTAAACACCATCGATGTGTATACTTTAAAATGGCGAGTTTTGGGGCGCCTGGGTGGCTCCGTCAGTTAAGCGTCTAACTCTTGATTTTGGCTTAGGACGTGATCTCGGGGTCATGGGATCAAGCCCCACGTTGAGCTCTGTACTGAGTGCGGAGCCTGCCTAAGCTTCTCTCTGCTCCTCTCTCCTCCCCCCACCCCATTTGTGTGTGCTCTCTCTCTCTCTCTAAAAAAAAATAAATAAAAGTTAAAATAAAATGGTTTTATGTTACATGGATTATATTTCATTAAAACTGTAATAAAAATTAGGAAATACAGAATATATAGGCTTCTTTCCCCATTTTTTAAAAATAAAATGTAGCACACTGTATGTACTTTTGACCTCTGCATTTTTCCCCACTTAACAATGTATCTTGGCCTTCATTTCATTCTTCCCATGTAGGAGGCATCTGGGTTGTTTTTAATATTTTGTTATTAAAGATCATGCCACAATCAATAACTTTGTTGTTTCATTTTTTACAGGTGTATCCTCAGGGTAACTTCCTATAAAACAGATTTCTAGATCTGGGGCGCCTGGCTGGCTCACTCAGTGGAGCGTGTGACTCCTGATCTCGGGGTGGTGAGTTTGAGCCCCATGTTGGGTGTAGACATTACTTAAAAATAAAATCTTAACCCCCCCCGATTACTGGATCAAGGGGTAAATCCATATTAATACATAATTTTGTTAAGTATTACCAATTCTTCCCTCCATAGCATTTGTTCCATTTTGTGCTTTTGACGGCAATGTAAGAGGGTGCCTGTTCTCCTCTCGGCTTCATTAATGGGGTAGGTTGTCAACCTTTTGAGTTTTTGTCAGTCAATGGGTGATAAACCATATCTCAGTGTAGTTTGATTTTGAGTTTCAATTTGAGTGGATGTGAGCGTCTTTTGATATGTTTAAAGAAATTCTGATGATTTTTGAAATGAACTGCAGTGTTTTCCATCAGGTTTTTCTATCAGGTGTTTTGTTTTGTTCTAGATTTTTATAGCACTCTTTGATACGTTCTGGCTGTTGACTATAAATGTCGTGTAAACTGGTGACCCATAAACCACATGCCCATGCTGAGCTCCGAATTCGTATGTCCAACCATCTACTTGATATTTCCACCGACAAACCCAATAGGCAGTCTTTGGTCTATCATGGGAAAAGCCAGAATTCTTTATTTTCCTCCTTGGCAATTCCTCATCTCAATAAATTATATCCAAACACCTGACCAGGTTTGTTTTTCTGTATCTCCTCTGATGAAGCCCTGGACCAAGCCACCATCCTTTATCCCCCTGACTATGACGGCACCTCCCAGCTGGCTTCCCCACTTCTGCCTTTCCCTCTCCCCTTCCCCATAACCCATTTTCCAAACAGTGACCAGGATGATCTCTTTAAATGTGTAAATCAAATCCTACGGCTCTTCTGTTTAAAACTCTCCCGTGGCTTCCCACCGCAGGTGGAATCAAAGAATCAAAGAGAATGTATAATTCAGTTCCTTGCTGTGGCTTCCGTGTCTCATGGGAATTGACTCTTGCCAAGCTCTCCATTTGTCCCCCACCTTGCTGGTCTTCAAGGCTTTCTTTTGTCTGTTGAACATGCCAGGCTTGGTATACTCTTGGGATTTTTACACGTTTCTCCTTTCTTTGCACGAACGTCCTTCCCCTCCACATCTTCCCATGGCTGCCCCCATCTTCCTGCTTGGGTCTCGGCTAGAGTCGCCCCATCCTCCACGGCTCTAGTTGATTTTATTCAAAGCCTCTCCCCAAACCCGTTGGTGTTCTGAACATCTCTGTTATATGAACAAATTACCCTTCTTCTTATTATTATTTTAAAAAACTATTTGAGGTTTTTTTTTTCTCTCTTGCAACAACAATAATTTTAGTTAATACATATAAGAATGTATCAGCCATAAAATATATAATATATTTATAAAAATTTATCAGCCATAAAAGTGGAGAAATCATGATCTGGGGACAATTACCTATCCATCTGAAAAAAATAAATTCAGATCCCTTCCCTCATGTCATATGAAAAGTTATTCCTAGTAGATTCAAGGCTAACCATGAGAAACCAAAAATATAAAAAAATTGGGAAAACTATTGCGAATACATTCATGAATTTGCGGGTGAGAAAGGCCTTTTTGGAGAAGACATAAAATCCAGAAGCTGTGAAAAGACAGAAAAGTTAATTAAAATTTAAAACCTCTGTGACTAAAGAATAATTTGTTATTCAAATTAAAAGACAAAATATGAAAAGATCCCTAACCTCACTGATATTCAGGGAAATGACTTACTAAAATGACATTATTATATAATCTTTTGCCCATCAGATTGGCAGACAAAGATTGACAGAAGCCAGCTTTGGCAAGGAGCTGCAGAAAAGAACACATTCACGCACCGTTGGAAGGAATGTACGATGGCATGATACTTTTTGAGAGTAATTTGTCAGTATCCGTTACGACAAAAATGTGTTCTGGACTTTTGGTTTGGTAATCCCGGGTGAGTGGGCAAGTCTCCTGGAAGAATCACTCCCATAAATGCCCACGCAGGCGTGCACGTACCTTGCAGCAATGCTTGTACATAATGCAAAATTGCAATTAACCTAAGCATTTACCAAGGTGGAAAATTACGTGAGAGTTAAAAAGACTCTTATCCACGTGGAGGACATGAAACGGGCAAGATTCTGCATGTCCCTAAGTGCACAGAAAAATGTCTGAAAGGATTCATAGAAAGCTGATAAAAGTCGTTTGCCTCGGGGAGGGGTGTGGGCTTGCGTGGGTGTTGCAGGGAGGAGAGGTTGAGGGAGAACTGTTGCTTTATCTGTATTTTTAAAAAAAATTATAATTAGAATTTTGCTGGAGTAATTTGAAAAAAACAAGAAATAAAAGGTAAAATAACTTTTGGAGATATTGCTGACGGTTCTAAGAATGAATGTGGTTGGTAATGGCAAAGCAGCGTGGGGTTCGCTGACATCTGCCCGACGTGGTTAGCCGGCACCGCCAGCAAGAAGGCATTCGCTTTGGAGTCAGACAGACTGGGATTTGAATGCTGGTCCTTCCAATCACCGCGTGACTTGGGCACATCATTTGACTTCCCTGAGCTCTGGGATAGTAAATAAAATCGACAGCAGAGGGCTGTAGAGATAATACAGGTAAAATATCCGGAACGTCGCAGGTGCTCGGTTAAGGGGTGGGTATTATTAGTAGCAATAATTAAAATTATGGTTTTTAACCCAGTGAGAAGTAAGAAGCAGATGAATGGCAACCAAACAGCATCGAAACCCATGGATTTAATTTGCAGGTTGTACATCTTCTCACCACAGAGGATTCTTTCTAATTTGCTCCATATATTCCTAGTGTTAGTCATTTGTTTATTCATTCACTCACTGATTCATTTAATAAGTATTTACTGAGCACTTCTTATGTTAGGCACTAGACATATAATGTTAAAATGACTGTGTCCCCAGGCGCCTGGTGGCTCGGTGGGTGAACTGTCCGACTCTTGATCTCAGCTCAGATCTTGATCTCAGGGTTGTGAGTTCAAGCCCCACATTGGGCTCCACGCTGGGTGTGGAGCATACTTAAAAAAACACAAAAAACCAAGAAATATCCTTATTTTCTGGGAGTTGACATCTTCCGCCAATGGGAGGAAGAGACACATGGCCAGTTGGGAGTTACCCACGTGGGCATTGGACCCGGACAACCTGCTTCTCATTCCCAGCTCTATCACTCACTAGCCCTGTGACCTTGGATGGATTATTGGATTGGTCCCATCATCTATAAAATGGGTTGTCCACATTGCCTACCTCCACTCCCCACCCTAAGGGTCTTAAAAAGATTAAAGGCGTTGATACAAGGGTAAAGCGCTTTGCCCGGTGCTCGGTGCCGTGGTATGTACTTGTACGTGTCGGCCACTTTTATTTCCAGTTACGTCCCTGTGTGGTTGCTGTTATAAAGGGGGAAATCAGAGAGAAAGGAGCGCCCATCGGATCTAAAGACACTTATCTCTCTGGCAAACTACATAGATCAGGTAATAATGGATCCCTTTGTGTTATTAATCAACAGCTAATATAAAGCTGGAGTAAGAACTTCTAATCAGCATGAGATAAGCAATGTGGTATAATTTCTGTCCAAAGCAAAGAAACTTGACATTTTAGCCTTGGGACCTTCTCTAGGGTAAATGGGACGGTTCTGTTAAGCTTTGAAAATGTTGGAAATTTCTGCCCTGGATGTCTAGGAATACCTTCACACACTGACTTCTAAGGTCCAGGGATCCCTCATCACCAGGATGGAAATACTGATCCAGGGAAAAAGAAGGAAAGGAGAGAAGGAGAGGTGGATGCAGCCATTTGTAGAGAAATGACCATGTGTTAGGTGCTTTCTCTCTTAAGCTGTCCTGATGTGCCGTGAGGCTGGTCTATTATCCCCATTTTAGCTAAGTAAACAGGGGCTCAAAGAGGTCAAGTAGTGCGTTCTGGGTCAACAGCTCATTGGTGCCAGGATTCCAGGTTTTCTGATTCCAAGACTGGAGTTCTTCCCTGGACGCCGAGCTGCATCTCATGAGACTGTGAGAGAAGTCGTCCCTCCGTTGCGGCGCTCTCCGGATACTTCTCACCTGGGGTAGGGGTGGGGCAAGGACAGATGGGAGCAAGGATTACCAATCACCATCTTACCACTCCAGGTCCCAGGAGTGGAAAGCAGTTGCTGGAGGGCAGATGGACAAGGGGATAATCAGAGAGACAGAGACAGAGACCAGGCTGGGGGACTATGGCTGAGGACATAAAGTTGTCTGCCCCTGGTGGGCTCTTCCTGGAAACTCTTAGTGAGGAAGGCAGTACCCAGGTCGAGAACCTTCCAAGTCTCCAGGTGCCTGGACACAGACGGGGCTCCTGGGGGAGAGTCCCCTTGATTCCTGTTCCTCCCTCATAACCTTGACCAAAGGCCAGAGAAGTATGGTGCCTTGACCTTATTCCCTGGATCCTTCCTGCCCTTGAGAATCTGGGTCGCAGAGAGAGAGAGAACCCCAACACTACTGAGTGCTATTAGCTAAATCCCAAGTTGGGACACCTGGTCTGATAGCCATGTCTGCACAGGATAGAATTTTAGAATCCAGGAAAATTTGGTTTATCTCTTCCGTGCCTATTGTCCACCTTTTGGGTTGTGAGAAGTAAAATGATGTAATATACGGGTCAATGCCTAGTAAAGTTCAAAAGGCAACAGGATTATTATTGTTATTGTTATTATAGCATCTTGAGACTGAAGAGGATTGCAGAGATGGTCTAATCTGATCCCCCAACTGTGGAGGAGTCCTTCACCGGCACCCCTCACCGACTGCCAGCCAGCTCTGCCTGCCACTTGCAGTGACAAGGAGCTCACTCTTCCAAAGGTAGCCCTGGTTAGCACTCACTGAGAAAGAGTTCTTTGGGTTGAGCTGATCTGTCTTGCTGCAATCTCTGGGCACACAGCACATTTGTACCCACTGTCCTCCTGGATTTAAGGACAGCTTCATGTCTCTAGTCATCCTTGCGCTCCCCCGCCCCCGCCAGAGTTCTTTTCTCTGATATCTCTGTGTACTTTGCACAGAATAGCTCGCAGATTCTCCATTCCCTGGAGCCCCACCCACTCCAGCTGGTCAGTGTCCCCCTGCAAATAATGGTGCTCAGAACAAACACAGCCAACACTGCTGCTATGACCCAATCAGGGCAAAGTGCAGGACAGGCATCACTTCCTATACTCTACACCCTGTGACTCTATTCACGCAGCACAAAAAAAACAAGTGCTTTCCGGCAGTTGCATCAAATTTGCTCATTTTAAACTTGCATTTTAAGCAAATACCCTGCAATCGTTCTCACCCAAACAACATCTGTGTTCCATATTTATAATTCGTTTAGATGGACCCAGGTTAAGAAATAGCACATTGCCAGTCCCCTAGAAGGCAAGCTTCTTAACGTGCTCTTCCTATTATATGACCCTCCCTCCCTGGCTCCAGAGCCGTCGTTACGACTTCTGTGATACTCGGGCTCTTCCTGTCTGTAGTTTACTGTGTGTACCATGTTCAGTTTTGCCTGTTTGCGAACTTCATATAAATGGAATCATGCTGTGTGTATTACTTTATAACTTGCCTCTTTTCCTTAAACCTTGTTTGTGAGCTCCATCTGCATTGAAAATGTAGGGACAGTTTGTTCACCATCATTGCTGTATATTCCATTGTACGAATACTTTCCAGTTAATTTATCTATTTTAGTGTTGCTGAACATTCGGGTCATTCATTTGTTTATTGTATTAGAAACTCTGCCGTCTCGAATATTCTTGTGTCTCCTGGGGCACCTGTGCGATGTAATTGGTAAGTAATTATTTTACGTGTTTAGATCTTGTCTCTCAATTTCTTTCAGGATGGAGGAATCCTGCCTTTTACACCTAATAAAGGCTTTGAGCACCCACTAGTTTTCTCTAGAATACATACCTCGGGGTAGAATTGCTGAGTCTTAGGATTTATGTAAAAATAGGAAAATGTACACAAGTCTTGCATGCTCCTTATCTGATTTCAAAATTGCTTTTTTTTTTTTTAAACACTTGTTTGGCATGGGGAGCCCCAGGTGTCCAAACCAGCAGCCTGACCATTTCTGAGTGACCTTGATCTTGAGGGCCTGGCTTCAAGCCCCAGATTATCAATAGCAATAAACATGCCTCTTACTCACTGGAAAGAGTCCCTTCGTAGAGGCCATCAGTATGTGCTATCTTTATGGCTCCCGCCTCTCGTTAGTCATCACAAGACAGAGGATGCGCTAGGCTGCCCTATCCTGGACAAGAGACATTTAAGGGGGGGGGGGTAAGGGAAATGAGCCTGCTTGCTTTCTCAAAGGTACGCCGCCCATCTGAGGATATTAACTGCTCAAAAAACTCAAGTCTGTTTAGGTCCTCCCCTAATGTTAGCAGGATTTAGGGCGAAAGTACAAATAGATGCCACATGTCTACCCGAATCATTTAAAATTATAAATCATTTCATCTAACAGTTAACCTTAATATACTCTATTCTATCTTGCCAAATACACATCTTTGATGATGCGGAAGACCAGGCTTAGATTCAGAATTCCTGAAGTCCTGAGATTTGGGCACCTGACTGAGGTGGTAAGGGGAGCCCTGGGAGGGCTGGACTGGTGGCCCAGGGCCCACTGCCGCCTTCTGTGCACACAGCAACTCAAATGTCCAAGTGACGTGCGGCCACCTCCCACAAACACAGCTGCCTCTTAGCTACGTATAGGGATGCCCAGTCCGTGCCTGGGAAAGAGGCACACGCTCCAGCCTTTGCGTGTGTGTGTGTGCGTGTGTGTGTGTTTGGGGGGGTGGATTCTGGGGTCACAGTTTCCCAGCACTTGGTCCTGAAGGAGGGGCACAGCTGCCAGGTGGACACGGTCCCTGCACCCTGGACAGTGACCACACGGGACTAGAGTGGAGCCTCTAACGCACGGGGCCTAGGGCAGGCTCTCTTGCCCAGGTAGAGGGACGGCACTGTGTGCACGTCATCTCTCCTCTCCCCCCACGATGAGTGCGGGGAACCGTGTTGGGCCGTCTCCCAGCATCCATCACAGCACCCGGCACCTAGAGGTCACATGGCGCACAGGTGCTCAGTGTTAAGTGCGCCAGAAACAGTCCCTCATGCTTTACTCCACTTCGACTTTCCTTAGCCTCCCTGCAGAGGAAGCTCCGTGCGGGTCCGGGAGGTTAAGTGACTGGACCAAGGTCACACAGCCAGAAGGGGCGGCGGCTGGACTTGCGCTCCCTTCACCCACCGCCCGGCCTCCTCGCCGTCCTGGGCTTTCCCAGTGCTTTCTCTGCTCTGTGCTGGGGCGGGGGACTGCGAGCGGCCCCCCTCGGCGCCCGGCCGTCCCCCTCCCCGGGACCCCGCGTCCCTCGGAGCCCCATCCCTCGGCACCCGGGCCCCCTCCTCCCGCGCGACCCGGCGCTCTCCGCGGCGTGAGGCCCCGCCCCTCCCCTCGGGCGGCGTCACGTGCCGCCCCGTCCCCCCGCGCCTGCGCACTGCTTATTTCCCGCTGTCAGGATGAGGAGGCGGAGGTCGGCGCTCGGGTCCGTCTCTGCCCGCGGCTGTGGCGGCGCCGGCGGCTCCAGCCTTAGCGGTTCCTCCTTGGGCGGCGGCGGCGGCGGCTCGGTCGACGCCTCCTCCGCCAGCTGAGCCCGCGGGAGCCCGGGACGCCAGCCGCCCGCCCGCCCCGCTCGGCGAGGCCGCTGCCCGGCCATGGCGCAGCCGGGCCCGGCTCCTCAGCCCGACGGTGAGGCGCCCACCATGGCCGGCGCGGCGGGCGCGGCCTGCCGGGCGGCGCGGCGCGGGGGCGCTCGGGCGGCGGGCGGCGGCCCGGGCCCCGTGGGGCGCGGCGGGAGCGCGCGGGGGCGGCGGCGGCGGGCGGGGCGCGGGGAGGCCGCGGGGCCGGCGGGCGGCGGGGAGGGCCCGGCACGTGGGCCGTGCGGCGGGGAGGCTGCGGACCTCGGGGCCCTGCCCGTGTCCGCCGCGCGCGCGGGGCCCCCCGCCGGGCGGCAGGGACCGGGTGGCGCTCACGGGGGGGAGGGCGTGCAGCCGGATGGTCGGCGCCCGCGCCTGGTTGGGGAGGGTGGGGGTCTACAGGACGCTGACCCCCCAGGGACGAGCTCTGGGCAGACGCAGCGTCTTTGACCTTCGGCACGCTGGCGAGAGGAGGCTCCTGCGTGCCTTTATACTTTGTCGGGCAAGACGGCCACCTGCGTGTACTCAGGCGCTCAGCGTCGTCGTGGGGGCTTTGGGGAGTAAGGACAATGGTGTTTGAGTGCCGGTCGAGGAAGCGTTTGCCTTCTTGGAAGGAGAGGGAGCCCCGTCCTAAGTCATCCAAGTGGGTTATCAGAGCTCTTCTTGAGACCTTCTGGGAGGCGCGGGCTGAGCTCCAGACTTGAGAGGTCGACCATCCGTTCCAGGTGTTACCACCTGGAGTTAAGGCTGGGAGACCGTGAGCTTGCTCCTCGGCAGGGTGTCTAGGTGAGAAAGTTCCTGCAGGTGTGTTTCTGCCATGGGCGTGTGCGCCCAGCGACTTTTCGACGTGAGTGGGACCTTGGCAGGTGATGCCAGGCACACAGTAGGTGCTTACTGAAAAACTTGGGCCCGTGCCTAGGGTGGTGTCTTAAGATACAGTCTTTCGTGAAAAACTTCGCGTTTGTTCCTGCCTTTGGGGAGCCTGAAAGAATGTTATCAGATGTTAGGGCTTGAAGTAGGCTCCAGAGCTTGCTGGCGCCCAGTTTTCAGGTTTGGTTAGTAGCCCGCCCGCGAAGAGTGGGGAGTCCCCATCCCCGCAGTTGTGCGGGGGAGAGCAAGCGGGGCTGTTGTCAGGCTGCATGTAGTGTAGTCCTCACCTTTCTCATTGGATGTCAGGGAAGAACACTGCTTTTCCACAAACCCCTCTTTGTTACTGCTGACAGAGGCCGAGCACAGAGAGCCCCAGTGGCTTCTGGCTGTGGTCTGGAGTGGGAGGGATGCTCAGCTGGCTGCCGCCTTCTCCCGGGCTGCGTGGAGACACGGTGGAGACACGCGTCTGGGGCGGCTCAGGTGACACGGCAGTCTGGAACAAGAATTCTCCTCTCTCCGAGGATGCGACATGGTCTTCCTTGTAAATACACAGAAATGACTAAGCACTTGAGAGAGGGTGGGGAAAATTAGCTTTAGGAAATCTTGTGTTCTTTTGCTATTCTTAGTGCAGGTTTATTCCCTGCTTTTCAAATCCTGTGACTCCCAGATGAGATTCAGTTTGCATAGATTGCAGTGTTTATTTTCAATTAGTAGCAAATGAGCAGCCATAGCTACCAGGCACAAAAGGAGAGAGGGTTCGGTACATCCGAGTGCTTTGTGTCAGCGGCTTCTTAGAAGTTGATGGTGGGGACTTCATTTTTCTCTTTGGCCCAACTTAATATAGGTCACTTCTTAATACCTTAGCCTTATGCACACTCAGATGTCCTTGCCCTGCTGAGTTTTAAAAATACATGTGGAATTCTTTCGAGCCACACTGACAATAAAAGATAACTATTCAGTTTTGGAAATAATGGTAGATGAAGACTTCGTTTGTGTGTAAATTGGTAGAATGAAATGTAATTTTCTTTTTAATTTCTTGTTTTGTAAATTTACCAGGTTTTTTTGCTTTTCTTTTTTTTTTGCTGGTGCATCTCAGTTTATTCATTTGGAATCAAGGTAATTTTAATAGCCATAGAAATTTCATCCAATTATTCCATTTCACCTTGAGAATTCAAAGACTATATATAAAGATTTTCGAATTTTAATATTTTAAGATCCAAGTTAAACTCTATCGTAGAAGCATTTGCTCCGATTTTATTTTTTATTTAAAAACACTGCCTTGTAAAGTTCCTCCATTAAAATTTAAAAGTGTGTGTATAAAGAAGAACTATGTCTTCTCCCATCTCCCAGAGGTCACCACTAGTAAGTTCTGTCCTTCTTGAGTTTTTTCCTATAGTTACACAGACGTGCTAACTTCTCCACTGGAGTGGACATGCTTTCTGCAGTTGGGGCTGCGGCTTGTCTATTTCCCTTAGTGCCTGTTGGCTGTAATTATTACATGCTTGTGAGTGGTCCTGTGGCTGTGTCCTGTGCTCTCTGCACTGCATGCCTTGTCTCAGAGGATCTTGGAGTCAGTGAGGCGCATGGTACTGTAATATTGTTCCTATTTTACTGATGAGGAAACTGAAGCACAAACAAGGTCTGTGTCTATAGAGTTCCGTAGCCAGGAGGTGGGGGGAGTCCAGCCCACCTCATGTCAGGGCCCTCTGGTCTGTTTCCCAGATCACAGACCACTTTCGAGGTCAGTGTCAGAGATCTGCTTCATTCCATCACTTTCGTGTACCGTGCAGGATTTATTTGCCTGTTTTTCTGTTGATGGACAACGAGTGTCCAACTGTTTTTCTGTTGATGGACAATGAGTGTTCATTATTGGACAAGTTTTTCATTATTTTATAAGCAGTGCTGCCATAGATCTCCTTGTGCCTATTTTTCAGGTACTCCCTTGCTTCTGCAAGACTACTGACTTGACATGAGCTCTGAGTGGTTTAAATTTTAATAGCGATCGCTAGCTTACTCTCAAAAAAGATATCAATTTACATACCTGCCATCAGTGTATGAGAGGGTGGATTTCCTTTGCACTCTTACCAGCCCAGGATGATGTCAGCTGTTTTAAATTTGTATCTTCTGATAGATTGAAAAAATATTCTTCAGTTAACAAGTGTTTGTGTACCTAGTCTTTGCCAAACCCTGTGCTGGGTTCTAGGAATCCAGTGATGAACTGCTTGGCCAGAGACAGCTGTAGGTGTTTGGGATACATCAGTGGGCAACACAGATGATACATAGCCCTGCCTTGGGGGGTGGGGGGAGAAGCAGATACTAAACTACAAACATAAGCAAATGATATAGATTGTCAGGTGACACATGCTGTGGAAAAAAGGAGAAATAGAGCAGAGTAAAAGGAAGGGGGATGGGCTGGTTAGCCTTATTGAGAAGAGGACATGAAGGAGGGAGAGAGGTGTCAGCTGTGAGGCTGTCTGGAGGAAGAGTGTTCCAGACAGGGGTCAGTTTTTGCAGATGCTTTAAGGAAGGGTGTGTCTGGCATGTTTGGGGAAGGGCATGGAGGTCAGTATGGCCAGAATGAAGTTATGGGGGTGTGGGGGGGAGGTGGGAGAGGGGAGGAACAGGAGAGCAGTAGGATATGAGGTGAGAGGTTGTGGTGTGGGGACAGATCTTGTAGGGCCCTAGAAGCATTAGATTGGCTTTTACAATGGGAATCATTGAGAGTTTTGAGCACAGGAGTGATGTGATATGACTTATGTTTTTAAAAAATCACTCCAGCTGCTAGATTGGCAGTAGAGTAAAGGGAGGCACTAATCTAGGAAGAAGATGGTGAGGCTTGGACTGGGTATATTGACGGAGGTTATATTTTGGAGGTAGGGCCAACAGGTTTTGGATTAGATCCGGAATGAGGGGGAGAGAGAGGAAGGAGTGAAGGATCGCTCAGAGGTTTTTGGCTTGAGCAACTGTGAGAGGTACGCAATGCTATGAATGCCTATAATTTAGGGATTTAACCCATGTAGGGAGTCCAGGAAAGGTTTCTGAGGCAGTGGTGCTAGAGCTGCGATCTGAAGGATGAACAGGAATCCCTGTTGGGGAAGAAGCAGGGTGGTGAGAGTACTGGAGAAAGGCCGGTATGGGCTGGCCTGAGTGGGTCTCAGCCTCCGAGCTAAAGCAGGAGCCACCGAAGAGTTTTAAGCAAGGAGGTGACATGATGGCTTTTAAATCTGTACTTCCCGAATAGTGATTATATATATTTGGTTTGCCTTCTGTTGTGCAGAAAGCTTTAATTTTTATGTAGGTCTGACTGTTTTTTAAATTTATGGTTACTGCTCTGGCTTAGGAAGACCTCCCCAACTCCCATGTTTATTAAAAAAAAAAAAAAAAAAGCAACCCCTCATTTTCAACACTTTTATGGTTTTGTCTTTTATATTTAGTACTTTAAACCATCTAGAATTTATTTATTTTTGAATTTTAACAAGGTTTATACTAAATAAGTTTGGTATAAAGAAGCATTAGCGGGTGCCTGGGTGGCTCAGTTGGTGAAGTGTCTGCCTTCGGCTAAGGTCATGATCCTGGGGTCCTGGGATTGAGTCTCCCTGCTCATTGGGCAGTCTGCTTCTCCCTCTGCCCTTCCCCCTGCTCATGCCCTCTCTCTCTCTCACTGTCTCTCTCTCAATAAAATCTTAAAAAAAAAAAAAAAAAAGCATTAGCCAAACAGGAGATTACCTAAGAGAAAAAGAAAATTCTGAAGAATACAGGAATAGCAAGTATACGGGGCAGCCGCTGTCTCTAGGGCTGAGGCAGAGCGCCCAGGGAAGAAATCAGTCTTCAAGAGGCCACTCCCAGAACTGAGATCCAGACTTTGTTGGCCTTCTGGGAGTCTACTTTCTGGCTTGCTGGGAGAAGCCACCTGCATCTGGAATTTATTTTTGACATGACATAGGGATCTAATTTTATTTTTCTTCCAAATGGATAGCCAATTGTTTTAACACCAGTGTTCAATAATTTATTTGGTTCATTTATTATACCTTGAGAAATCTCCCAACTAATAGACTTGCAGAGATACTTGATCCAGAACACAAAAACCCTGAGTTCATCCTGCAGTCCTCCTGCTCCAATATCGCAGCCCACAGTAGCCCAGGATTGTGTGATATTCTTTAATTTGTCTGTTTTACCTGGCTCCCTGGGGGCAGAACTGCCTTTGAGTCTTAAGGGCTCTGGTTTCTGAAATCTCGTGACTACGCCATACAATAGGTCTTTATGCAGTGAAATTTGATGTGCTTTTCTTGTATAATCATTAACTTGAGTTTAGTCTTCAGAGGAGTATTTAGTAAACATTTTTGTATGATACAGTTGAGGCAGGTGGCGTGGGAGGCGGGATATAGAAATGACTGCGAGAGAGATACAGCTCTCCTTTCCAGAACCTTGATCAAGTGAAGGAACGGGCCTGGGGCACACTAGTGTGAGCCGAGGAGGTGCCTAGAGGTTCTCCCCTGCTGGGTCCCAGAGGAAGCTGCTACTACGTCAGAACAGGAAGGGCTATGAAGGAAGGTATCTTTGTTCATTTTTCTCATTAGATAACCTGAATCTCTTCCAAGTGGTGGACTGAGTTCTGTTTGAATGCCCCTGGAGAGTGAGGGAGCTCACTACCTCCTATTTTTGGCTAGTTACAGTGTTTTGTGTGTGCTTTAATTGAGCGGAAGCTTGCCTCACCATAACTTCTACCCACAGGTTTTCGTTCTCTTCCCAAGGACCACACAGAGGAAACCCAAGGCACCTTCTCTATGTGAGCCTGAAGAAATTTGATAATATTTTGTCCTTCCCAGATACTTTCTTTATTTCTGCTATCAGGTAGTTTTGAATTTCCTTAACTTCTTCCCCCTGATCCCCCAGTGTGTCTGCTTAAACTTGCATTGCCTTTCAGGCACTCAGAAGGTGTCTTTAAAAACATTTTTTTTTTTTTGGAAGTACAGTTAGTACATAGTGTTAGTTTCAGGTGTACAGCATAGTGACTTGGTAAATCTGCGTTATTCTGCCACCTGTCATCACACGGCACTATTGCAGCATCATTGACTATATTCTCCATGCTGACCCTTTCATCCCTGTGACGTGGTCTTTCCATCACTGGAAGCCTGGACCTCCTGCTCCCCTCCACTCATTCTGCCTCCCCCCTGCCCCTTCCCCTTCGGCAACCATCTGTTCTCATCTGTGGGTTTGTTTCTGCTTTTTGTTTGCTTATTCATTTGTTTTTTAAGATTTTACATGTAAATGAAATCACATAGTATTTGTCTTTCTCTGACTTATTTCACTTACCATAATATTTTCTAGGTCCATCCATATTGTCACAAATGGCAAGATCCCACTCCTTTTTGCGGCTGAGTAAAATTCCATTGTGTATATATACCACATCTTTACCTGTTTGTCTATCAGTGGACACTTGGGTTGCTTCCATATCTTGGCTATTGTAAGATAAGGTTACAATGAACATGGGGGTGCATAATCTTTCTGAGGTAGTGTTTTTGTTCTCTTATGGTAAATACCCAGTAGTGGAATTATTGGATCATATGGTAGTTCCATTTTTAATTTTTTGAGGAACCTCCATACTGTTTTCCACAGTGGCTGCACCAGTTTGCATTCTCACCCTACAGTGCACGAGGGTTCCTTTTTCTCCACGTCCTTGTCCACATTTGTTGTTTCCTGTCTTTCTGACTCTAGCCATTCTGACAGGTGTGAGGGTATATCTCATTGTGGTTTTGATTTGCATTTCCCTGATGAGGAGTGAGGTTGAGCATCTTTTCATGTGTCTGTTGGCCATCTGGATGTCTTCTTTGGAGAAATGACTATTCAGATCTTCTGCCCATTTTTTAATCGAATTATTCGTTCTTTTTGGTGTTGAGTTGTAGAAGTTCTTTATGTATTTTAGATAGTAACCTCTTATTGGATAAATTATTTGCAAGTCTCCTCCCATTTACTGGGTTGCCTTTTAGTTTTGTTGATGCTTCCTTTGCTCTGTAAAAGCTTTTTATTTTGATGTAGTCCAAATATTTTTTGCTTTTGCTTCCCTTGCCTGAGGAGGCGTATCTAGAAAAATGTTGCTATGGCTGATGTCAGAGAAATTACTGCTTGTATTCTCCTAGGATTTTTATGGTTTCAGACCTCACATTTAGGTCTTTAATCCATTTTGAGTTTATTTTTGGGTGTGGTGTGAGAAAGTGGTCCAGTTTCATTTTTTGCATGTAGCTGTCCAGTTTTTCCAACACCATTTATTGAAGAGACTGTCTTTTTCCCATTGTATATTCTTGCCTCTTTTATCATAGATTAATTGATCATAAAAGCATGGGTTTATTTCTGGGATCTGCATTCCGTTCCATTGATGTGTGTGTCTGTTTTCATGCCGGTACCATATTGTTTTGATTACTACAGCTCTGTAGTATAGCTTGATATTTGGAATTGTGATATCTCCAGCTTTGTTCTTCTTTCTCAAGGTTGCTTTGGCTGTTCGGGGTCTTTTATGATCCCATACAAATTTTAGTAGTATTCTTGTTCTGTGAAAAATGCTGTTGGCATTTTGATAGGGATAGTGTTGAATCTGTAGATTGTATTGGGTAGTATGGACATTTTAACAGTATTAATTCTTCTAATCCATGAGCGTGGAATGTCTTTCCATTTTTGTCGTCTTCAATTTCTTTCATCAGTGTTTTATAGTTTATGGAGGTCTTTTGTCTCTTTCATTAAGTTTATCCCTAGGTATTTTATTCTTTTTGGTACACTTGCAATCCTAAACATTCTCTTGATGATCTCTGAGACAGATGTCAGTTGCTGATGACTTCTGGTGGGACCTGATGTTCTCTAGATGTGTTTTACCTGTAGGGAGTAGTAGATACAGAGACGTATTACTGAAAGGAGTCCTAAAGACTAGTTGTCTTCCCTCATTTTACAGATCAGGAAATTAAGGACTAAAGACATGGAAGTGACTTGCACTGCAGCAGAAACAATACTAGAATTTAGGAGAGTGGGGCTGTCCTCTCTTCTGGTTACTGCTTCTATTTATGTAGAATGAACTTTGCCTAGAGGCCTCGTTTATCATGTTGCCTGAACAGAATCATAGAATTGATGTAACTTGATTCTAGTCAAACGCACAAAACTTGCTCAATATCATTCCTTTTTCCTTCATACTTTTGTTTTTTTAAATATTTACTGCTCATGTCTGATGCGTGGTGGGCATTGTGTTGCGGATATTACATAAAACAGAAACGCTCCTTTTGTTGTGGAATATAAAGTCTAGTGGTGAATACGGACAGACTCATGAGGAAAGGGCATTTTGGCTGGCTGGCAGTGCTGTCCCCGGCACCATGTCCGTCATAGAGTACATGGGATCTATAGGTATTTGTTGAAAGGAGCTCCTGCTTCATTCGTTGTCTGTAAATAACGACTGCCGCGGCCTCCCACCCCATCCAGATCTAATGTCCCCGACTCTCTTATCTCCTCCAGAGCAGAGTGTGTTTGAAACTGCTTTCTTTCATTTTATTGTGAACCTCGTAAGCTTGTGTAGATGGTCACAGAAGGGACGTTAACAGTTTAGATCTGCCTCTGTTGCAGAAATTTGCTATGCATTTATTCCTAACAGATGGAAATTTAGTCTTTCTAGAACACTTCCATTTTCTGTGGTAACTGTATTAGAAAATTCTTGATTTGGGGGCCCCTGGGTGGCTCAGTCGTTAAGCGTCTGCCTTCGGCTCAGGGCGTGATCCCATAGCCCTGGGATCGAGCCCCGCATCGGGCTCCTCCGCTAGGAGTCTGCTTCTTCCTCTCCCACCCACCCTGCTGTGTTCCCTCTCTCGCTGGCTGTCTCTCTCTCTGTCAAATAAATAAAAATCTTAAAAAAAAAAAAAAAAAAAAGAAAGAAAGAAAAAATTCTTGATTTGATTGGGCCCAAATAAGTTCCCTATAGCTTATGCACCTTGGTTCTGGCCTTTTGAATAAATCAGAACGAGGCTATTTTCTCTTCCACACAGAAGGCCTTCAGATGGCCCTCCCATCTTGGTGGCTCCTCATGTCAGGGTTCTGCACCCCCACCATTCTTCATGGCTTCCTCTGCTAGGGTAGCCAGATGTCCTGATGCCGTGTGGTTTGCTCGTGCTCAGCCTCGAGCTGGCGAAGATACTCCAGACATAGTCTGTGTGACCTGTGTGTTGTTTTTGATCGAGACCCTCGACCCTCTTTCTAAGGTATGCCAACACTCCCTCAGTTTACGTGTTCACTCACTGCGTCATATTAGTTCATAGTAAAATGACTTGCACCATGCTGTGTATTTTTTTTTTTTTTGAGTGTTTACCAGGCGCTGGGGATACAGATACAGTTAAAAAAATTGTTTTTTTTTTTTTTTGAGTGTTTACCAGGCGCTGGGGATACAGATACAGTTAAAAAAAAAAATAGACTGTTTTTTAGAGAATTTTTAGAGAAGTTTTACTTTTTGATTTTTTTAAAAGTACTTTTGTTGTTGTTAAGATTTTATTTTCAAGTACTCTCTACACCCAACATGGGGCTTGAACCTACAACCCGAGATCAAGAGTCGCATGCTCTATTGACTGAGTCAGCCAGGTGCCCCTTTAGAAGAGTTTCAGATCCACAGCAAAACTGACCCCGCCCCCCGTCAGCTTTCCACAGCCGTGCAGTACATTTGTTATACTTAGTAAGCCGGCACCCTGCACATCATTATCACTCAAAGTCTGCCATTCGCATCAGGGTTCAGTCTTGGTGTTGTACGTTTTGTGAGTTTGGATGAATGTGCAATGACATGTACTCACTGACTGTTGTGGTTTCATACAGAAGTATCAGTGCGTTCAGAGTCCCACCTGTTCATCACTCTCCCCCCGCCTCAAATTCTTGGCAACCACTGAACTTGTCACTGTTTCCATAGTTCTCGCCTTTTCCAGAATGTCAGGTCATTGGAATCCTACAGATTGGCTTTTTCACTTAGCAGTATGCATTTAAGTTCCTCCACATTTTTGTGGCTTTTCAGCACTGACGAGTATTCCATTGTATGGATGTACCATTTTCCCTTCACCAACCAAAGGACATGGTGGTTGCTTCCAAGTTTGCGGATCATGAGTAAAGCCGCCGTGTTGCAGATTTCCGTGTGGATGGGGAAAGCCAGGGAGTGTGATTGCTGGATCCTATGAGTGTGTCAAAGCGGCCGCACCCTCCGGCAGGGATGAGAATTCCCGGGGCTCCGCTTCCTCACCAGCATTTGGTGTCTGTGTCTGGGATTTCCTCCATTCCAGTAGGTGTGCGTGCTGTCTCGTTTTAGTTTGCGGTTCCCTAATGACGTGGCGTGGGGCATCTTTTCATATGCTTCTTTGCTGTCTGTATATCTTTCGTGAAGCGTCGTTTCAGAATTTTGGCCCATCTTTGAATCAGGTAGTTCATTTTCTTTACTGTTGAGTTTTAAGAGGTCCTTATATATTTTGGATAACAGTCCTTTATCAGATGTGTCTTTTGCAAGTATTTTCTCTGAGCCTGTGGCTTGTCTTCTCATTGTCTTGACAGTGTCTTTTGCAGAGCAATTTTTTTTTTAAGATGTTATTTATTTGAGAGATAGTAGCGGTGGGGAGGGGCAGAGGGAGAGGGAGAAGCAGGCTCCCCGCTGAGCAAGGAGCCGGATGGGAGACTCGATCCCAGGACCCTGGGACCATGACCTGAGCCGAAGGCACGTGCTTCACCGACTGAGCCACCCAGGCTCCCCCAGAAGTTTTTAATTTTAATGAAGTTCAGCTTATCAATTATTTCTTTCATGGCTTATGCCTTTGGTGTTGTATCTAAAAAGTCATTGCCATACCCAAGGTCATCTAGATTTTCTCCCGTGTTTTGTACTTTACATTTATGTGAGTTTTACATGAGTGAGTATTACATGAGTCTGTGACTCATTTTGAGTTAATTTTTGTGAAGGGTGTAAGGTCTGCATCTAGATTCTTCTTTTTTCATGTGCAGTCCAGCTGTTCCAGCACCATCAGTTGTTGAAAAGACCATCCTTTCTCCATTGAACTGCCTTGCCTTCTTTGTCACGCATCAGTTGACTCTGTGTGGTTCTGTTTCTGGGTGCTCTGTTCTGTTCCATGGATGGATTTGTCTACTCTTTAATGCCATGTGTTTTTAAATTTCTTAATTAAAAATGTTTGCATCGAGGGGCGCCTGGGTGGCACAGCGGTTAAGCGTCTGCCTTCGGCTCAGGGCGTGATCCCGGCATTCTGGGATCGAGCCCCACATCAGGCTCCTTTTTAGCCTGATGTGGGGCTCGATCCCATAACGCCGGGATCATGCCCTGAGCCGAAGGCAGACGCTTAACCGCTGTGCCACCCAGGCGCCCCCCACATCAGGCTCCTATGCTGGGAGCCTGCTTCTTCCTCTCCCACTCCCCCTTGCTTGTGTTCCCTCTCTCGCTGGCTGTCTCTGTCTCTGTCAAATAAATAAATAAAATCTTTAAAAAAAAATGTTGCATCGAAAATAATAAATGCTTATGGTAAAACAGTTTGTAAATTTCTAAAAAAGAGAGGAAGAGTCCATATAAGCTCATAAGCTCATCACTCAGGGTAAACACTATTAGAGGCCTGGTATATATATTTTTTCCAGTTTTTAAAAAAGTCTGTGCCCTGATGATTTAAAAGTGGAATCACGCTGCATATGCTGTTCTCAAGCTTCCTTTTCTTAACTTTGTTTGTGATATAAATTATGTCATCAGTTTTGAAATAGGTCATTTTTGTACAATTATGAATGGACTATAACTTTAAAAAGTAAGTCCCCATTGATGAATATTTATGCCATTACAGTAATGCTGCAGTGAATATCCTTGTGCCTGTCTTTGCACACTCCTGTGAATGTTTTTTGTGGTGTAAATTCTTCGAACTGGAATTAACTGAGTCAAAGAATGTGCAGGTTTAAAAAATTAATGGCAAATGCCAAATTCTCTTTCAAAAGTGTTTGGCAGTTTACAGGCTCACCATCAGGGCATAAGAGCGCTTATAGCTCCTGGATTTAACAAATTGAGTTCTTTGCATGGGGGGAAGTTGACTTCTTTGTCCTGTGTGTAGCAGGCATAGCTGAAATCCCCCCCAGTTTGTATTTTAATTTTGAGATGTTTTGGCATATGGACATATTTTAATTTTTATGTGACTTAATAGGTTTTTTCTTTTTTTTAATGGCTTCTAGATTTACTTCTACCTCCTTGTGTTATCTTCTGGTATTTACTTTTAAATATTTGATCACAGTGGGATTTGTTTTGATGTAAGGACTGAGATAGGAATCCAGCTCTTACAATTTATTTTCAAATGGCTAGCCAGAAGCTCTCGTACCATGTAGTGATTAATCCATTTCTCTCCATTGATTCTGAAACGCAACTATTTATTATATGCTAACTATCCAGGGATACTTGAGTCCATTTCCAGATTGTATTTTGTTCTATTAATTTATCTATTCTGGTGTAATACCAGAATAACAATTGCTATAGTGATACTTTCTATTGTTTTCATATTCTGAGAACCAGGAACCCCCCACTATTCATTTTCTCGAGTTTTCTCCCAGCCATTCTTTGATGTTATTAATTCAGATAAAATTTAGAATGAGCACATTAAGTCTGCCCACCATTCTCTCTTCTCCCCCTGCCCCCCCAAAAAAAAGGCCTTTAGAGAAAACCTCATTGACTGAGTTCATAAACTAAGGAGAATATGTATCTCTAACAAAAAATCTTTACAGTTACAGTGCCTTATGACACTTTAAATGCATTAACTATATTATTTATTTCTCCAGATTCTTAAAGGGTAGTATTATCCATATTTCACAATTGAGGAAATAAAACTTCAGTAACTTGCCCAGGATTCAGGTTCATTCCACCCACTGTCTCTCAGGTCATTGTTAGTTAAGTAAACTCTTAGCTCATTAAAAAAGGGGCAAAATTATAACAAAACCCCAAGTTTCTTTTTTGATCATAAAGCACAAAGAACATGTAAAGAAAGCTGGATTCGCCCATAATTCCATCCTTCAGAGGATTGTCATTCTAGTCTATTTCTGGTCATGTTTTATGTCTACAAATAAAAAATGTTTAAATTGTTGAGGCACCTGGGTGGCTTGGTCTGTTGGGCATCGAGTCTTGATTTCAGTTCAGGTCATGATCTCAGGGTCCTGGGATCAAGCCCCACGAAGGGCTCTGTGCTGAGCAGGGAATCTACTTGGGATTCTCTCCCTCTGCCCCTTCCTGCTTGTGTGCTCTCTTTCTCTCTCAAGTAAATAAATGAAATCTTAAAGGATTCCTTATATAGAGAAATGTTTAAACTGTTGATCATCTCGCACATGTGTGTTTTTTTTTTTTTTTTTTTTGACAGAGATAGAGACAGCCAGCGAGAGAGGGAACACAAGCAGGGGGAGTGGGAGAGGAAGAAGCAGGCTCATAGCGGAGGAGCCTGATGTGGGGCTCGATCCCATAACGCCGGGATCACGCCCTGAGCTGAAGGCAGATGCTTAACTGCTGTGCCACCCAGGCGCCCCGCACATGTGTTTTTTTATTCTGCTGTTTTATGATGTGGAATTTCCTTGTGATGTAGGTTACCTTTCAAAAACACACTGGTTTTAAAAGTCTAATTTACCATATTAATGTATCATAACTTAATTATTTTCCTATTACTCTTGCCTATTTGATTATTTGTGAGATCTTGCTATTAATAAGGAATTCCATAGGAGGCATCCTCGGCCATTGAGCTTGGATTATTTCCTGGAGAGTTCTGGATCAAGCAGCGTGAGGTTTTGATGTGTGCATTGCCAGACTACTTTCCAGAAATCCAGTTCTAGTTTATATTTCTGCCATTAGTGTCATCTCGTCCTTGCTAGTGTTAAGTATAGGCTGAAAATTTTCTTGCCAATAGCATAGGCAAACCTTTGTCTTATTTTAACTGTTTGGTAGTTTATGGTGTCGATCAGTCTAAGATTGCATTTGAACAAACTTGATAATGCTTTGATACTTTCAAAGACCTACTCTATTTCTGTATCAGTTAGATACCCACCTATACTGTGTTTGGTGTTTTCTGCCTAAATGGTTGACCAATTTTTTTTCACTATTATTTGAATTTTTAAGTTCTTTCTGTATGAGCTGTTTGTCAAGTTAGGTCTTTCACATCTTGTATTTAAGTCCTTCATTTTCTTTCTGCAAATAATTTAGAATTTTGGTAAAATTTATACTGCTTATTGCAAATTATTGAGAAAATGCAGAAACGCATTAAGAATAGAACTGTGATCGCCTAAAGATAATTTCCATTCCAGAATTTGCATAGGTGTATTAAAATATATGAAAAAAACTCTTTAAAATTTGATAAAAAATTGTACTTTTATAGGATGCTCTTCCCACTTACATGAAGAGATGTTCACGATGTAATGTTAAATAGTGTTACTTGTAATGACCGCAGAGTATTACACTGTATGCATTCCATACTATGTTTAATTCTGTCCGTGAATGTTTAAGTTTTAATTTTTCCCCAGTACAGAGAGCACAGTAGCAAACATCTGGACGCACAGCTCTCTAGAGATGCTTCCCTCAGTAAGTCTCTGTTCGTTGTTTCAGAAGTTGGGTACATTTAAATTTTGGTACGTCTGATACATTTACATACTGATGTATTCTTATGTATTGTCTCAGAGCAGTTGGAAGCCCAGTCCCCAGTGGCTTCCGCAGGTAAAGGATTCAGTGTTCCTCTGTGTAACCAGGTCGGGAGTACAGCAGGCCAGGGGCTGGTTTCACTGCTCGGGGGTGGCCAAGGGCCTGCGCTCTTCTCTTCTCCACTTGCCTCCCATGTGAGCCTGTTTGCTCACATCATAATTACTTTTTTTCTTGCAGATGCAGTTCTGATTACCTTTTGGGAATATTTATTCCTTTAAATCTTTTAGTATTGGGGCGCCTGGGTGGCTCAGTCGTTAAGCGTCTGCCTTCGGCTCAGGGCGTGATCCCGGCGTTGTGGGATCGAGCCCCACATCAGGCTCCTCCGCTGGGAGCCTGCTTCTTCCTCTCCCACTCCCCCTGCTTGTGTTCCCTCTCTCGCTGGCTGTCTCTCTCTCTGTCAAATAAATAAACAAAATCTTTAAAAAAAAAATCTTTTAGTATTTTCTTTGTTCCATTTGTTGCATTCTTTCCTTTAGGCACATGGATCGTCCTTACATTAGGCAATCTTTATTTCCCATAGTGATTTCCTCTTTAATTGCTTTACTTTTTTTCTTTTTGTTGTATTCACTGAGACTGTTTCAGGTCCTTAACAAAATTGATTCATGTGTTTCTTAATGTTGGACAGATTTTTGTATACTTGGGATACACTCAAGTTGGTTGTATGTCCTGTTCTAGTATGTAGCTGGATTCGACTTACTATGTTTGCAGTTCTGTTCCTAAGTGTGGTTGCCTTTATTTCCATTTTGGAACTCCCTTGGGTTTTGATACTTTGATTATACTAGCCTGGTAAAATAAATTGGGAAACATTCTATCTTTTGCTATACTGAGGGGAGTTAAATAATGTAGGAAATATTTATTCTCAAATCCCTACAGACTTGATAGAATTTGTTAGGTTCTCTTTGAAGTTTCATCTCGAAACTTCTAAAGCTCTCTCATAATTTTTTGGTCATTTTTCTGTTAGACGTTGGCTTATTTTTGATGTTTTAGAATTTTAATTGATGGTACAGTCGATGTTCTTGTAATTAAATCTACACGTATCTATGATTACTTCTTCAGGATAAATTCTTGGCAGTGAAATTGCCCGGTTAAAGGATATACAGACTTTTTTTTTTTTAAAGATTTTATTTATTTATTTAACAGAGATAGAGACAGCCAGTGAGAGAGGGAACACAAGCAGGGGGAGTGGGAGAGGAAGAAGCAGACTCATAGCGGAGGAGCCTGATGTGGGGCTCGAACCCAGAACGCCGGGATCACGCCCTGAGCCGAAGGCAGACGCTTAACCACTGTGCCACCCAGGCGCCCCAAGATTATACAGACTTTTAAGACATCTGCTGTTGACTACCACATAGTCACCTGTCTTGAAATACACCATGGATTTGTGTTAATCAGGTACGGTGAGGTGACGGACACAGAGACGGCTGCCTTTGAGAGAAGAGTTTAGTACTCAAAGTGTCCAGGAGAGGAGGGACATGCCATGCCGCGCAGGGTCACGTGGGAGAATGCCGGGGTTGGTCAGGAGGCAAAAAGGAAAGCATGGCCTAGAGCCTTTATTGCGGTTTCTATGGGAAGGAGTAGGTGGGGCAGACAGGCAAGATGGAACAGGCTTAGGATTGCGTGGTTTGAATAATGTCAGCGGGTCTCTGGTTTTCTGATGCCTGGCCGTGGGGTGATTTTAGGGCAGGAATACTGGCTTGGTGTGGAAGAGTTAGATGAATGCAGCGGTTGTGGTGCAGACGTGGGTTTAGAGGGTTTGCACACGACAGGCATATTCACAAGTGAATTTTTTATTATCTCTAGGAACTGGCTGACCCTGGAGGCGGCAGTCCCTGGCCAGCAGGGCCCCATGATGTCAAAGCATCATAACGTATGGAAAATCAAAAACATTAATTAATACACCATCCTTTAAGATTGTAGTACTTTGTGGTCCCCTGGCAGTGCATGAGCCTGCCGACACTATGTAGTGGTATCTTTTAAAAAAAGAAATCCACAGGGACACCTGGTGGCTCAGTCAGTTAAGCATCTGACTCTTGGTATCAGCTCAGGTCTTGATCTTTGGGTGGTGAGTTCAAGGCCTGAGTTGGGCTCCATGCTGGGTGTGGAGCCTACTAAAAAAAGAAAGAAAGAAATCCACAAAAATGTTGGCTAGTTTTGGTGAGCAGAGTCTTGTTCAGATTTGCATTTCTTTGATTTCTGTTGGTTTTTGGAATTCTTTTGCAAATGATCCATCTTGGTCTTTTATATATATATATATATCTCACATATATATATATATATATATATATATATATATCTCATATATATATATGATATATATCTTTTTCTTTTTTATATATTTGTCTTTTTATTGATCATTAAGAGCTTTTCATACAAAGACATTACTCCAGCAAGTCTAGATGTTTTCGTGTGTGTGAAACCTTGTTGCCATAAATATGAATTAGTTTGGCAGACTGATCAAAGGAGAACGAGTTGACGGGATTTGGGGGGGGGGCGTGTCGGCACCTGGTTGGACTGTGATGATGTGGTGGAAACATCACATACCTGTGGGCCACGTTTACTCTTTCAGAGTTGTACAGAAGACACTTGTGGACGAAGACGACTTCTTATTCCCGTCACAGAGTATTTCTTGTTTGGTGATAAGAAAGTGAAAGCTTTTTTGTTTGACTGTTATTGAATGATTTGAATTTGGAAAAAGAAATCAAATTACTTCCTTATGCACTGTCTTTCTGCATTAAAAACATTTTTTTTTGACTCTGAAAAACATCCATGAATATTTTATATGTGGGTTTGCATAGTTTTGGTAGGATTGCTGTGTCTTTCCTGGATTTCTCCAGTATTTAAATCAAACTCCCCTCCCCTCCCCTCCCCTTCCCCCTCCCCTCCTTTTCTTCCTTTCCCAGTTTTTATTTATTTATTTGATACAGAGCACAAGCAGGGGGAGCAGGAGACGGAGAAGTAGGCTCCTCATGGGGCAGGGAGGTCAATGCTGGGCTCCATCCCAGGACTGGGATCATGACCGGGGATGTGGGGCTTGATCCCAGGACCCTGAGATCATGACCTGAGCCAAAGGCAGACGTTGAACCGACGGAGCCACCCAGGCATCCCTGACTTCATTTTCTTGTGAGATTGTGAGTGTTGAGAAGCCCCTGTGCAGATGCTAAGTGAGCGTGGGAGAGAATATGGCGGAACTGTAGGGACTCGCTGTAGATTTGGACTGGATGAACCTCAGAACTTTAGGGTAGGAAGGACTATTTACCTGTCATCTGCACGGTCACTCTGGCTCCAAAGGTCTGAGCCCTGTGAATTCGTAGCAGATCTCTCACCTACGTCACCGTTGGGCTCTCGGGCCAGATAATTCATTGTCGTGGATATTGTAGGATGTCGAGCAGCATCTCTGGCCTCCACCCAGTGGGTGTCAGTACCCCTCCCCTCAGGTCATGACAACCGGAAACGTTTCCCACGTTGCCAGATGTCCTCTGGGGAGTAAAGTCACCTCCAGCCGAGAACCACTGGTTTCTAACAGAATGCTTTAGAATGCCTCTGTACCATTCCGATACAAAATTATACACACGATTAAAAAAAAAAAACGTAACAGCATAAAGCCCTTAGCGTAAAGGAAAATTATAATTAAGTAATGAGCTTCAGCATGTAAGTAAACAGTGTGACTGACAGAGCACCCCTAGGAGGTGGTATTACACCTGTTTGTAATTCCCACGTAGGTGACGCATGAGTCTATTGTATTACTCTCCCCGTTAATTACGCACAGTCACAGGGAGATCTGTCTAGGTCTTAGCAGGTCAATATTCGGACCCCCCGCTAATATTAACATCAGTGCTCTCTCCTTGAAATGTTTTACCTGTTGGTTTCTCGTGTCCCCTTCCAGGGACATATAATTAATTATCTTGTAGGCAGGATAGCTATTTATCAAAATTTAGATCCCTCTTATGTATGCCCTTGATGTTTCTGAAAAGCTCATAAATAATGCATTCAACTTTCCTTATAAATAAACTATAAACCCTTGTGTTTTTATTATATATTTATGAAGAATTTTTTTTCTGATAAATAACTCCTAATGTCAGTTCTGTAGCTGTAGGTAGCCTTTTTACAACACACGGGTAGGGAGACAGGAAATGACATCTTTTAGATTTTCTGTGTTATAGTGAAGGACACTGTGTACATAGGGAATTTGAATTTACAGTATAATAAAACATGATTCTAAGAGAGGTTTGACTTTTCCCCTATAAATGATAAATCTTAAGAATATTCTAAACTGGGGCGCCTTGGTGGCTCAGTTGATTGAATGTCTGCCTTCGGTTCGGGTCATGATCTCAGGGTCCTGGGATCGAGCCCCACATCAGGCACCCTGCTCGGTGGGGAGCCTGCTTCTCTGTCTCCCTCTGTTCCTCTCCCCTCTGTGCGCGATCCCCCCCCCCGTCAGATTTAAAAAAGAATATTCTAAACCAGTGACCGTTTTATATGAAAGGAATTTGTAGTGATCAGAAACAAATTTTTTATTCAGTAGTTCTCCGTTGTGAATTATATGTGTGAATATGTATAATGCCCCATTATCTGGACTGGTGGAGGAATGAGGGAGAAGGAGCACGAGGGCTGGGAGGGGCAGAGGGAGAGGGAGCATCTTAAGCAGACTCCCCACCGAGTGCGGAGCCACGCAGGGCTCAGTCTCCTGACCCTGAGATCATGACCTCAGCCGAAATCAAGAGTTGGGTGCTTAACCAAATGAGCCACCCAGGCACTCTGGAATGATGTTTTATGGGCATATTATTTTTCAGCTAATTTAGAGGTAAGCCTTCCAACAAAGAAGAGGAGAGACTTAAAAAAAAAAAACAAACTTAGAGTCCTTTATGTGGAACATTTTAAACACTTAAAAAATAAAAAGTTTAGTAGGTAGACCCACCACCCTCCCTCCATGTGTCATGACTGTCAGTGTGTAGCCGGTCTTGTTTGTCTATAACCCTCTCCTACTTGCTCTCCTGGATTTTTAAATAGCAAATCTCAGACATCTATGATTTCATTTGGAAACATTTCAGTGGCTATGTAAACATAGCCACAATACTATTATCACAACTAAACACAGTTAACAGTCATTCTTTATCACGACACAAAATATCCAGTCAGGGTGGACATTTCGTCAGTTGTCTCAGTTTAAAAAATTGAGTTTGTTCAAATCAGGATCCAAAATAAGGGCCATTAAAATTGGTTGATCTATCTTGTCTCTTTCCCCCCCCTTGTAATTTATTTGTCGAAGACCATCTTGAGGCACGTTCGCCCCAATAACTTCCTAATTGCATCCATATTCTGGTGTTCTCCATATTCTTCTGTCTTGTGTTTCCTCTAAATTGGAAGTTGGATTTAAAGTCATACTCAGATCTAGGGTTTTTTTTGTATGTTATTTGGTTTTTGGTGTGTTGTGTGTGTGTGTGTGTGTGTGTGTGTGTGTGTGTGTGGTGGTTTTCTTTTGCTTTTTAAAGACCATCCCATAGTGGTAGCGTATACCTCCCTCAGGGGGCACAAAATGTCTGGTTGGCTCTTTTCGAGGTGTGAGGACCATTGATGACCATTTCCTAGATGCCTCCATTCATTAGGGTTTGTTCGATGGTAATTACCAGCTGGAGTACTTCTGTAAGGAAGAATGCTCCTTGTAAATTCTGCTACCGTAAGGGAGAGTTTGTGTAGGAAATGGAGAATAAAGGAGTGATACTTTTCCCTGGTAGGTTTTCAAAGTAATGACTTGGTTGCCTAGAATCCTTCAAAGGTGACCAATCAGGTTTTTTTTTTTTTCCTTTATATATCAAGAATATGTGGATTTAAATAATGTATATTTGTGTTTTGCTTCATTGTTCTTTTTTTTTAAAGATTTTATTTCTTTATTTGACAGAGACAGCGAGAGAGGGAACACAAGCAGGGGGAGTGGGAGAGGGAGAAGCAGGCTCCCCGCTGAGCAGGGAGCCCGATGCGGGGCTCGATCCCAGGACTCTGGGATCACGACCTGAGCCGAAGGCAGACGCTTAACGACTGAGCCCCCCCCAGGCGCCCCCATTGTTGTTATTTTTATTGATCGTATTAGTTTACTGTGGCTGCTTCAACGAACTACCACAAACTGGATGGCTTAAAACAACAGAAATTTACCATCTTGCAGCTGGGGTGGCCAGAAGTCCCGAGTCCGTATCACTGGGCTGAGCTGTCAGTTGTTGGCAGGGCCATGCTCCTAGGGGAGCAGCAGTTCTTGCCCCTTCCAGCGTCTGGGGGCTGCTGGTGTTCCCAGGTTACCCCACCCTGACCTCCACCTTTGCGGTCACGTTGCAGTCCTCTGTGTGTCTGTAGCACAACTCGTGTTTCTTAAAAAGGTACATATGGATTGCGTTTAGGGCCCACTGGATAATCCGGGATAAACTCCTAAGGTCCTTAATCATGTCTTTTGACACAGAAGTTTAATATTTATAGGTTCTGAGGATTAGGAAATGAATATATCTTGAGGGGGAGGGGTACTTTGATGTTCAAATGATCTCTTTTGGCCACTGTATTCTCTAAGACTCCTAAGTCCTTTGATACAATCCCAATAGATGCCACGATGTTTCAGCTTTGTCTTGTAATCTTCCTGTACACGCCTGGAATTAGTCATTTTTTCCAAGGAGCTCTGGTTCCTTTTAGTGGGAAACAGTATATAGAGGCCACATTTTGGGTGCTCAGAGCATAGCATGTATTTTTCTTAGCAGCTTTTCCAAAATAAGTTACACTTACCCTGTTTCCTTCAACAAAATGCGCTGGACATCATTAAATCTTTTTCTTTTCTTTTCTTTTTTTTTTTAAAGTAGGCTCCGTGCCCAGCATGGAGCCCAGTGTGGGGTCTGGACTTATGACCTTGAGATCAAGACCTGAGCTGAAATCAAGAGTTGGACACTTAACTGACTGAGCCACCCAGGAGCCCCCATCATTAAATCTTCTATCAATGATTTATTACTATGAACATCAGTTTTAGGACTGAGCTGTAAGCTGGTGACTTTTCCAGTGCTGCTGAATTTTAAAATTAGATTTGTTTGCTTTTATACTAAACGTACGAAATTTCTGCTCAGTTCTAGTCATTGTTCTTTGTTTCTCTGTGACCCAGCCTTCCTTGCTGTCAGTGGGGTCTGTTTCTCGCCTACAAGGCTTTTCAGCATACTCTCTGCGTTCCTGCCTAAATTCTGCTTTGTCCATATCCTTTGTTTTCTGACGCCAAGAACACTAAGGGTTATTAGGAGATAAAATTGGATCTTACAAAGTATTGTATTAAGTTGGATGGGAAGAGAAGTCTACTTCTGAGCTAAGCCTTGAATTACGTGAGTTTTTCATTCCTTTGAACCCTGCAGACTTTGGTAGGAGGACATGGTGGTGATAGTATGTGGAGGTGGTCAGAGTTGCCAGACCACTAGTTACAGCTTTACTAAAGGTGTTCATGTTTTTGAATTAGAAAACCATTCAAAGTTTAACCAATGGCATTTAAAAAAATAAAGTTTATGGGGATGCCTGGGTGGTTCAGTCCGTGAAGCATCTGCCTTCAGCTCAGGTCATGATCCCAGGGTCCTGGAGTCGAGTCCCACGTCAGGCTCTGCTCAGTGGGGAGCCTGCTTCTCCCTCTGCCTGCAGCTCCCCCTGCTTGTGCGCGTTCTCTCTCTCTCTCTCTCTCTGAAAAATAAATAAATAAACAAAATCTTCAAAAAAATAATAAATGTGGAAAGACCATTGAAAAGTTGGTGGGCAGCCATTGATGCGGTGGTTGTCCGCTACAGCCGTGGTCTGCAGGGGGTAGAGCGCTCGCACCGAGCGTGAGTTCGTGAGTTCGTGAGCTCATGAGCTCGTGCGCTGCATCCGTCATCATAGAATGCCCGCGGAACTGAGCGAGGTGCTCAGTGTCTTAGTGAATTTTATGTTCTGGCACAGACTTCTTAGCTCCTTAGGGCAGTTAAAGTCTGCGTGCCACGTTCGGGCAGCATGTATGCCTGTGAAAGCACGGGGAGGAAGGGAACCTGGGGTTTTAAGATGACTGACCTCAGGGTCTAAGTCGGCTGCGGAGGATGGGGATAATTGAAGCAGGCTGGCAAATTGGGAGAACTAGTGAGGGTAGGAGAATTAGGGGTCAAGACGAGCTCTCGGAATAGCCAGGGTGCTGGCAAGCCCTCCAGAACAGGGCTGGCTGATAGGGATGTCACATGAGCCAAAGAGTGTAACGGAACTTTTTCTAGTAGCCACGTTAAAAGAGTAAAAAACCAAAACAAGAACTCCAAATGGAAAAACAGGTGACATTAACTTTTTAAAACAACAGTTATATTGAGATTCCGGAAGGTCACATGCCATCAAGTTCACCCATTTTAAAGTGGACAGTTCTCTGGTTTTGAGAATTTCCACAGAGCCATGCACCCATCACCACTGATTTCTAGAACAATTTTCTCACCCTAAAAAGAATCCCCACACCATCTGCAGTCACTCCCCACTGCTCCCCACTCTCCCTGGTACCCACTTTCCTACTCTTAGTCTCTCTGGATCTTCTTATCTTAGTTATTAATACATAGAATCATATTGTATGTAGCTTTTGGTGTCTGGTATCTTTCAGTTAGTATAATGTTTAAAAGGGCCATCCATCTTATAGCATGTATCAGTACTTCTTTTTTTTTTTTTTTAGGTTTAATTTTTTAAATTAAGCTCTATACCCATCTTGGGGCTTGAACTCATGACCCTGAAATCAGGAGTTGCACGTTCCTCTGACTGAGCCAGGCAGGCACCCCTGTACTGTGTTCCTTTAATGGACAAACAATATTCTGTTGTATGAATACCACATTTTGTTGATGCATTCATCAGTCGATGAACATTGGGCTTCCTTGTTTGGCTGTTATGAATAATGCTGTAAACATTGGTGTACAGCTTTCCATGGAAATTAATTTTAATAATGTATTTTATTTACCGCAGTATATTCCAGATAATTTTTACATGTGATCACTATAAAAATTAAGGTATTTTAGATATTTTTGTACAAAGGTTTCAGAATTCCGTATTTGTTTCATACTTAACGTACTTAGTTTAGACATTTTCAGGCGTGCAGTCGCCTCATGAGGCTGGTGGCTGCCCAGGTGGGAAGCACAAGCCCAGAAGGAGCTCCAGGGGACTCCTGTGCTATGTGGGGAAAGTGACAGTTTTCTGCAAACCCGAGACCTTTGCTCTCTCACTCGCTCCTGCATACGTATGCTTACTGCCTTGCTGCCTTTGTCCTTGATAATTCCCAGTGAAGTACACTTCTTTGCTTCTCTAGGTCCTTGCTGTCTTTTCAGGTCTTGACTAATGTTCCTCTGCACAGATGGGGTTAGCCACTGTAGCTCACTTCTTTGTTCACGTGTTTTTCTAGGAAATGCTTAGTGAACACCTTCTGTGGGCCCGTCACAGTCGTAGGTGTTGGAAAGGTTAGCAATGAGCAGGATATAGGAGGTCTGTTTTCACTGTTGCTAGTAAGGAACAATATTTAAATATTCAGAGAGATAGTTTCAGAGGAGTGCTGCAAGGATAATAACATCGGCCTGACAAGGAAATCACTTCTGTTCCAAGCACTGATTTATTCTTGTGATTTTTTTTTTTTAAAGATTTTATTTATTTATTTGACAGAGATAGAGACAGCCAGTGAGAGAGGGAACACAAGCAGGGGGGAGTGGGAGAGGACGAAGCAGGCTCGTAGCAGAGGAGCCTGATGTGGGGCTCGAACCCAGAACGCTGGGATCACGCCCTGAGCCGAAGGCAGACGCTTAACCTCTGTGCCACCCAGGCGCCCCTATTCTTGTGATTTTTAACTCCTACCTCAATCAAGTTTTTAAAATAGTTCACATACGATGAAAGTTAATAACTTTTAACTCTGTAGATCCGGGAGTTTTTCACAAACACAGGCAGTTCTGTAACCATCACCATAATCATGTTCTAGGACATTTTACTCCCCCAAATTGGATTGTGCCCCTACGATTTAACCCCTACCCCTGCTTCTGGGGAAGCACTCATCCCCTTTCTGTCACTATAATTTGGCCTACTCTAGAGTTTCATATAAGTGCGATCCTTCTTTTTGTGTTTGGTTTCTTTCACTGGGCATGATGTTCTTGAGATTTTTATCCCTGTCGTGTGTGTTAGGAGTCAGTCCTTTTAGTTGCTGAATGAGCATTTCATTGTATGGGTACATCATTATTTGTCCATCTTTAGGGGGTATTTGGCTTGTTTTCAACTTTTGGCTTTTGTGAGTAAAGCTGCTGCGAGCATTTGTATACAAATCTTCGTGTGGATATATGTTTTTATTTGTGGGATTGTGGGATATGGATTGTATGGTAAGTGTGCATTTATAAGACCCAGCCAAACTTTTCCAAAGTGATTGCACTGTTCTGCATTCCCACCAGCAGCCTTACCAACACTTGGTAAATTCAAGCCCAAAATAAGGATTGAATTTAACTTCATTGATACTGAAGTTTTTTTTAAAGATTTTATTTATTTATTTGACAGAGAGGGAGACAGCCAGCGAGAGAGGGAACACAAGCAGGGGGAGTGGGAGAAAAAGAAGCAGGCTCCCAGCGGAACAGGGAGCCCAATGCGGGGCTCGATCCCAGGACCCTGGGATCATGACCTGAGCCGAAGGCAGATGCTTAACGACTGAGCCACCCAGGCGCCCCAATACTGAATTTTTAAAAGTCCGAATCCCAGTCCTGAAGTGGTAGGACATAGTTCTACTTATGAATGCCACTAGAATTCTAGGCAGAAAACGGAATTCTTTTCGCCATTTTGTTAAGTGAGTCTGATACTGAGTTTTGAGTAGCCTTCTTTGTCTTGTAAGTGGCAACTAAACTATTTAAATATCCAGAGTTAGAAAATAGATCTGCTGATCGGTCCATTGGCCGTCGTGCCTTTTCATCTGGCTAGTTCTGCGGTGCTGGAAACACTTGGGAAGTAGTACAGACTGAGTACAGTCCATCTCTATCCACGCATACTTGAATCCACTGTTGAACACCAGCGTTTGACGGGTACGGCGATTGGACTAAATGTAACTGGAAATTAAGATGATTTAAAGATTACCTGGTCAAGTGCACATAATGATGCCTGAACTTACCGTATATCTTGACTGGTATTCAGAAACGTTCAGAGTTTATTTCAGCCACATAGTTGGCTTATTTCTGAAGTTATCCTTGTTTGGCAACTATTGGAGACTTTCTTCATAGTGTACATTGTGTATGCCCAGTGGGAACACATGGTGGAACTTGGCTTTATGGGCTTAGAGTATTGTAGGCATGGAGCCTGGAGTGTGGTTTAGACTTCATTGTTGGCCTCCTGAACGTTCACGGAAACCCCTATTTTTTTGTTCATAGTTACTCCTGTATTTTTTACTTTTCGTCAAAGCTTTGTTTACGTGTTTGTCTCAATTGATAACTTCGCTTGAATATAATTTCTGGAACATTTAAAAAAAAAAGATTTGAGCAAGTGGTTTGAGAATTTTTAGAAATATAGTGATTTTGTAATTATCACTAGGAAGACTCTCTAGAAAAAGTTGAGCCAAATGAACATCTCTATTTTAAAGATTTATTTATTCATTAGAGAGAGGGCAGTGGGGGTAGAGAGAGAGAGAGAATCTCCAGCAGACTCCCCACTGAGCATGGAGCCCAACTCGGGGCTCGATCTCATGACCCTGATATCGTGACCTGAGCTGAAATCAAGAGTTGGATGCTTAACCTGACTGAGCCACCCAGGTGCCCCCTTTACTTATTTATTTATTTTAGCAGGATTTTGAACCTGCAACTCTTAAATTCTGAAGTTAACAGTAACTATCATTGGAGCGCTTATTATATGTGGGTGGCTTTTGTATGATGGCATTTCTAATCCTCAGAGCCTGTGATACTCTTCAAAACGGGTGTCACCTTTATTTTAATGAAATCTTGGAAAGGTTGAGCTTTTGCCCCAGTTCATATAATGAGAGCGTGGCTTTGGGTTGAAGCACAGTTTTCTGACTCCAAAATTGTAGGTAGCTTATCTCTGAATTTTGCTAAGTATTTGACTGTACTGTTATTAAATCACGGGTAAGATGAAGAAGTGTGATTTGAGACAATGGTGGTTGGAATGAATTTGTAGCTAATGGAGCAATCCTCCACCCAGATCTCGAGTGATGTGCTGGAGAACTCTCTCTTTGGTTCTAACTTAAAACTCTGTTTTAAGAACAAAAACAAAAACAGAACTCTGCAACGAGGCTTAAAGTGCGCTGGGTGTTGGTTGGAGGGAGTCTTGGCTTAAGTTCAGGCAGAAAGGATTTAAGGACAGTGTTAGATTATGTTAATCTCGTGGGGTAAGAATGGGAGTGTGGGCTTGTCTCCGAAGAAAGCTGGGGCCAATCTGTAGAATGTTCTTAAGGAAGTAGCTTCCAGATACAGTGTTTCTGCTAGACTCTGTAGGTGATGCGTTAGGATCAGAGTGTCCTATTTTATTTAGAATTTTGACTGTAGTATGTGGGGAGAGCAACTGAGATAGTGAAGAATTTAGGCATTATTAAAGGGTCAGGAGGTGTTTCACCTGGAGGAGAAAGGAGAGGACAGGTGGGAGATAGCAGACATGAGACATTTTCCTAATTCTGTAGGGCAGAACTAAGATCTCAAAGGAAGCTGGTTTAGGGTTGTATGACTAAAAATAGATCTTACAGATGACCCATGACTGGAGGGAGGGGATCTAATATCTGTGAATGGTGGAACCGACTGCTCTGCGAGGCAGTGAAATGAGTTGCTAGTTTTAGGTTCCAGTGGAGGCCGTGGGTCTACCTGTCTGTGGTGTTGTGGGAGTGGGGTCCTGTATGAGTTAGGAATTGGTGCTTTTCAGACTATTTTGACCTCTGCCTGCGGTAAGAAACACATTTCCCATTGCAAGCCGTGTAAATGTGTGAGCATCTGAAATACAGATTTCATGAAATAACGTAAACCCAGATTAAGTGTGTTGCTGATAGTTTCTGTTCTATTTCATTAGTTTTAAAAAGCGGGTTGCTAATCACTAAATTTAACAACTCATTAACGGATTGAGGCTCAGTCCGAAATGCACTGACTAATCTCTCAAATCCTTGCAAAACTGTCATCTTGTGACTCTTCTACTCAGTAACCTGTAACTGAACGTCAGACCCACAAGATTCCATCCACCCTGCAGGTGCCTGGTGACTGTTCATCGGTTTTGATCGCCAGCATCGTTAGGGAGGCTGAAAATGAGAAGACTCTTATGTCTGGATTCCTCTCACCTCTGCCCCCAGTCCCACCCCCAAATCAGGTTTTCCATCGTTTATTTTCTTTAATTCATCTCTACTTTTTTGAAGAATCTCTTCCTGAATACTTCTTCATTGTTTTTGTTTAGTTTGTTCTTTCACTTCGTATCTTTCCTGGGTTCGTAATAACGTCTTCAGTTGCCTTTCTTATTTGAAACCCATGACCTTAAAAGTGTTCTTCTACCTGAAGTGTTTTGACACCTAATTGCTTTGAGAGTTGCAAAAAAGAAAAAAAAGAAGACAAAGTAAGGTTTTTCACTTTGATTCACAAAAGGAAAGGCTAAGAAGCTGTTCTGTGTAGACATCTTAACTAGATGGAGTTCTGTGGCAGAACTGGTTTATCCGAGTAAGTGGACGAGGTAAAAGGATGCAGGTTTTTAAAGTTGCCAAAGTCAGATGCTTTGGAGATGATAGAAAGTGAAATGGGATTGTGTGAAAGGACAGCTTTCTGTGGTACTAAAGAATTATGATTATTCAGTCATTTGGACAAAGTGATTCCCAAATGCCACGTCGGTTTGCTCTAATACTGTGAAACCGTTGGTGACAGTAGTCCGTTACCTGCTCGTGGATGTGGTCTGTCTGCGATGAGAACTCCCTGCTAGCCCTCCCCACTCGACTTTGCCTCTCCCTTCTCCTGAGGCGTGCTGAGTACTTGGAGATTTACTTAAATATTAGTGTGAACAAAGCACAGCTTAGTGAGTAGATTTAGTGTGATAATAATCATTTTTAGTAATTCCTAAAAGAAGTTGTACGTGATCAGTTTTAGAGCACCAGGAGAAGGCAGTTTACTAGCTGGAAGGCCACTTCTGAAACAGAACTTAAGAGATTATATATATATTTTTAGGAAATTTGTTTGTTTTAGCAAATTGTTTGTCTTGAGAAAATTAAGTGTAGCTTATAAAAATGATTAGTATGTTAAAACATTTTAAGACCATTGAGATAAATTATGTGCACTTTTAAAAGCAGAGAGATTGAGATGCAGTGGTAAGATACAGTTATAATGATTAAAAAAAAAGATGAAGGACTTCATTACTTTTTAAATTTAGATCAATGTGATCAATGTAATTTATTATTGTAGTTTTCGGTTCAGAGAGGCAACCACTCTGAATGTAATTTGGCATATTCTTTCCAGTCTTTTTTTTTTTCTATGCATTTTTTTGCATAGCTCATACTAGGTTGTATAATTTTGTATCTTGTTCTTTTTATTTAATATAATTTTTCTGGCTTGATATTATTCCATTGGGTGGATATGCCTACCATACTTAGTAGTTTCATTTTACCCAAAGAGACACAAATTAAGACTTCTGAGTTAAAGAAAATGTTCAGATTCTCTTGTTCTACTGAAGTTATGTGTTGTTGTTTTATTTTTTTAGGTGTTTTCTTGGGTCTTGAACATCTTTAAACAAAAAGATACGGTTGTAGTAATATTTGACTTAGACTGGTTTTCTTCTATTGCTTATGTCTCATCAAACCTAATACAGTTTGGGACTTAGAAATATTTTTAAGTTTTTACATGTTCTCCCATTCATATCAGGATTAGGGAAGGAAATATATCTAAGAATTATTGAGTCTTTTCTTCATTTATTTACCATATTATTCTTTTTTCTTTTTCCTTTCTGTATGGTTGCTTATTTCAGACATTTTGAGTAATTGATGTAATGATGTTTCCCTTTGGGTGTCAAGCATTAAAAATAGCCATTGCATAAGATAGTTTTCCCCTTCTTTCTTTTTTCCTTTTTAATTTTTTTTAGAGGGTGTGCGTGTGTGCAGGGGAGGGATGTGCAGAGGGGGAGAGAGAGGGAGACAGAGACAGAGAATCTTAAGCAAACCCCCACACCCAGCGCGGAGTCCAATGTGGGGCTCAGTCTCACAATCCTGACATCATGACCTGAGGCAAAATCAAGGGTCAGATGCTCAACCAGCCGAGCCACCCAGGAGCCCCAAGCTTTTATTTTTATGTAACCTCTACACGCAGTGTGGGGCTTGAACTCACAACCCTGAGATCAGGAGTTTCACGCTCTTCTAACCAAGCCAGCCAGGTGACCACTTTTTCTTACTATCCAGATGAAGGTGACAACGTGCAGAATGCGTGGAGTGGTTCAGGAAGGCAGAGATACCAATAGTTCCAACTGCTGAGTTACGGAAGGCTTAATGTTGCTGAAGGCTGGCATTAGTACTGACGTTTTGTTCATGGTGCTGTGAGGATACGGGTCATAGGGAAGGGTCTAAGCTGGAAGTCCAGGCATGGGAACTGAGTCAGGGTCATGAGGCTGGAGTGACTTCTGGTCTTCTGTGGCTACATACAAAGTCACCTGATCATTCTGCCTTTTTCCCTTATTCGTTAAATAAATACCACTAGTTTAGGGGCGCCTGGGTGGCTCAGTCGTTAAGCTTCTGCCTTCGGCTCAGGGCGTGATCCTAGGGTCCTGGGATTGAGCCCTGCATCAGGCTCCTCTGCTGGGAGCCTGCTTCTTCCTCTCCCACTCCCCCTGCTTGTGTTCCCTCTCTCACTGGCTGTCTCTCTCTCTGTCAATAAATAAATAAAATCTTAAAAAAATAATAATAAAAAAATAAATACCACTAGTTTAATAATTACAGCTATTTTTCTAAGTGCCATGCTAAGTATTTTTAACATGAACTGTTAGCTAGTTATTGTGAACTTGGTAGTGACCATGTTAGAAAAATAGTATAGTACTTTGTGTGATGAGAGAGAGCTGTTTTCAGTTTACTTTGTGGTCGGTTGCTAATGCATTAGGGTATGCCCATTTGTAAATTTCTCTGCTGTCTTATGCAAGATGAATTGATTTTTCCAGATACAGCAGTAGAGGCATTCTTTTCTTCCTTTTTTTTTTTTTTTAAGTTGTTTTGGCCTTTTTCTTTGCTGTAGAATTGCAGTATGTTAGAAGTACTTGAGGTGGATTTAAATTTTTTTAATTAAAAAAACAAATGAGAGTAAGGGAGCTGGTATATCCTCAAAGGGATCATGATTCCTGGAATTGAAAACTGTCCCGGAGCCGGAGAGAGGCAGCCAGACCTGTGGGTGTGGGCTGCGTCTGCTCTGTGGGCCAGAGCCGGGACGGGGTTGGGAGTGCTGGAGCCGCACTTAATTTTGGCTGCAGTTTTTTTTTTTTTTTTTAAAGATTTTATTTATTTATTCGACAGAGATAGAGACAGCCAGCGAGAGAGGGAACACAAGCAGGGGGAGTGGGAGAGGAAGAAGCAGGCTCCCAGCAGAAGAGCCCGATGTGGGGCTCGATCCCAGAAAGCCGGGATCACGCGCTAAGCTGAAGGCAGACGCCCAACTGCTGTGCCACCCAGGCGCCCCTGTTTTTTGTTTTTGTTTTTAAGATGTATTTATTTAAGAGAGAGAGCCTGGAGCAGGGGGAGGGGCAGAGGGAGAGGGAGACAAGCAGACTCCCCGCTGAGCTCAGAGCTGGATTCAGGGCTCGGCTCCAGGACCCTGAGATCACGACCTTAGCTGAAATCCAGAGTCAGACGCTTCACCAACTGAGTCCCCCAGGCGCCCCTTGGCTGCTGTTTTAAAGGCTGCATTTTAGTTTTTATTGATTCATTAGCTTCAGTTCCTAAATATAATGTTGAAAGGTGTGGCCATTTTTGTGCGTGTTTTGGGATGGTAGGAGTGGGGTGGGAGTGTGTGTGTTAGGGAAAAGGAAGGACACAGGGATCTTGTGTTTTCTTTTTTTCTTGATTCCCCTGAGTCAGTACGGACCTCATTGCAGTAATCAGTAGCTAACCGTAATGTCAAAATGTTAAGTGAAAAGCTTGTTTTATTTAACAGTTGGGATTTGGGCAATAAAAATACCAAGAGAAATAAATAGCACAGATAACAAGTTTCCTTGGAGATTTCAGATAGTAAGTACGGGATAACTGCGTATTTTCCCCCTCCAATAGATTCTCCCTCCCTCTTTTTCTCCAAAAGTTATCGAATGTTCACATGACCAGATGTCATTTTTTGCTGTGACCTAAAGACCCTAGATCTTTGCCTTTGACACCTCACCTTTAGTAGCTGACAGTGGAGCTCAAACAGCAGTCCCTCCCCTTTGTGACCCGGATTGTATCCGTAGTGTCAGATCTTTAATGAGGCTGGTCTGAAGATGTTGTGGGGATGAACATGGTGTTAGATGCTGATTTTTTTAGTTCACTATTTTTAATCAGAGGAATTGTAGAGGACTTTGAAAACCACATGGAAGAAATTAATGAGCCCACATCTATTACTCACAGATAAATCATTGGTGCATTTTTCCCCCAGTCTTTTCTGTGTACTATAATTGACGACCGGGTTAGGGGAGGGGAGGGCCTTCAGAGATAGTTTCAGATCATGGTTAAAATTGTAACAAATCATCATTATGTGGAGTGGTTTTTACTAGAGACCTGGGACCTCTGCTGTCCTGGGTGTTTAGGCAGTGGTGGCGTTAGTACCAGTCGGTATCTCCCAGAGGGATTAGAGTTACAGCTTTGTGGCTGGGTTCCTGTTGGGGCGGAGGAGGTGGGGTTTGGACTCCTGGATCTCCCACCTCTTGCTTGAAGCAGAAAAACTTCTGGGTTTGTTCAGGGTAAGCATTTAATCCGGTGTAACCAAATTATGTAGCCGCTGAAGTAAAAATGTGTCTCAGTCCCTGACACATCCCAGTTACCATGCATCTACAAACCGGATAATCTCCCAGTAATTGAGAGTTCATACATAATATATAGTTCTGTATCCTTTCTATATGAAAGGGTTTTTGATTATGATTTCAGTATAATGGTAATGAGTCCTCTTGAAATTGGAAGAACAATTTAGGCTGGTATGGCTTTCCTAATCAGAGAACCTGTTAAATTTGGCTTGTAATGCTTGAGAGAAACCAGAGCTAGCAAGATTGGGCCCAAATACTCCAGTCTTTGATAACTCCAGAAGTAGATTGACATTCTGTCATTTGTATGAAGGAATTTTAGAAGCTCTCTTTTGGGAAATTTGCCTTCTATGATTCTCCATATATATGCTGTTGCACATTATATGATTCATTCACAGTGTGTACGAAGTCTATAGAAGTGAAGATTAGAATTTTCTAGACTATATTGGATCTTTGGAAGAAGCTTGAGTACTTGTTTCGTTATAGAAATGTGCAGCTAGAATACTAATTTATTCTTGTAACTTAAATTTATAAATAAAAGTTATTACTTGTTAACTAGTATTTTTTTTTCCAGTTTCTCTTCAGCAACGGGTAGCAGAATTGGAAAAAATTAATGCAGAATTTTTACGTGCACAGCAGCAGCTTGAGCAAGAATTTAATCAAAAGAGAGCAAAATTTAAAGAGTTATATTTGGCTAAAGAGGGTAAGTTCCTAAGTCTCTCTCTAACCCCCCCTACTAAGACTGCCTTAAAATGTCAAGTTTCTTGGTAGTACGATGTTAATTTTATCGTTGAACACACCTTGATTTTACTTGTATTTACGCTGTACACCAAAAGCCTGTTCAGAGGCTACAGTTAAGAATGGAGTTGCTAGAACATGCTGGAAAGTGCAGGATCCAGGTTTTTCCTTGTCTGTGAACTTTACGGTGGTACGTAATGTAGGTAGGCTCCAGCCCTGGGACACAGGGCTCTCGGTGCTCTTCGTGCCTGAGAGAGAGCCCAGGCGAAGCAGCACGGGCGTGTTCCAGAAGGAGCCTCGGCCGTGTCACAGACCGTCACGTACTGACACTTCATGGAGTCAGTCCCACAGATGATCTCTTACTTACCAGTGAAGACTTAGGACCCCCTGTGAGACAGACGTGGTGCCTGGGTGCTGGCTGTGAAGAAGGAGCCGGAGTCACACGGATCTGTAACTCCTAGGACTTGGACCGAGTGAGAAGAGAGGGAAGGCATACAAGGCAGATCTGGGAGCCTGTCGAGAGGGCCTGGCCCCGAAGGATTAGGGACAGGGTTACGTGCTGGGCATTGACCTAGGAAAATATGGCTGTGGCTTCCACGGCCCTCCAACCAGTGGTCCCCAGAGGGTCGTCGCAGAATAGCAGCATCAGCGTCCCAGTCACCGTTTTGGGTCCTGAGTCGGCAGCTCTGGGCTCAGGGTCCAGCAGTCGGTGTTTTAAGCAGTTCTTTGGGTGATTCAGATGCTGGATAAATCCCCCCCCCCACCCCCCCGAGAGCTTGTTAGATCACAGTGTGGGGGGCTGCGGCCGGACGGTCTGCATTTCTGGTGGGCTGCAGGTGCTTGCAGTGTAAGGACCACAGTTTGGGAACCGCTGCTCGAGACTGGTGACCACCCAGTTACTAAATTTCACTCTGCGGAAGTACTCCATAAGTAATCACATACACCCTCACACCTTTTTTAAAATTTCTCATTTTAAATGTAAAAAGGTGCAAAAGACATAAATTCTGTAATATTGTCAACACTGAGAATTTAAATTAAAACTTCCTACTCTTAAACATATTCAGCAGAATCAATCAGTGATTTAATATCTATCACCATTCATTTTTTAAAATATGTGAATAAGCTTTTTAGCAGAAATTTTACATTTTTTCCCCTCCTTGTGTTGGGTTTTGAGTTCTACATCTCCCTCAGAATTTTATTCTAAAAAGTTGTGGTTTTTTTTTTTTCTTTTTTTTAGGAACACAAGCTTAAGTGTGCATCAGAATTTTACTTGTAGGGTTTATTAGAGCAGAGAGTGTGGGTCTTTGGCCCCAGAGTTTCTGACTCACCAGGTGTGCAGGCTCCTAGAGTTTACACTTCTAGTGGGTTAGCACGTGGTGCTGATGCTGTTGGCTCAGGGACCACACTTTGAGAGCCACGGTGATAATTGATGCTTAAAGCCTTTTTTATTTTTATTTTATTTTATTTTATTTTTTTTAAAGATTTTATTTATTTATTTGACAGAGAGAGAGACAGCCAGCGAGAGAGGGGAACACAAGCAGGGGGAGTGGGAGAGGAAGAAGCAGGCTCCCAGCAGAGGAGCCTGATGTGGGGCTCGATCCCACAACGCCGGGATCACGCCCTGAGCCGAAGGCAGACGCTTAACCGCTGTGCCACCCAGGCGCCCCTTTTAAAGCCTTTTTTAAAGAAAATTTCGTCAGACTTCTCTGCAACGGAAATCACATGCATATTTCTTCTGCACTGAGTTACCGTTACAGTTATTCATAAGTGCACGGTTGATCACACTAAATATTTTATACATTTAAAATAAAACAAAGTATAATAATTATTGGAAGTGCAGGTCGTATGAGATATAATTGGGTCTCCCTCCCAATGAAGTCATAACCTCTGCGTGAATAATGTTTACTTGTAGGCAAGGGTAAGTTACAGGTTGTTTTTTTTTTTTTTTTAAGATTTTATTTATTTGAGAGAGAAAGAGAGCACAAGTCAGAGTGGGGGAGGGAGAGAGGGAGAGGGAGAGAGAGAAACCCAAGCAGATACCCTGCTAAGTGCAGAGCCCAACACAGGGCTCGATCCTAGGATCCTGGGATCATGACCTGAGCCAAAGGCAGATGCCTAACAGACTGAGCCACCCAGGTGACCCCAGTTGTTTTTTTTTTTTTTTTTAAGTCGATGTGAGTGCTGAGAACCCTTAGTCTCATAAATAAGTAGATGGAAATAGGTTTATTTTATTTTATTTATTTCATTTATTTTTTAAAGATTTTATGTATTTGAAAGAGAGAATGAGCGAAAGCACAAGCAGGGGGAGGGGCAGAGGGAGAAGCAGACTCCCTGCCCAGCAGGGATCCCGATACAGGACTCCATCCCAGGACTCCAGGATTGTGACCTGAGCCGAAGATAGATGGTTAACCGACTGAGCCCCCCAGGTGCCCCGGGAGGCTTATTTTATAGTGATGATTATTGCATTCTCTTAAATTCTCTCTGAATTATCTGTTAAGTCACAGAGTCCTCAGCTTCAAAAATATTCCTATTCTATTGGCTGGCAACTCGATTAGGCTTCCTTCAGTTTTGTTGAAAGCAGACTTTGCAATCACCTGACCTGCCAGAGATTTGTTACCCAGTTATTAGTCATTCACTTTTTTATTACCGACACTGATATTTTAAATTGTCCCTCTGGTTTGATATGGGAGAGGAGCATTTACACAACGGGGCAGTGACCCACAGTCCAGTTTAGGGTGGGCAGAAGGCCTGTCTCTTGTTAAGTGGGGGAAGGCTGTTGAAGGAAGGGAGGTAGGCACGGATTATCTGCACTCAAACCCCACTCTGTTTTAGGGAAGAATGTTTATGAACATTGAGGGTCAAGAAGTTGATTCCTTTAAAACAGTATGTGTCTATGAATCCTTGAAAAATCTCTGTGCACCCCCAGGGGTATCTGTACCCCATTGAAGATCACTGCCCTGCAGTGCTGTTCTTCAGACTACGGGTTGTAACCCTTTGATGGATTAAAAAAAATTCAGTGGGTCATAACCAGCAGTTTTTTTGAGAAAGGAATAAAATGGAAAAGAACAGCACGGTATACTTGGTAAGGCTCAGTTAAGTAGAGTCACTCGGACTGTTTTGTGTCCGTGACGTGCACAGGTGTGTGTGTGGAGCTGTGATGTAAAACAGGTCTTTGCAGTGAACTGTGGTCAGAGAAGTTTGAAGGCCGGTATTCCGTAGGATGCCGTGTTCTCAGGCCTCACCGAATGCAGCCCAGACTTGCAGAGGCTTGCTGCCTGCGGTACGGAATGGCGCTCCACGTTGCCGTGGCTTGTGTTCCTGTTGGGTTTGGTTCCTTCGTAGGCTGACACGGAGATGGCAAGGCTGGTGTTCCTATCTCAGCATGGTGGCACTCTGCAAGTTACCATGGAGGTTGGGATGACTGAGATACGGTTTTATCTTCAAAAAAGTACAGTCTTGTGGAGCAGATAATACATTTTGCACAGTATCATCGTTTGACTATATGTTGAGTGTCATGAGAAAGAAGTTAATGTCCAGTTCTTCAGTGTCTTTATGGGACTTTGTTAATTCTCCCTTACAAAACTCATTTTAACCTTGAATTGATGAGGCATCACTTTCAGCTGTGCAGTGTGTGTCCTTGTCAAGAGGACCTGGGATACCTTTGGTGTTTGTGTGTGACGTCGTGGCCGTACGCCCCTGATGACCAGTGAGCGCTCGCTGCCGGACTGGCTGCGGACGTCCTGTTTTCCCGCCGCTCACACCAGCAATCCTTCTTACAACTTTTTCTTTCAGTGTTGGCTTATTCAGTAAACTCAAGTTACTCCTGCCCCAAGTTTGTTCATTCTGTTCTCTGGTTTCCACTGTCCCCAAATAGAGCTGTTAGGGTTTCCTTTGTTTTCTTATTTTCTTCTTTTAAATTATGAAATGGACTTTCCTGTAAGATTCTGAAGAAATGAAAATGACCAAGCACCTCTCATTTCTGAAATGCACGATCATTCGCAGTTTTCTGTCTCTGATCCAGACAAGCTTGTCGTGTGGATTTGTTCAGAAAACATTGTTGGCGTGTAAAAGTTGCCTTACGGACATCTAGACCTGATAAATCTGCACGTGGGCTGTTTTATCTTCACTGTGTGGTGTTCTTGGTGAACTTCAGCTGGCCAGTGAGTTGAGGTAACTTCACAGAATTTCAAAAGGAATAATGTGATCCTTTTTGAGAGTGGTGTCATTTCTAAAGAAAATGCGTAGTATGTAAAAGGCCAATGTTGATTCGGTTTCAGTCTTGGCTGTTCGCCTACGTCATAATGAAAATAAGACTTACGGATGTCCTCTAAAGCAGCAGCTTCTCTTATGGCATCTGCTCGGAAGTGTAAACCTAGTCTTCCTTGCTGGTCACAGATGGTAGCAGTGCAAGTCATGGATTTGACGTGTTCAGCAGGCTTTGTTTTACCTTTCAGCAAACCAGGTCGAGGTAACTCTGGAAGTCCAAACATCTGTGTTTTTCCCAGTAGGAACAGCTTTTGCTTCGGTGTTGTAATAGCTGTGCTTTCGTACTTGGAGAACAGCTGAAGTGTAAGTGCAAACAGTAGGAAGGAATGCTAGTGAAAGAGATGATTACCTTCGGACTCCTCTCCGCTGCCTCTTCTGCCTTAGTACTTACTCTTTTCTCAGCCGACTTCAGTTGGGAATGTTGCAAGTGTTTCCGAAAGCTTCGTTGCTTTTCCACTGAACTTGAAGGAAGAGTATTTAGCTTTTAAAAAAAGTATTTGATCTGGCTTTCTTTCTTAGTCAACTTCAGTGTGCAGCTTGGCGCTCCGACGGGCTTTGTGTTTTGGAAAGCCTCGTCTTGGGCAATAAGAGAAAGCGTGGTGCGTAATGCAGCAAACAGAAGGCCATAGAGTTCTGAATAAGAAGGAAAACTGTAGAGGTATAGCACGCGTGAATCACCAGAAGACTGTGACGTTTTCTAGGGGTGTCAGAAGGATTTTATATGTGGCCAGAACTTATAGAAGGCTCGGAGGCTCAACAGCCGGAGTTTCAGTAGTTAAAAGCTCTGTTAAGGAAGGGGTTTGTGGTTCACATGCCGTAACCTTGCACTTAGATACGGAAATAAAAGTAGGGTATACTAAATAAAGTCAAAAGCCACTAGAAATCTTAGAAACAACAAATAAATTGAAATAAGGTAAGTAGATGGTCTAAACTATAGATACGGTGCAGAGATTTTAGTAAGTTAGAAAATGGTATTGGGAGTTCTCCCTCTCAGTGGGACAGAGAGAGAAGCATCAAGGAGCAGTAGACACAGGCTGCAGTGAGTCTCTAAGACATTTCTGGAAAGAGTCGCAGGAGAAGACAGTGGAGGGTAAGATATTTGAGGAGGTAATAACTGAGGTTTCTCAGGGATTAAGGAAAAAAGTGAGTCCTTAACATAAATACTGAGTACCAAGTAGGTAGGTAATAGTAAATTCATATTTTGACACATCTTAAGCTATAGAAAACCAAGAATGAAAAGAAAATACTGAAAGCTAACAGAAGAAACAATTACATTGTTGGGAGATGCCATGTAAGCAAAATCGATGACAGGAGACAGTGAAATATCTTCAAAGTGCAGAGAAAACTAATTCTCAACCTAAAACTTTATACGTAGCTAAATTATTCAAGAACAAGAGCAAAATAGGTATTTTAGGCATATAAAAACTAAGCGCATTTGTCACCCACATAAATCACCAGAAGAGCTGGTAAAGACGACATTTGCAAGAAGGAGTAAACACAGGGAAAATATAGGATGGAAGAAACAAGACCAGCCATAGAAACAGATAAGCCTGAGTATAAAAAACAAAACCAAACAACTTCAAAGCTCATGTTAGGTTTTAAAAGAAGAAAGTAAAACAAATGAGACAGTAATAACAAGATTGGGGCCTAAGGCAAAACACATTGAAGGAATGTGGAAGGCTATCTCATAATGAAAGAAACAATCTACCAAGAAAATACGACAATCATTGGGGCGCCTAGGTGGTTCAGATGGTTAAGCGTCTGCCTTCGGCTCAGGTCGTGATTCTGGGGTTCTGGGATCAAGCCCTGTGTCGCGCTCGCTGCTCAGTGGGGAGTCTGTTTTTCCCTCTGCCTTACCCGCTGGCTTGTGCTCTCGCTCTCTCATTCACTCTGTCTCTTTCAAGTAAATAAAACCTTAAAAAATAAAAAAAAGGAAAATACGACAGTCGTGAACTTGTATACACCTAACGAAATGGCCATGACATGCCGTGTAAAACAAAAGGTGATCGAATTAAAGGAAGAAATCAGTAGATGCACACAAAGGAGATGTTTAACATTGTACCAATTGTTAGATCAAGCACTAGGTAAAGATATAATAGCTTTGAGCAACAGGATCTGAAAAAGCTTGATCTAGGAATTCTGTACCCAAGGAACCAAAAATGTTCATTCCTTTTATGTTCATAAGGAACACAAAAAAATGGTTTATGTACATATGTCTCAAGGACTCAGCATATTAAAAACAGGCTACTAATGCTGTTAAAGATTTTAAACAACAATGTAAATGTTTTTTAAAAGTTTGGAAACTAAGAACGCATTCCTGTTGCTCTTAAAGAGCAAATCACAATGGAGATTGCAAAATCTGAGAATATGGTGAAGATACTTGTGGGAAGCAGCTAAAACAATACTTAGAGAATAAGCTTGTAACTTTAAAAGCATTTATTAAAATCAAATAATTAAAAGACAATGAGAGATTGAAAAACAAATGATCTGGGACGCCTGGGTGGCTCAGTCGGTGAAGTGCCTGCCTCTGGCTCAAGTCATGATCCCTGGGTCCTGGGATCAAGTCCTACATCATGCTCCCTGCTCAGTGGAGAGCCTGCTTCTCCTTCTCCCTCTGCTGCTCCCCCTGCTTGTGCTTGCTCTCTCACTCACTCACTCTCTCTCTATTAAATAAATAAAAATCTTCCAAAAAAAAAAAAAGAAAAATGATTTAAGTGTTCAGCTCTGGAAGCTAGAAAAAGTGAACACAAAGAAAGTAGAAGAAAAAATAATACAAATTGATGAAATGGAAAGCAAAGTTAATAAGCTCAATAACATCAAAAGCACATCTTTTGGAAAAAAAACAAAAAATAAGACAATTACTGATACAGTAGAACTGTGAAAGTATAAGAATACTGTGTATGTCTGTGCCAAAAATCTTGGATATTTAGTTGAATAGTATCCCAGGAAATATGAATTACCAAAATTACCTCAAATAGAAACCCTGAATAAAGCATAACCATAAGAAAAACTGAGTCAATAAACAGAATTCTTATTTATAAAAGATGCCACAGGCATAGGCAAATTTTGTTAAATCCACAAGGAAAATTTGTTTCTTTTATATGCGATGTCAGAAACAAAAAGCCATCCATTTCATTTTGTGGGGTTAGGCTAACCTTGATACCTAAACAAGAAGCACTAATACTAGCATACAAGTAAACCAATCTCATTTATGACCACAGAGTTCAAAATCCTAAATAAAATTGACTTCAGTAGAATGTTCAAAAATAGTACACTATAGGGGCGCCTGGGTGACACAGCGGTTAAGTGTCTGCCTTTGGCTCAGGGCGTGATCCCGGCGTTATGGGATTGAGCCCCACATCAGGCTCCTCCGCTATGAGCCTGCTTCTTCCTCTCCCACTCCCCCTGCTTGTGTTCCCTCTCTCACTGGGTGTCTCTGTCTCTGTCGAATAAATAAATAAAATCTTTAAAAAAAAAAATAGTACACTATGACCATGCATAGTAGGAATTCAAGGATAGTTTAACATTAGAACATCTGTTGATGTAACTCAGTACATTAACAAATTAAGAAACACCAGAAAGGACATTCAATAAAATTTAACACCCTCTAGTAATGAGTTCATACTAGTTCTTAGCAAACTAGGATGGGGGGGGGCTGCCTTAGCCCATGAAAATGTTTTTATTAGAAACCAATAGTGTATATCATACTTAATAGTGAAGTGAGATAAGAAAGCCTATTATCAGTACTTCATTTTTATACTAGAGGTCCTCCTAGCCAATGCAATAAACTGAAAAGAAGTGAGTTATAAAATCTGGAAAGTTAAGGATAGTTTTGTCTCCATGTGGAGTCCATATGGTTATCAACATAGAGGAACCGAGAGAATCTACACTATTAGAACTAAAGAGAGCAATATAGTAATGTTTCTCTGTACCGGTAACTAATTAATAGAAGAAAAAGAAATTGTGGAAAAAAAAAAAAGACAAATAGAAAAAGCATCAGAATTTTTCGTCAGTTGGGAATACGTCTAACAAGGTTGTGTGAAACCTTTAGAGAGGAGAGTTGTAAAACAGTGTTGAAATACACGAAAGGAAACCCTAATAAATGGAAGGTGACACCGTGTTCGTAGGTGGAGAGACTTCGTGTCGTAAAGAAGCTAACTCTCCTCCGTCTGTACATTCGAAGCAGTTCCAATTAAAGTCTCAGTTTTCCTTCACGGAGCTTCAGACTACCTTCAGTTTTACAAGGAAGAACAGGATCCAGAAAATGCTGACCTACTATATCGAACCACTGATTTATAGGAAATACCACGAGCGAAGGAACAAGTTCAGCCATGTTACAGGTACGCAGTTAGCAAAACCCAGACTGCAAGAGGCATGGAGGACAACCTAGTTTACCCTATAAGTAAATTTCAAGGGAAAAAACAAGTGGAGGGGAACCTATAGATTAAAAGAGATTTAAAATACATATCGACTAATTTATGGACCGTATTTGAATTTTGACTCAAAGGGCTGAACTATTAAAAAAAATTTAGACAACTGGAGTTTTCCACACTGACTAGATGTTTGAGGGTATTCAGACATTGTCAAATTTTTTTTTTTCAGCTGTGAAAACGATCCTTACAAAGTGAAATTAGCCAGAAAAAGACAAATAATGTATGATTCCACTTAGGTGTCTAGAATAATTAAACCTCTAGAAACAAAGTAGAATATGGCTGCCAGGGGCTTGGAGGAGTGGGAATTGTTGTTTAATGGGTGTAGTTCAGTTTTTTAAGATGAAAAGTTGTGGGGATGGGTTGCACGATAATGTGAATACTTCTAACACCACTGAACGGTACCTTTGAAAGTGATTGAGATGGTAAATTTTATGTGTATTTAAAAAATATGGTCCTTTTAGAGATACATGCTGAAGTATTTATAGGTAAATGATAAGCTTGGGGGCCCCGTTTCTTCTATGGTAACATGAACCACAAACCCATTCCCCAAGCAGAACTGGTGAAAAAAATTTTAAAAAACAACCACTTAAAGTCTCTAGAAGTGGTCCTATAGCAAATGAGACATTTGTTCAAGAAAATCTACTAAACCTTGGTGAAAACAGAGTCTGCGGCATTTGATCCATGAACTGCCCGCCCTCCCTCCCCCCCAGCCTGGTGTTACAGAAACTCCACTTCAGGCAGATGATGCCAAGAACACAGGTCTCGTGCTCCCCTCAGCTCACAGTTGAGGACCTCAGAACCTTCCTCCCCACCCCCACCCAGCTACTTGTTGCAGAGGTGAAGTTGCAGTTGAGTGTGGCTGAGGGGTTGCACTCCTTTCGTCTGCCCGGCCTCCACTCAGGGTAGAAGCTGTACCTTGGGTGTGGTGTACGGAGGGAGGGTCCATGATGGCAGAAACAAGCCAAAGACCAGCGGCTACCACTTTCGTCTCCCCAACTCTGTCCTGTTGCTAAAGCAGATGCGTTACTTAGAAGAGTACCAGCAGTGGGGCGCCTGGGTGGCACAGCGGTTAAGCGTCTGCTTTCGGCTCAGGGCGTGATCCCGGCATTATGGGATCGAGCCCCACATCAGGCTCCTCCGCTATGAGCCTGCTTCTTCCTCTCCCACTCCCCATGCTGTGTTCCCTCTCTCGCTGGCTGTCTCTGTCAAATAAATAAATAAAATCTTAAAAAAAAAAAAAAAAAA
>NW_024423786.1:59302363-59339722 GCF_017311325.1 Ursus maritimus | reverse complement strand
AAAAAAAAAAAAAAAAAAGTACCAGCAGTTAAGTGGAGTTTGATGGATATGGTCAGGGAAAGAGACACTCAAGAGGGAGCCCTGCAAAAACTGTCATTCCAGAGTCAGTCTGCACATGCCCAAGGCATACCTTCTGAGGAGCACCAGCAGCAGCTTCCTGCTGCGGGGGTGGGGGAGAAGAAATCAGTTTATACTGAAATCCAGCCAACTACTAGACAAACAGCAGATGACAACAAGAAGCTGGTAAGAGGGTGGGGTAGACTAGCACCAGAGTTGCTGCAAAAAATGTCAGTTTCAACAACAACAAAAAAACTTGAGATTAACAGGAAACTGTGATCCATACAAAGGAAAACATGCAATGCCTGTGAGAGTGACCAGATGTCAGGTTTAATGAAGACTTCAGAGTAGTCACACATATATTTAAAGAACCGAAGAAAACCATGTTTAATGAAGTTGAAGTAAAGGAAAGTGTGACAGTGTTTCATCAAATGGAGAATATCAGTAAAGAAACGGTAACAACCAAGTGGAAATTCTGAAGTTGAAAAGCGCAATAACTAAAATGAAAAATTCAGTGCAGGGGCTCAGTAGTAGATTTGAACTGGCAGAAGAAAGAATTAGTGGACTTGAAGATGGTTCACTTAAGGTTATCCAGTTTGAAGAACAGAAAGAAAATAGAAACATGAACAGAGCCTAATAGAAATGTGGGACATCATTAAGTTTGCCAACGTATGCGTGATGGGAGGGCCAGAAGGAGAGGTGAGAGAGAAAAAAAATATTTGAAGAGGAATAATGTCTGAAAATTTCCCACATTTGATTAAAAGTGGCAATCTACATATCTAAGAAGCTCACTGAACTCAAAGTAGGATAAAGACATGCAAAGATATCCACCTACCAACACATCATAATAAAAATGTTGAAACCCAGAGACAAGGAGAAAATCCTAGAAGGAACCAGAGAAAGATAGCTTGTCACCTAGAAGAGACCTTCACTGAGATTAACAGATAACTTCTCATTAGAAACAATAGAGGCTGGAAGTCAGTGGGATGTCATTTTAAATCTCAAGGGGAAAAAAAAACTTAACCAAGAATCCTATATCCAGCAAAAGCATCTTTCAAAGAAGATGAAATAAAGACATTATCTCAGATAGACAAAAACAGAAAAATTTTTTCCTAGAATATTGCTTTATGAGAAATACTAAAGGGCATTCTTTAGCTGAAAGCGAGTCATTTCAGACAGTACTTTGAATTTATGTGAAAAAAAAGGGGTCCTTGGTAAGATAATTGTGCAATTATAACAGTTTATAAATATTAATGGATTGTGGAAAGCAATGATACAAGGAACTCTTGGGCGTCTCAGTCAGTTAAGCGTCTGCCTTTGGCTCAGGTCATGATCCCAGGGTCCTAGGATCGGGCCCTACATCTGGGCTCCCTGCTCAGTGGGGAGCCTGCTTCTCTCTCTCCCTTTCCTCCCTCCCCTCCTGCTCACGCAAGCTCTCTCTCTCTCTTTCTCTCTTGTGCTTTTTCTCAAATCTTCTTTAAAAAAGCAATGATATAAGCCAATATGTATATTATTGTTTTTATTGGCCCTATAACATATGGAAATGTAATATATTTGCCAGTATCAGCACAGAGGAGTTGGGTGGGAGGAAGGCTACATTAGACTAAGGAAATGACACCAGATGGTAATTCCAATCCAAAGGATCAACTGAAGAAAGCCAGAAATGGTAAATAAGGTTAGTATAACACATGCTATAAATATATATTTGGTCTCCTTTCTCCTTTCAGTTTCTTTAAGAGACAATCATATGGAACAGTAGCTATAGCAAGGTGTCATTGGGTTTGTAGCGTATATAGGTGACAGCATATATAATAATAACAGCATAGACATGGGAAAAGAAAAGAGCCATAGAGGAGTAACCTTTCTATATTTTGTGGGAATTAAAGTTGTGTAAATGTGAAGCAGGAAAAGAAGTAAAGCTATTTCTATTGTCAGATGATGTCTTTTATATAGAAAATTGAAGGGAATCCACTGAAAAGCTATTCGAACTGTTATATGAGTTCAGTAAGGTTGCAGGATACAAGATGAGTATAAAAAAGCCAATTGTATTTCCTTTTTTTAACTTTTTATTTAAATTCCAGGTAGTTAACATACAATGTAATACTAGTTTCAGGTGTACAACATAGTGATTCAGCACTTCCGTACATCACCGTGTGCTCATCACAGGTGTACTCCTGGATCCCCATCACCTATTTCCCCCAACCTGACGCCAGCCTCCCCCCTGGTAACCGTCAGTCTGTTCTCTGTAGTTAAGAGTGTTTCTTGGTTTGCTGCTCTCTCTCTCTTTTTTTTTTTTCCCCTTTGCTCTTATTTATTTTATAAGTGAGCTCCATGCCCAGCGTGGAGCCCAACATGGTGCTTGAACTCACCACCCCGCCGAGATCAAAGACCTGAGCTGAGGTTGAGAGTCAGACGCTTAACCAACCGAGCCTCCCAGGCGCATCTCATTTGTTCCTTAAATTCTACATATGAGTGAAATCATACCGTATTTGCCTTTTTCCAACTGACTTGTTTTGCTTAGCATTATGGTCTCTAACTCCATTCATGTCTTTGCAAATGGCAAGATTTCATTTTTTTTTATGGCCAAGCAATATTCCATTGTACACACACAACCACACCCCACATCTTCTCTCCCCATTCTTCAGTCAGTAGACACTTGGGCTGTTTCCATAATTTGGCTATTGTAGATAATGCTGCTATATACATTGGGGTGCATGTATCCCTTCGAATTAGTATTTTTGTATTCTTTGAGTAAATACCTACTAGTGCAATTGCTAGATCATAGGGTAGTTCTATTTTTAACGTTTCCAGAGTGGCTGCACCAGTGTGCTTTCCCACCAACAGTGCAAGTGGGTTCCCCTTTATCCACATTCTTGCCAATACCCATTGTTTCTTGTATTTTTGATTTTAGCCATTCTTTTTTTTTTTTTTTTTACGATTTTATTTATTTGACAGAGATAGAGACAGCCAGCGAGAGGGGGAACACAAGCAGGGGGAGTGGGAGAGGAAGAAGCAGGCTCATAGCAGAGGAGCCTGATGTGGGGCTCGATCCCACAACGCCAGGGTCACGCCCTGAGCCGAAGGCAGATGCTTAACCGCTGTGCCACCCAGGCGCCCCTCTTTTTTTTTTTTTTTTTAAGATTTTATTTATTTATTTGACAGAGACAGCCAGCGAGAGAGGGAACACAAGCAGGGGGAGTGGGAGAGGAAGAAGCAGGCTCTTAGCAGAGGAGCCTGATGTGGGGCTCGATCCCAGAACGCTGGGATCACGCCCTGAGCCGAAGGCAGATGCTTAACAACTGCGCCACCCAGGCGCCCCTGATTTTAGCCATTCTCACAGGTTGTGAGGTGATATCTCATTGTAGTTTTGCTTTGCATTTCCCTGATCAGTGATGTTGAGCATCTTTTCATGTGTCTGTTGGCCATCTGTATGTCTTTGGAAAAATGTCTATTCGTGTCTTCTGCCCATTTATTAATTAGATTGTTCATATTTTGGGTGTTGAGTTATGTAAATTCTTTATAGATTTGAGGTACTAATCCTTTATTAGATATGTCAGTTGCAAATATCCTCTCCCATTCTGTAGGTTGCCTTTTAAGTTTTGTTGTTTCCTTCACTGTGCAGAAGCTTTTTAGTTTGATGTAGTCCCAGTAGTTTATTTTTGCTTTTGTTTTCCCTTGCCTCAGAATATATATCTAGAAAGAATTTGCTACAGCCAATGTCAAAGAAGTTCCTGCCTGTGTTCTCCTCTATGATTTTTATGGTTTCAGGTCTCACATTTAGGTCTTTGGTCCATTTTTTTAAATTTATTTTTGTGTACGGTGTAAGAAAGTGGTCCAGTTTCATTCTTCTGCATGTCACTGTCCAGTTTTTTCCAACACCATTTGTTGAAGAGGTATTCTTTTTCCCATTAGATACGTTCTTTCCTGCTTTGTCAAAGATTAATTGACCTGTGGGTTCAAACCAGTTGTGTTTCTGTACAATTGCAATGAATAATCTGAGAATGGAACTAAGGAAACAATTTATAGTAGCATCAAAATTAATGATATATTTAGGAAGAAATTTAACAAAATAATTGTAAAGCTTGTACTTTGAAAACTTTAAAAAGGGTATTGAAAAAACTTAAAATTATCTAAATAATTGGAAAAACATCCTGTGTTCATATATCAGAAGATTTAATATTGACAATACCTCCGGACTGACGTACAGATTTAATGCAGTGTCTTTCTTCGTCTCAGTTGCCTTTTTGTAGACGTGGACAAGCTGATCCTAAAATTTATTCGACAGTGTTAGGGATCCAGAATAGCTAAAACATCCTTGGAAAACAGAACAAAGGTGGGAGGACTTGCATATCCTGATTTCAAAGCTTACTACAGAGCAGCCATGATCCGGACAGCGTGGTGTTGGCCTAAGTGTAGGTAGGAGTCCCTTGGAGTAGAGTTTAGAATCCCGAAGTTAACCTTCTTATACGGATGGTCAATTGATTTTCTACAAGATGCCAGAATAATTCAACTGGGAAAGAACCATCCTTTCAACACATTGTGCTGAGACATCTGGATATCCATGTGTATAAGAATGACGTTGGGGCCCCAGCATCTACGCTGATTCACCTGGAGTGTGTCAAGGACAGAGGTTTAAACGATAGAGCATAAAACTCTTAGAAGAAAACCTAGGGATAAATCTTGGAATTGAGACCTTGGAATTAGGCAGTGACGTCTTAGGATGTTACAAGCAGAAGCAACCAGTGAAGAAGTAGACAGAGTGGACTTCATCAAAATTAAATGTTTTTTTTTTGTGTTTCCAAGGACACTACCAAGGAAATGAAAAGATAGCCCACTGAATGGAAGACATTTTTGCAAATATTGTATCAGATAAGGGATTTTTATCTCTATATATCAGGAACTCTTACAACCTAAGTAGTACAGAGACAACTCAGCTGAGAATGGTCAACAGGTCTGAATAGACATTTCTCCAAAGAAGAAGCACAAGTGAGCACATGATTACGATGTTCCGTGTCATTAGCTATCAGAGAAACACAGATCAGAATTACAGTGAGATGCCACTTCACACCCACTAGGATCCTGTATCAAGAAGTCTGTTAACAATAGGCTGTGGAGAAAGAGGTACTCTCACGCACTACTGGCAGGACTGTTACGTGGTCCAAAGATTTGGAAAGTAGTCTTTCAGTTCTTAAAATGGTTAAACATAGAGTTAGCACTTGACCCAGGATTTCACTCCTTGGTGTATGCACAAGAGAAGAGAAAATGTGTAGCAGCATTATTGATAATAGCCGAAATGTGGGGAACAGCCTGCATGTCCCCTGACGGACGGACACTCTGTTTTATTACTCCCGCTTGAAACGCCGTAGCAGGGGTGGACTTTGGAGCCGTCGTGCTAAGTGACAAGCCAGTCACAGAGGGTCACGTATGAGTACGTTGCTATGACATATCCGGAGTAGGTAGACGGTCAGTGGGGTGGAAGGTTGATGAGTGGTTGCTTGATGCTGGGGAGCTAGAGAGTTGGGAGGCAAAGAGCACTGGCTTTCCTTCTGGGGGGATTAAAATGTTCCAGAATTGATTGTGGTAATGGTTGCATAAGTTTGTGACTATATTAAAACAGTGGGATACCACTCCACGTCTGTTGCAATGGCCCACATCTGAAACACTGACCGCACCAAATGTTGCTAACGTGGAGTGGTTCGAACGTTCTTTCATTGCTGCTGGGAATTGGAAATGCTTACAAAACTGAGCGTACTCTTAGCTCATCCGATTCAGCAGTTTCCTCCTTTGTATGTACCTGAGTGAACTGAAAACCGTCCCTGCGAAACCTGCGCGTGGATGTGCGTGGCAACTTTATTAACAGTCACCCAGACTCGAAAGCAATCAGGACGCCCTTTAGTAGGTGAACAGAGAGGCTGGTACATCCAGACAGTAGAGTACTCAGCATAAAAAAGAACGGAGCCACCCAAAGACTCCCTCCTGTAGGATTCTAATATAGGACATCCGCAAAAGGCAAAACTGCGGAGACAGTAAAACAGTGAGTGATTGCCGGGGCTTAGGAGGGAAGGAGGAATGACTAGAGCAGAGAGGATTTTTAGGCAGTGGAAGTCCTCTGTAGGATTCACAGTGGCGGACCCAGGTCATTATACGTTATCCTCATGTGGACTGTGGACTTTGATAATGTGTCATGGTAGGCTCAGCGTTGATCACAGATGTACTGCTGTGGAGACGGATGTGGACACTAGGGGAGCGTGTGTGGGGGCGGGGCAGGGAATGTACAGGAACTCCATACTTCATGCACGGTTTTGCCGTGAGCCTGACATTGCTCTAAAAAAATTAAGTTCGTTAGTTTAAAAAAAATGTCTGAGGCTTGTAAGAGTGTGTTGTGGAGTGCACATGGAGGGACGGGGCAAGACTGCCCCTAGGTCTGTGATTGCTGGAGCTGGGTAGTGGGTACGTGAGGCTTATAATAACTTCTGAATCTGGTAGGGGAGGTGTCCCCACTTCATTCAGAACCACTGTGGTGTTTTTATTAAACTGTGACGAACTTTCTGTGAGTGCAGGAGTAGACAAAATAGCACAAGTACTGCTGGGCTGGGCTAGACGGTATAGTACTGGCATGAGAGTGGGGCATTGTTAGAGACCAGATCTTCCATCCTCGGGTCCTCACATAAGCAGAAATTTGATATACGACGTAGATGGCATTATAACATGGGAACATCTGTATAGGAGAGCTAGACTCCTGCTCCACACCTGCATGCCCACTAAGGTGATAGCCGGTGATCGGTGCCGCGGTATTGCAGTTAACGCACGAGGTCGAATCTCAGAAGCAGTGTTGACGGATAGAGGTGATTGCAGAAGGGTCCCAGGCTAGGAGAGCATTAAGGTGTAAAACATGTGTGGTCAGGAGACCTCCAAGTTCCCGATAGTTGTTACTTCTGAGGGAGATGGGGCGTTTGTAATGTTTTCTTTTTTTTTCAAAGATTTTATTTATTTATTTGACAGACAGCCAGCGAGAGAGGGAACACAAGCAGGGGGAGTGGGAGAGGAAGACGCAGGCTCCCAGCAGAGGAGCCCGATGCAGGGCTCCATCCTAGGACTCTGGGATCACGCCCTGAGCCGAAGGCAGAAGCTTAACGACTGAGCCACCCAGGCGCCCCTGTAATGTTTTATTTCTTAAAAAGAAATTGAAGCAGATGTAACAGTAATACTAAAAATTGATGAAGCTTGGGCACCAGCTGGCTCAGCCAGTGGAGTGTGAGGCCCTTGATCTCAGGGTCGTGAGTTCGAGCCCCATGTTGGGTGTAGAGATGACTTAAAAATAAAATCTTAAAAAAAAAAAAAAAGCCCAAAAACCCAATGATGAAACTAGGTGATAGGTAGTAAGTGTCCATTACAGATTTCTATATGTTTGTCTCTGTGTTTGAAGTATTCTGTTAAGGCTTAGTATAAACAAATGAAGCGTCTTGTTTGGGTCCTAATTCAAACACATTTTCCAAAAGACGTTTTTGTGGTAATTGGAGAAATTTTACTGCAGCTTGGGTATTAGTTTACATCAAACCCGTCAGGTGCAGTAGTCGCACCGTGTTTGTGTAAGGAGATACGTTTTTAGAGAGACATGTGTGGTGTGTTACGTGATGTTACATTGTTTCTGGGGCTTATTTTTAACATACTTCTTAGAAAAAGGATGGTTGAAATAAATGTGGCCAAATCTTGGTGCATCTCGGTGATGGGTACATGAAAGATTATCGTGCTAGATTCTCCGTTTCAGAGTATGTTTGAAAACCTTGATCATTACATATCCAAAACCAAAGTGGATAATAACTCTTCTTTAATAATAACTGGGACCATTGGCAAGCAGCTTTGAAATGTTTTGGTACGGAAAATGTAGGTCTTTCTAACTTTTACCTTCTGTTTGTTACGTCATTTAAATATAAATAAGAAATATGTAGTGTGTAATATAGCTCTTACCTAAATACACATCAAGTAAGCCAGGAACAAAATTGGACCTCGTCTTCCTGCAGGCTCTCTGTACTGCCTTTAACTCTGTGGAAACATGCCGCAAACTAGCATTTAGGTTTGTATTTGCAGTTTTTGTTCACGGTGACAATGGGATGGTGTGTATTTAGCACTGGGTACTTTCCGGTGAATAAAGAGGAGGAGGGACAACGAGCTTGAGCGGGTGTGAGTGTGTAGACCCAAGCCTTGGCAGAATCGTACTTCTCAGAAATGAACAGGGTATTCCAAAGACAAGGCTTTTTCTCTTACCTTACATTTTATAAAACACTCAGAACGTGGAGCTGATGCACACAGCTTTCTGTCTGTGGCTTTGGGGTCACTTTTGGGGTCACACACCCACCAGTGCTTCCTACATGTCCGTCTTTCCTTCCAGATAGGTCATTACTTTCTGCAGTTAACGTTCTTACCCCTGTCTCTGGCGAGTGTTTCAGAATGGTTTTTTAAAAAGATTTATTTATTTATTTGGGGCCGGGGGTGAGAATCTCCAGCAGACTCCCCACTGAGCCCGGGGCCTGTGGGGCTCTCTTCCTCCACCCTGAGATCATGACCTGAGCCGAAACCAAGAGCCAGACGCTTCACCGACGGAGGCACCCCCCAAAAGTTTTAATCGCGATGGCAAAGCAACGTGAAGCAGGTGTTGAGGGAGTAGAGATCGAGCGACTTAAAATTAGCACGACTAGTGTTTCCTCTGTGACTCAGACTGCCAAACCTAATTACTGAGTGTTTGATCATGATGAATGTCCTCACAGTGTTTCAGAGTTCTTTACTATTATCTATTTGATTTTTTCAAGTACTTAGAAATCGATGCCGAGAAGCGTTGCCGCTGTCGCGGCTTGAGGGCTGCGTGATCCCTCCATGTCATGTGGCGGCCGGTAACAGAGTTAGGTCCTAAGTCAGGCTGCTGTCCTGGCCGGTCAGCTTAGTTAGTCTGTAAAGGAAATCGACGACTTTGCAGAAGGATGAACGGCCCTTCTGCGTAAATGTCTCATAACTTAGATGGTGAAAGATACGGAAGAGTTAAGAGACAAACCGCAGCCGACTGGGAGAGTTTTCTAAGAAAGTAGAGTCAGTATTCAGTATATGTAAAATACTCTTCCCGATCAGAGGGAAGACGGTTCATTAGAAACCCCAGTAAAGGCTCTCACCAAAGAAGAGACACGGGCATTGATCACCGTGTAAAAAGATACTCAGCCTCACTACTGGTGGGGGAATTCAGATTACAGCTGTTCCCAGCTTCTCCCTATGACGTTAGCAAGGGTTTTGGAAAGTGGAGAATGTTGACTGTCGGTAAGTGTCTGGGGAACATACTGTTGGCAGGTTCCCGCGGTGGGAGAGTCTGTTTGGCCAAACACACGGGCTTCAGTCCTGCAGGGGCACGTCGGAGGAACAATATTTAAGAGGTGCCAAAGGGATGTGGGGAAGATTCATCCTGCTTTAAGAAATCCTTGATCTTGTCCAGCTGCCGTGTCGTTCTCTGGCTTTCTTTTCTCCTCCGTTAACCGTTTCTTGAACGTTTACTTTGTGCAAGTGTTGTACTAATAAACATTTTCGGTAAATTGTTTTATCATTAAAGCAGCCTTCTAGATGGGTGTTTTTCATCCCCATTTTGTAGATGTGGAAACTGAGGCCAGAGAGGTTAAATAAGTTCATTAGCCAGTGGGTGAAAGAGTCTCTATTTAGCTTTAAAACTATGGCCTTAATCACTATCTGGTTGGATAATTAATAAGTAATGGATTTGTGATACCGTGCATACCTTCAATTTTATCTTTATTAATTTCACTTTGGGGGCCCCTGGGCAGCTTGGTCAGTTGAACGTCTGGCTCTTGGTTTTGGCTCAGGTCATGATCCCCAGGTCCTGGGATCAAGCCCCGAGTGCAGTCGGGCTCTGCGCTCAGCGGGGCGTCTGCTTCTCCCTCTGCCCCTCCCCCCACTCGTGTGTGCGCACTCTCTCTAAAATAAATCTTTTTAAAAATTCTCCATTTTCTAAGTTAACATTTTAAAATTTAATGGTTAATTTCTTCATTAGAGTGTTAACATCATAAACATAATGCTTTATTTCTTCCTTGGGATGTCAGCCCGATGTCACGAACCCTTCATTAACGGAAAGGCTTTGACTCTCTCCCCAGAGGATCTGAAGAGGCAGAATGCAGTGTTGCAGGCGGCCCAGGACGACCTGGGGCAGCTGCGGACACAGCTGTGGGAAGCCCAGGCGGAGGTGGAGAACATCAAGGCCATTGCCACCGTCTCTGAGAACACCAAGCAGGAAGCAATCGATGAAGTGAAAAGACAGTGGAGGGAAGAGGTTGCCTCGCTTCAGGCTGTGATGAAAGGTAAAGACCGAGAATGCTCCATCTGTGCCGTGATTTCCTGAGCGCTGCTGCTGATGGTGGACGACGTTCTCAGAGGGTCTTAGACTGCGTCCTGAGCTTATCTGTGGCTTTATGTGTGACTGTCATTAGGGTGCAGTGTTGTCTCTGAAATGAGGGCCTGCCGTCTGCCTCTGTCCTGGCTTTGGTATTGGAGGCTCACCGTGAGCATGTGCCGGGCGCTGAGCGAGGGCCGCGTTCACCCCAGCTTTGCAGCAGGCAGGGTCGGCTCTTCTGTAGGAGCGAGGCTGGGCGCATCAGAGAAGCCAGCAGTGTGGATGCGGGGGGTGTGCGGGGCTAGAGAGGCCTCCCACTCGGGGTCAAGTCACTACTTACACTTCCTTACCGCCCATCCAGTCCAGCGTGGCCAAAATTTTACATTTTCAGGGAAAGTTTGGGTTTTGCTGTGACTCTTCCCTGCAGTCTCCGAGGTAGAAAGGCACGGGCTCGAATAAACAGGCTTGATGGGCTGCCGGCCTCTGATGCCGGACTAAAGGCAGAGTCCCCGTTTAGCCTGTCTGCTGTCGGCGCCAGTGCTCCGTGGCCGCCTGTGTTTCTGGCCAGACCATAATGAAACGAAGGAAGTTGCCCCTGAAGCTTTGGGTTCCTGAATTCGTGTCATTCATATTATGAATGTGAAACAGTGGTGACTTTCTCCCCCGTCTTGGCCTACGTGTCACTTCTGCCCAGTGCTCTGAAAGAAGGCGGGGGACGCTAGCTCCCCTCGGGATGACTGTAAGCCTCACGGCAGCCGACACTCGTAGCTCACCCACGTGGGAGTCCGTTCTTGCCACAGAAGCAGGAGGCTGGGGGGTGGGGACTCTGGGCCACGTACGGCCTCCATGATGGTACCAATGTCCCAGTTCCTTCGGTCCTTCTGGTTCTCCATCCTTTAGCGCATGGTTTTCAACACCATTCTCCTTACGGCTGAAAAGTGGCTGCTGCTCCTTCAGTCACCACAGAGAAGCAAACATTTTCTAGAAGTCTCCAGTGTGTACCCTCCCATTTACTGAGCTGTGTGGTTACCCATAACTACAAAGGCAGCTGGAAAATCTAGTTTTTAAATTGGGCCACTGACTTCTTAAACAGAATTTTGTCAGGAAGGAGGAAGAGGTGGGAGTGGGTAACCAACAGTGTTTACCCCATAATGCTTTAAGGTTATAGTAAAGATAAGGCCATTTAATAAAGACTGTATAGAAATGGTCTCAGTTTAGAAGCCTGGGTGACAGTAAGCTATTCCAGGTGCATATCCCTTTTCTCCCACGTTCAGGTCTTTGGATGGGGGTGACAGTCCTGTTTGTATCAGGAGCCGGAGCGTAGCGTGTGCGAGCCGAGGTCTGGCAGAGGTCGGCCCAGCTCTGCATGCCGGCCCTGCTGCTCTCCGCCACTGGCCAGTGTTGAACCTTTGCTGAGCTTTCGTCGTCTGTAAGACGACGTTCGGCACGCGCCTGTCGTGAAGAGCAGGGACGGTTTAAAGCTCTTAGCAGAGCTACACGTAGTAAGAACCAGAAATCTTACTTTAGTTTTCGTTGTTGTTTTACGTAAGTTAGGCATGAGCTCTTTATGCAAGCCTCTTAACATTCCGGTGCGCCAGGACGCGCGTCCTCAGAGCACTCAGACCATACTCTCCGCTCTGTTCTTAGAGACCGTCCGCGACTACGAGCACCAGCTGCACCTCAGGCTGGAGCAGGAGCGAAGCCAGTGGGCGCAGTACCGTGAGTCTGCAGACAGGGAGATAGCGGACTTGAGGCGGAGGCTGTCCGAAGGCCAAGAGGAGGAGAACTTAGAAAATGAAATGAAAAAGGTATGTAGGAAAATACTCGTCTGTAGGAGTGTTCGCATCCGAACACAGGATGCTTCCGCTGACCTTACTGCGGCGACAGCGGACCTTTCTGTGTTCTGTTGGGGGTTGTGTGGACGCGCACCAGAATGCAGCACGACATGACCTGACCCCCGTGTGGCGAACTCCCTCCCCGTCCTCACATGTTTGACCGACCGCCTCCCCCCGCACCTGCCACAGCTCTGCTGGCGCCTTACCCTGCGCTTGCTTCTCCTTGTCTGTCGCACGCACAGAGTTCCCCTGCTTCTCATGCTCACTGTTCGCGGCCTTTCTGTCCGTGCTGGAGTGGGAGCTTCCTGAGGGCAGGAGGCTTGTTTAGCGAGGACCCTACCTGCAGGAGTGTCTACTCCGTGAGTGGGGGTGTGTCCAGACCAGAGCGTGACAACAGAGGTTGATTTTCTGTCTTAACGTCCTATGGCTCCGGTGTGATGCATGTGCCGCGTGCCACGCCGAGTACATGACCGCGGATGCCGGAACTGATTAGAAGGCCAGTATTGCATCAGGGAGAACAATTGAAAAGCTTTGTGGCCAGTGTAATTACATGAACTTTTCCTTTACTAATGTAGGTACGTTCATCTATTTTAAGTCACATATTCTGTAAAATAATAACGGATTTGATGTTTTCGGAGTAATCATCTTCTTTGGTTCCTAACCCTTGGTCCATACAAGGACTACTTCCGTGTATTTAGAAGGTTATTTGGTTTTTATAATAACATAAAAATCATCTGAGAACCCAGCACCCCAAATAGAAGCTTTAAACACGAAGAATAGTTTTTTCCGCTCCGTCTTGTTCCAGGACGAGGCTGTGACTCAGCATCTCCATGAGGACTGGACAGTGTCCTGATGTTGCTAGAGTCGCTGAGTCGTGTGACCGTGTGGTCCACAGCAGGCCGCCGTCCCCTCCGCTGTCCCTGGGAGTTGTAGCCCACGTCTTAACAGGAGATCGTTGTTGTTTTCATTCTTCTGACACATTCACATCCATGATTTTCACAACCTGCCACTTCTTGTCAGTCTTAAAACTTATTTTTAAAATAAACTTTATTTTTTAGAACGGTTTTTGATTTACAGAAACAGTGTGAAGATATAGAGAGTCCCATATACCCCACTCCTGGTTTCCCCTGTTATTAGTATCTGTTGTTAGTGTGATATATTCGTCACAACTAATAAACCAGCGTTGATTCATTGTTACTGACTCCGGTCCAGGCTTTTTATTCAGACTTCATTAGTTTTCACCTAATGTCCTTTTTACTGTTCTGAGATCTCCTGTACAAAACCACATTGCGTGATGCCGTGTGTCTCTTTGGGCTCCTCTTGACTGTGACAGTTTTTAAAATCCTTGTTGTTGTTAAAAAAAAAAAAAAATCCAGGGGTTCCTGGGTGGCACAGCGGTTAAGCGTCTGCCTTCGGCTCAGGGCGTGATCCCGGCGTTATGGGATCGAGCCCCACATCAGGCTCTTCCGCTATGAGCCTATTTCTTCCTCTCCCACTCCCCCTGCTTGTGTTCCCTCTCTCACTGGCTGTCTCTATCTCTGTCGAATAAATAAATAAAATCTTTTAAAAAAAAATCCAAAAAGGTGTTTAATAAAATGCAACACCCAGCCATAAAAACAGTTCTAAGAAAATTCATAAAGGAAGGCAATTTCCTTATTTCCTTGTTTATCAGAAATGAACCGATAATAAATATCTTAATTGATACGAAATTCTTGAAAGCTGTTTGCCCGGAAGACAGAACGCGGAAGAATGCTAGCTTTTCTGTCTTCTGTTCAATACCACCCTGAAGCTGTGGCCTCGGCGATAAAGCAGAGGAAAGGAAGGAAAAGTCACTAGGGTCAGCTGTTACTCCATAAAACCCTTATAGCTGGATGACACTTTCTTTTTTGTTATTGTTGTTTTGTTTTCTTCCCAAATTTTTAAAAAGTTGTAATCCCAGTATGGTCCACACGCAGTGTTCTCTTAGTGTCGGGTGAGTGGTACAGTGACTCCGTGCTTCCGTGCACTCGCCCGGCGCTTGTCACACGCGCCCTCCTTAATGAGTTTTCCTGCTGCCATTTAAAAAGGTCATCCTTGGGGCGCCTGGGTGGCACAGCGGTTGGGCGTCTGCCTTCGGCTCAGGGCGTGATCCCGGCGTCCTGGGATCGAGCCCCACGTCAGGCTCCTCCGCTATGAGCCTGCTTCTTCCTCTCCCACTCCCCCTGCTTGTGTTCCCTCTCTCGCTGGCTGTCTCTATCTCTGTCTAATAAATAAATAAAATCTTTAAAAAAAAAAAATAAAAAAATAAAAAGGTCATCCTTACGAGCTTTGATTATAGTGATACGCAGCCCTCGTGGGGTCATCGGTACATCAGTTAGCAGCTCAGTCTGTGTTAACTTCTTCGCCTCTTCCCTCCTTTTCTTCCTGCCGATTTTCATCAGCAGGTCTCTGTAAGTATCCCAAATTAGCCTTGACTCTGGATATTTTAAGCTCATATGTCTTTTCCAAACAGGACTTAGTTAAAAATAAAATAAATGATGAAATGACTCTTTAAGGACTGGAAAACAAAGCGAGTCCCTCTTTTTCTGAGAGAGATGTTTTTTGAGGAAAATTTCCACGCATATTTGGGCGTATATGATATTTTCCCTATCGTGAACACTTAAGGATAAACTTGAGCTCTTTTAAATTTAGTGAATAAGGTTAATGTTCATTTTCACTAGAAAGGAAAATGCTAACTTTTTAAGTCTACCTTTGTTTCTGTGTGTATGTAAATATATACACACACACACATATACACGCATACATTACGTACACGCATATTACACACGTATACATAGGTAATACGTATCATGTATGCAATGTATATATAGAATGAAAACCAAGTTTCTCACCAGTTTACTGATTTATGGATATTATTTCCTTTTTAATCTATGATTTTGAGAATGAAAGAAAACAATATGATAGTTTTAGGGGTCATTCTTTGGGTTTGTCTCATTTAGATATCAAAAGTAAAGTATGTGAACGATTCCTTAAAATAACTGAGATGGCAGCTGCTTTATAGCAACATAGTTTTCTAAAATTTTAGAAAACACATTGTTCTGTTTGTTGATGTTTAAAAACGAATCCATCCTTTCATCCCACCGTTCCATAAGAAATTACGGTTTCATGAATTTAGTGACTAGAATTATGAAAACGAAAGTATGACGTGTGTTTCCTTTTATATATATACGGTCTTTTCCAGTTAAGGGATTTAAGAAGTCAGGTTTGTCGTAGGGAATCCATTCTCCTACTGCAGTTTCTAAGTGGAATATCGGGGGAAACCGCGATGACGACTTGAGGTTAGAGTTGTGCGGCAGCTGAAAGTCCGGCGCCGTTCAGTTTAACGAGTGCTGATACAGCACCTGTTGGGTTGCTTGTTGTACCGAGTCCAGCAGTGTGTGAGTCAGCGTTTCTTAGAAAAGCGGTGAACCAGTAAGCCGTAGCATTTAATTCTCTTTAACCGTAGGCTCAAGAGGATGCTGAAAAGCTTCGGTCTGTCGTGATGCCCATGGAGAAGGAAATCGCGGCTCTGAAAGACAAACTGACAGAGGCGGAAGACAAGGTCAAAGAGCTGGAGGCCTCAAAGGTTGTGAGACACTGTAGCCCGTTCCTTTAACCTGGGACCCTGACCTCGTGCTATGAGCAAAGTTAGAGTCACGGAGGGGGTAAAAACTGGAATTTAGACTGTGTGTCTTAAAAATCTTGCTTTCTTTAAAATGCAGAGAAAAAGAATGCTTGGAGGTGATTTTTGTCCTGATGGATATCGTAAATAATCACAACAGTGGTGCACTTGCTGCTTTGTTAACAAAGTTAGTTTTCGCGTTCGTGTCAAAATGAGACCCGATCTCATTGGTTTTCTTATCAAGGAAAATGAGCTGTTGGAGTTTGAGGACTATAGAAAGGGGGAATGTGTCCATGATCCTAATAACTGTAAACTGATAATCACCTGCTAAGATAAGATGGGATTTTTTAAAAAAATCTAAATTTATATTGCCTAAAATAGATACACCTAAAATAAAACTACAAGACTGAAAATAAAGGGATATTTAAAGATATGCCATCCAAATTCTAACCAAAAGAAAATTGATATAGTAATTGTAATATGAGACATTTAGGATGTAAGGGGAAAAAGAATAGAGATAGAGGGACCCCATCTGATAATTCATCAGTAGGATGTGACAGTCGTGATCGAATGCACTGTATGTACCTTGAAATATGTGAACTAAAAGGGACAATTACAAGGGGAAATTAACGTGCCCAGTTCTACTAGGAGATTGAAACCGATCTTCAGCAAGTGATAGTATAAGCAGAGAAAACTGTTAGCAGGGATGTAGGGGTTTCGAGCAGTCTGATTACCAGCTTAGACATAACAGATCCACAGAGAGACCACATCTTCTGTGGTAGCACAACATAGCAGTCGGGAGCTCAGCCGCTACTGGCGGGGGGCCTCGAGCAGCTTACTTCATCTGACTGTGCTTTGCTTTCCTCAGCTGTAACATGGGGATCATCGTACCCTCCTCACAAGGCCACTAATAGGGTTGTGAGTCCACACCTGTAAAACACTTAGGATAGTGCATGGGGCAAAGTAACTGTTCGTTTTAGGTTCATTCTGCTTTTCATACTGTCACAAAGGAGGTGCCAAAAATTTTTGAAGAATTGTTATGTAAACTCAAATCTCTGACCATAGGTTATGAAATTATTTACAGTAAAATGGTAGCTAAAATAAAATGGAAATGAAAAAAACGGAAAAAGGAATTCTAAAATATTTAGAGTGATTTGAATATTTTACTCAAGAATCCAAAAAGGCGAATAGTAGCACAGACAATATGAATACAAGGAAATAATTTACTTAGCAGAAATTAATGAAATAGAAAAGCAAAAGAAAAACTGAGAATGTCAATATAATGGGGAAAACGGGAAAACTAGTAAGATAGACAAACCTCCATTAAGACTAATCAGGAGGGGCGCCTGGGTGGTTCACTTGGTTAAACGTCCAACTCTTGATTTCGGCTCAGGTCATGATCGCAGGGTCTGGGATGAGCCCTGCATCGGGCTCCGCACTGGGCATGGAGACTGCTTGAGGTTCTCTCTCTTCTCTGCCCCCCACTCCACCCCCCCCCCCCCCCCCCCCCCGCTGAGGTAAATAAATAAAATATTTTAAAAAATAATCAGGAAAAAAGACAAACCACTAGAAATGAGAAGGGGACAAGACTACAAATCAGGAGAGACTTAAAAGTAATACATACTATGAACAGTGTCACACCAGTAAATTTGATGACATGAAAACAGTTCTAAAGAAAGACAATTAGCCAGAATTGTCTCCAAAATAGGAGAGTGAAAGTAGTAACTACTAGAGAAAGTGAATTTATAATCCAGTCATCCTTTCTCCTGTCTCCTCTCCCCCAAAAGACATTAGACGCCATTGGTTTTGCAGGCAAGGTTTTCCAGACCTCCTGGGTAGAGAGAATCCTTACAGCTTACAACCTGTGTTAGAGAACAGAACAGAGGGAAAGCCCTGCTGCTCATTTCATGAGACTTGCATACTTTCATTACAATCACAGAGAGGTGGTAGACGGAAAGGAAATCTAGATTACCTCATTTTGGACTACAGAAACAAAAATTTTCAGCAGTGTGGTTTAAAAAGAAAAAAAGGACATCATAACCAAATAAGATGTATTCCCAGGAATTTTAGGAGGGCACACCCACCAGAAAATGCATTACTGTTACCACAGGAGAAGGTGGTAGAAGAGTAAGCTAGTCGTCTTGGATTTTGAAAGGCATTTGATGAATTTAAGCACCCCGTAACGTAGAGCTATTTATCGTCAGCAAACATCATAGTCGATGAATATTTAGCAGGCTTACCATTAATGACGGGAGCACCGGGGAGACCTGCGCGCCGTGATTTTGTGCGGGTGACTGTGGTCCTGGATGACACAGCAAGATGAGAGGCAGACATGGGGCGTAAGCACCGAATGGAGACCGTGAAACTGATGATCGTTTGTGTAGAAAAGCAAGAGAACGTACCAGCAGATTGTCAGAGCCAACAACAGTTCAAGAAAGTTGTTCCAACAAGATCAGCATAAATAATATTCTCCAGTAATCTGTCCAAGTGAAGAATGTAATGGGGGAAGAGTCCCATTCATAGTAGCAAAAACAAAAAAAAAGCAACCCCCCCCCCAAAAAAAAAACCCTGAAATCGACTCTATGTTGCCTGAGAATATGTCTAAACTGAAATGGGTAAGATCATCATGGAATACACTATGATGAAGGTCCGAGCACATGTGTGTTCGTAAACGAGAAGATAATGTATTCTAGAGAAGGTAGCGTATCCCCAAATTAATCCGAGTTCAGAATCCCACTCCGCATACAATAGGGTTTAGTAAGGAAGTTGGTGAGTAGATCCCAGGATTCCTACGCAGAAGCAAAGCGTCAGAAATGTACCTAGCAAAATTTGGAAGGAGACAAGGTGGGGAGCCTTGCCCTGCCTACCAGATATTAAGACTTAAATAAGCTACTGTAATTAAGGTGATTTGGGGACAAACAGTGGACCAATGGAACAGAATCAAGAGCCCAGAAACAGAGCCAGATGTGTGTGGGAATTTCATATAGGAGAGCTGGCATTGCGCATCAGCGGGAAAGGAATGGATTGTTAAAAAAAAAAAAAAAATAGCGTTTTTAGGGGCGCCTGGGTGGCTCTGTTGGTTAAGCGTCCAACTCTTGATCTCATCTCAGGTGTTGATCTCAGGGTCATGAGTTCAAGCCCCATGTCTGGCTCTATGCTGGCTGTGGAGCCTACTTAAACAAAAAAAAAATAGCCTTTTTAAATAGTTTCACTTTTTTTTTTTTTTTAAGGGAGAGAGAAAGCGTGAGTTGGGTTTGGGGGGCGGGAGGGCAGAGGGAGGGAGAGAATCTCAAGCAGACTCCGCACCGAGCCCAATGTAGGGCTTGATCCCAGGACCCTGAGGTCATGATCTGAGCCAAAATCAAGAGTCAGGTGCCCCTAAATAGTTTTAAATGTGGAATAATGTGAAATTAGCTTTCTCCCTCACACTTTTCAAAAATTAATTTCAATGAATTAAAAACAAAAGAGTGAAAAGTAAATCTTTAAAACTTATTGGTGTTAAAGAGGTGTTATTTGGGGTACAGAAAGACTTTAAAAATTATTTATTTTAGGGAACATGAGCAAGCGTGAACATGAGTGGGGGGAGGGGCGGGGGGGGAAGGATAAGCAGACTCCATGATGAGCCAGACACGGGGCTCGATCTCACAACCCTGAGATCATGACCTGAGCTGAAACCAAGAGTCGGACGCTTAACAGAATGCACCACCCAGGCACCCCAAAACGTTTCCTAAATTAGGTACAAAAATGCTGTGAAAGAGAAGTGTGACAGATTTGCCTGCATTAGAATATAAACCTTCCTTACTAAAAGATGCTACAAAAGGTTGCACAGAGAAGCTGTGGGCTGTTGGGAGACCTCTTTACCTCATACACCTGGTGAACAATTAGTATCCAGCGTTACCAAGAGCTGCTTAGTCCGTGAGGGACACATGGCCCAGTGGAGAAACTGGTAGAGCATGTGAACGAGCGATTCACCTAAGAGGAAACCAGAATCGTCACAAATGTGACAAGATCCTCAGCCTCACTGGAAATCAGGGGAACCTGAGTGACAGGGGAATGTGTCCTCACCCTCTCCACACTGTAAGTGTCACCATACAGATTTGTTGCATTTTCCCACTGTTGGAATGTGCGAAACGCTTCCGGTTTTAGCCACTGGCAGGTTGAAGACTCAGTGGACAGTTTTGGGGCCCTCGGGATCGTCATTCCCTCCCTTTACTTTGTCGTGTGTTGATGCCGATACCATGGACGTCCATAGAGGTGGCTTTCCGTGGTTGACCCCACCCTCTAGCTATCACTCAGGTTCTTTCGTGGCTGCCCGTGTGTTTTGGGTTTCGTTATTGTAGTAGCTTTGTTGTTAGGGCCGATGGAATTCAAGGACATGCACGGACGCTGCCACCATTTTCCGAGTTCTGCTCAATGGCTTTCCAGTGTTAGAAGTTCACTGATTATTAATTGAGTCGAATATTCATGCTAAGAAGTAGCCTGAGTTGGAGTTAGTGGTTCAGTTACCACCATGTTACGTCTGCCACGTGGACTCTCGTTATGGTGCGCTGAGTCCCCGCCGTCCGCGGTGGCAGGGACGCGCCTCGGGGCGGCCCGCGCTCTGTCCGGGTGGCTCGCAGCCTCCAGCGCGGTCGCTTCCTCAGTCCTTTCGGGCTGTGCCAGCACTAACGTCTTGTGTCGATGGTGTAGAGTAAAGACACCTGAAAACAGGTCAGCCAGCGTTTTCAAGTTGGAAGAGGTAGGACGTTAAAAGGCATGAAAGTAAGCTTGCAGGTGAAACTAGACATAACCATTTGGAAAAGTGGACGTAAATAAATGGCCAGAATTTAGGACGGATAATATATAAGACAGGGTGAAACCAGTGATGCTGTCTATATTCACTCTCTGGGGCAAGAGTGCATTTTATTTTGGTTATAACTACTTCAGATATTAGACTGTCTTGTTAACATTTGAGTATTAACAGCTAAGAAGAAATAAGGCATTTTTAAAAAGATGTGATTTTAAGAAACATTCCACACTTGCCTTGAAGTTTGTGTTTATTACAGTATGAGACTAGTTATTTTTCCATCATGACTTCCTCTTTTTTCCTTCCAATATATGTGTCTGTGAAAATGGGTCCTTTTTATAAATTTTAAGGCATTTGGAACTACCTCACCAGAAATCAAAGAAAAGCACATTTACAAGAGTGTGGCACTACTTTTATCTTTGGGAATTAACTACTGTTTAAAAACCCCCACAACAACCCAGTGTTACTGAGAATGTGACAAAATGAGCCCAAGCACGTGTCGCTCTGGGAATGCAAACGAGAGCTAGCTTTTTGGAAAGCGAGGTACAAAGCTGTTAGCGTTTACTCTGGCGATACAGTTATGGATAATACCTACTATTAATTATGTTATTTTCCTAGTTTTCTCTAACAAGTATGTGTTTGTTCTGTAATTAAAAATTATAGGTTAACTTTTTAAAATTTTGTGTAAAATGTAAATATAAATTATTTTCAAGTCCCATCCAGAACTTACCAAGATACCTAAAGTAGAAACTGTTGTAAGTTTTGGTTTCGTGGAATTGCATTTTGTTTCAGGTTAAGGAACTGAATCATTATCTGGAAGCTGAGAAATCTTGCAGGACCGACCTGGAGATGTACGTAGCTGTTCTGAATACTCAGAAATCCGTCTTGCAGGAAGATGCTGAGAAACTTCGGAAGGAATTGCATGAAGGTAAATATAGATGCCGTATATTTTTAGTCTCCGTTTCTAAGTAGAATTGATACCGATTAAAAACTATAACAAATCCTAGACTCTGACATATTGGTGACTCACTTCGAGTCCTGCGGTCGGTTCGAGTGCGCACCAGGAGGTCTCCTAAAGATACGTGGATTATTAACGGTCCTCTTTCCTCAAGGACTCCAGGAATAACGTCACAGAAAGACAAGAGGGCTGGGAAGTTCTGCTTAAACTGCTTTTGCCCCCAGACTCATTTTGATGGAGGTAGATTATTGAAGAGTGAAAATGGGACAGAGAGCAGGTAGTATATTCTGGCGGCCTCCAGTAGCGTCCCTGTTTGTAGGGGACGGTTTTGGGTGCCCTAGCCTGCTAGCAGAGCTCTACACAAGTTGACTCTCTTTTCCCCGGCCTGGGGGAGAAGGCTTATTTTTTCCCCATTAAAACGTAGTTTTGTGGGGCTTTTTTTTTTTTTTTTTTTTTTTTAAGATTTTAGTTATTTGTCAGGGAGAGGGAGAGAGAGAGAGAGAGCAAGCAGGGGGGAGCGGCAGGCAGAGGGAGAAGCAGACTCCCCGCTGAGCAGGGAGCCCAGTGTAGGACTCGATCCCAGGACCTCGGGATCATGACCTGAGCCGAAGGCGGACGCTTCACCGACAGAGCCTCCCTTACCTGGGGTTCTTAACCTTGTCGTGTCATGGACTCCTTTGGCAATCTTGTGAAACCCTCTTAGGAGTCCTACAGTAAATACTTTTTAAGATATCAAGTGCCATGGGAAATAGAGCTCTGCCATCAGTAATTTAGGCTTGCATATTAGGTTTTTTTCCCCCCAAATAGTGGAAAGCTGAAATTCTATAAGCCTACAGAATTATTTCCTAAAATGTATGAAAATCACCCAAAGTTTGAGCAGGTCTTTGGTTTTCAGGAAGCACTTTTCGGGTGTGGTGCTGCGTCAGAAAGACACACAAACTCTGAGAGTGTCCAAAAGAAATAGGAATTTCTGTTTCAACGATGTGCCCCTGCCCTTCCAGAAATAGCGTGAGACCACCGAGCCTTCCTAACATACCTGGAAAAGTGTCTGAGAAGTCTCACTAAAATGAGTAAGGGGCTAATTTCCATCCGGAAACACTCACACCACAACTAGTACTGAGAGGAAGGAAGGTGCACTTGAGCAGCCGTGTAACGTACGGCCGAATTGGGAGACTCGGCCGCGCAGCCAAGTCCATGCTGTTGCCTCTCCCGGGGCCAACTCGCAAGAGCGCCAAGAGGCGGCAGTGCGCAGGGGGCCTTGACAGACGGGCGGGTGTTTGTCGGGGGGCCAGAGACGAGCCTGATGTTCAAGGCTGTTTGCACGTGCAACAAGGTGACGCAGTGGAAGAAATCCGTTCAGCAGCGTTAGGGCACCAGGGGTGGGGAGCGCACGAGAGCCAGGTTGTGGACACCTTATGCTGAGGGTCTGTGATGGTATTAGATGGGCGGGAAGGAGCTTCTGGACCGCTTTTAAAATGTTTTTCTTTCGGGCTCCCTGCTCAGTGGGGAGCCTGCTTCTCCCTCTGCCCCCCATCTCTCATGAATAAATAAATAATCTTTTAAAAAAATGAAATAGGTGGGGGCGCCTGGGTGGCACAGCAGTTAAGCGTCTGCCTTTGGCTCAGGGTGTGATCCTGGCGTTATGGGATCGAGCCCCACATCAGGCTCTTCCGCTATGAGCCTGCTTCTTCCTTTCCCACTCCCCCCGCTTGTGTTCCCTCTCTCGCTGGCTGTCTCTATCTCTGTTGAATAAATAAATTAAAAAAAAAAAATCTTAAATGAAATAGGGGTGCCTGGGTGGCTCAGTCTTTAAGCGCCTGCCTTTGGCTCAGGTCATGATCCCGGGTCCTGGCATGGAGCCCCATGTCAGGCTCCCTGCTCAGCTCCCTGCCTGCTTCTCCCTTTGCCGCTCCCCCTGCTTGTGTTCCCTCTCTTGCTGTGTCTCTCTCTCTGTCAAATAAATAAATAAAATCTTAAAAAAATAATAAATGTTTTTCTTAGATAACAGCCTTATGGAGATAGTAATTCACATGCCAGGACGCTCACTCTGTCAAAGTCTGCTGTACTCACTGGGCTGTGCACATCATCACTGTCTGATTCCACAACAGTTTTACTGCAGAAAGAAGTTCTGTCCTCAGTACTCGTCACTTCCTTCTCTGTCCTTCCTCCCAGCCCCTGGCAACCCTGGTCTCCTCTCTGTGTGTACAGAAATGGCATTATACAATATGTGGCCTTGTGTTTGGCTTTTCTGAGGGTCTTTACACTTGAGAGCGATCGTATAAATTTTGTACTTAAGGAGTGCAGTCTGACAGCAGTGTGGAGGGTTGGCCAGCGAGAGAAGACGGGTGGCAGGAAGCTGCCGGTTGTGTGAGTCATGAGAGCTGGGCTGAGGCCGGCGGCAGAAGAGGGCTGTGTACCCCGGCACAGGATGGGGCTGGCAGGCCCCTGTCGCAGGGGCTGTGGGTGGGGTGAGGCACGTCACCCGCGTGGGTTGTCTCCTGGGTGATGCCACCCAGTCGTTGGTCAGTACAAGACGGCCGAGCCGGGGGTGTCGGCAGTACCCGCCGTCACAGAGAACCTTTGACTTGTCCTGAGACGTCAGAACCGCGTGGGCTCAGGAAGGACGTCTGGGCAACAGACTTGTCAGCATGTATTTAGAGACACTGAGTGGCGGTTAGCGTACCTGTGGCTTTTAGAGCAGCGTCTCCCGAAGTGTCTTCCCTGGGACACTTGTTCCGTGAGTGGCCGTGTGGAGGAAGGACTTCTGGTCGGAGGAATGGGGGAGATACTGCGTCCTGTATCCTCCTGCAGGAGAACCCAGGCATACTTGAGATGCTGAGCTCGAAGGCCTGCAGCGAGGAGCCTATAAACGTTCACGTAACCGGGGTTTCTGACGTGCGCCGAGCACAGAAATCCTTCCTTCACGTGTCGCCGTTACTGGGAGCACGCTCGGGGAGCCTGTGCATAGGGAGAGGTGTGAGGACAGCTGCTGTGTGTCGGACAGCAGGTCGCCCCTCGGTTCTTGTCCGAGGCGGAGGCCCAGGCGGGGCGGACCGTTGGCTAGACCTGGTCCGGTGGCCCCACGTTACAGGAATTGCCTGCCGTTGAAATTCAGTGTTTCTGGTTGGGGTTCCTAAACAGTGTGCCATCTCTTGGAGCAAGAGCGACAGCAGCACAACCAGCTGAAACACACATGGCAGAAGGCCAACGACCAGTTCCTGGAGTCCCAACGCTTGCTCATGAGGGACATGCAGCGCATGGAGATGGTGCTCACGTCGGAGCAGCTGCGGCAGGTGGAGAAGCTGAAGAAGAGGGATCAGGTGAGCGGCCGGTCCGTGGCGCGGGCTCCGCCGGTGTCCCCGCGCAGGCTCGTCGCAGAGCCGCAGATGGACGCGCCCCTGCAGAGTACGCAGTAGCTGCGTTGGGGGGATGTAGCTCTTCCCCTTTAGAGATGGCCTTGTCCGGGGAGAAGAACTGGTGCAGCACGGAGCGGTGGAGACGGCAGGACGGGACAGCGCATGCGTTTCTCCACAGCTCTGTCCTGTCCTCCCGGGGCTCTGGAATCCCGCTTGTCCAGTTCACGTCTTCTGTGGCATTGCCCTCAAAGCCTCATTGGACGGTGACCGCGCGGGGAGGGAGAGGCTGAGTGACCCGCAGGGGCAGGAGTCCAGAGCGCTGCTCACCCGAGACCCTGTTTTCTCATTACCTTTTGAAAGACTGTCTGAACTACACGAGTAATACGCAAATGCGTCTCAGGTTAAAAATGTCTTGTTGTAAATACAAAGTGATAGCGGGAGAATCTCCCGCCGCCTCCCTTCCAGGAGCGAGCACCTGTGTTGTCCCAAGTCTTCATGGGCCGGGCGTCTGTGTCGTAAGCAGGTGTCGGGTTGGTTTGTTTCATAGTGGGTACGGGTACGTATCCGGTAACCTGCTCTGCTCACCAGCCTTGTCCTGCTGCGTGTCCGCCCCGGACGCTGTCCCTCTTGCTCACTGCCGGGGTGGGCACACCGTAATGGACTCAACCCCTGTCCCTGTCCCGGCGCCCAGACGGCTGCCGCTCTGTTTCTTCCTTTCAAACAGTGACATGCTCGTCTCCTGCACCGCGTTGTGTGTGGGTGCAGGGATCTCCCTAGGGTAGCCGCGTAGAAGCTCTTCTAGCTACTGTAAAATTGTCTAAGTTGCCTCATGTGACTTAGGTTAGATCTTGGTGGTTAGAAGTTTCATCCTTTTAAAATTTCTGTCTTTGAATTATGACTCATTCCTCTTCTGTATAGACACAGCCAACTTAAGGATGAGATTCTGAAGTACTGCTGTTCATTAAAACAGCCGAAATGCTGGAACTGGTCACTTAGGGCCTTTATTAACATTTGCTGAGGTTTTTCTCCGTGTCCGCGTTGTGCTAAGGCGTTGCCTGTAAAGCGTTATGTTTGTAGTTCTCAGAGCAAACAGACACGAAAACTCCCCAGGTGCGGCACGGACTGCTGGCAGATCTGGGGTTCGAGGCCTGTGCCCCCCACTTCTGTGTGCCTGCCCTCTTCTCAGCCACGACGGGATACTCAGGGCTCCCCTGTGCGCCCGCCCTCCCCTCCCTGGAGCCCTTGCTCGCCCCCTCAGCTCTTCGCAGACTCCCCTTGCTGATTGCTGCAGATCCAGCAACGTGCTGCTTTCTGTGGGCCCGTGTCTAGCTGCCTCTGCGGAGAGCGTGCTGTTGCTCCCACCAACGCTTGTGCGCTCGTCCCCCACCCCGCCCCGTGCGGCGCCGAGGCCGTTCGGGGGCGCTGAGGTGCTCTGCTCATCTGTGTGGCACGCGCTGTGGCGTCACCTTCAGCCGTTCCTTCTGTGATTCACGTGCATTTGTACCTGTTGTAGCGGCCGTGCCCTGCCTGTGTCTGTAGTCGTCGCAGGGAGCGTGCAGCAGACCCCCTCGGATCCCGTGGAGGAGATGGGTGTGTTTCGTGTTGCTTTTGCAGAGCGCACTCTTGGAAGCGGCTCCCTGATTTCTCCTTTATGATGGCCTTCGTACTTTGTGCTCGCAGTGTTAGATCCAGACGTCCTGACACCTGACCACAAAGCCAGTAAACTTCAGTGTCCACTTTCCTCGTAAAGCTTTGTTCTCTTTTATTTGTTTTGAGCGGCTAAAGGACTGTCTGATCGGGAAGTGTAGATCCCCTGGGTGACGTGCGTATATATTGTCTTTAACTTTTAGGAGGAAGACGAGCAACAGAGATTTCACAAGAGGAAGGACCACAACAGGACGGATGCCGAGGAGGAGGCGAAAGCCCCAGCGGTGTGTGCTTTTGCGCACGAGGAGTCTTCGGCCCAGTTGTCGAATGAAGAGGTAGGGTGGATCTGTCGTCGGGGTCCCCGTGTACGCGACATGACCGTGTGCGGCTGCTCGCACGTCGGTGCCATCCTGCGTGCGGGAGCTCAGAGCTAGAGCGACCGACGAAATACAGCGGCTGCGTTCTGTTCGTCGTGTCTGTGAGATCACAGGCCGTGCTCCGGAAACACGGGGCTCCTCTCACCATCGACGGACTGCTCAGAGGCTTTTTTCAGTGGTTCCGAAATGGAAGCAGTAGAGGGGAACTTAAAGGGCACCTGCAAAGTCTGTTTTGGAGCGAATAGCAAGCGTTGCTGGTACTTTGGCTTTTTCTTTAAAAGACGAGCTCGAGTCCTGAAGCACCGAAGTGCCTGCAGCACCTGCCTGTGCGTCAACAGATCCGAGGCCAGCGGGGGAGGTTGGTGGCAGGGCTGGATGAGTCAGGCGGAGTGGGGAGCCCCGGACGCAGAGACAGGGCTCTCTCTTGGGGCCTCTCACCCCCTCCCCACGCGGCAGGGTCCTCCCCATCAGGTTTTCTGTCTGCAGCCCGTTGGCCCCCTGCACCCCCAGCATTACCGGCCCCTTCCCTTGTGGTAAGTGCAGCTGCACCAGGCCACTCCCCTCCTCAGAAACGCCGAGGACTCCCGAGAGGGGCAACAGGAGGTTCCACTTCCTGCTGCACACCGTTCCAGCCGCAGTCGCCGTCCCGTTGTGCTCGCACGCTGGCCCCTGCTCCCGCAGTGCCGCCTCCCCCCCTCGCTGAGTGCTGAGATCCCCTGCTCATCTTCAGGACGCAGGCTGTTACCGCCTTCGGGATGAGAACGAAGGCCCCCAGCCTTCGGGCCCCCAGCGCCGCTGAGTGGCCCTCTGTGCCTCCCACACTCCCCACGTGGGGACAGCCAGGTCTGTCCTGTGTGGGCCGAGCTCACACGCCTTGCACCCACTGCCCCCAGCCCTGCCCCATCTCCCGGCCAGATCGGATCTGGGTCTGTCCCCACTTTCGGGGGTACCATGTGTCTCTGTAGCTGGCACCCGTATACTCAGCCCTGTGCCTTCTGCTTCCTGGTGGCTTCTGTTTCCCCGTTTACGGATTGTTGGACGTGAAGGTTTTAAAAATATCCTAGTGGACACCGAAAAGGATGATGTAATTGTTTTTCTGCATTCTTTGTTTTGGGTCGTACTCTGAGAACCCCTTGGCCTGATTCTGCTGTGCATTCTTTTAATAGTCAGACTCCCAGGAGAGTGTTTCCGTTTTTGGGTACTGCCCAGTGTTATGTGGTTTCTGTGTGCAGGAATGCTTGAAAGTTTCAGACTTTTCAAAAACTATTTTAGCAGAAAAACAGGAAAGGGAGTTTTGTTATAATGTACAGTGAAGCGTTTTTTAAAATTTTCGATTCTGTCTTTGTTGGTCTGTCGTATATATTGTGCGTAACATTATTTTCTGACGTTCGCAGCGTATTTTAGATTTTCAGATCTGGTATTTTACGGTTTAAATGTAAATTCAAAACATTCACGTCGTATTGAGTCATGACGGTTTACTTTCGCCTGTGGATGTTAAGTTCATAGTGGCCACTTTGGAGACTTAGCCTTATGGCTAAAGACCGTGAACATTTGTAGGACCCGACACCTTCTTTAGCCTGATGCATAGAGCACCCTTTTCTCACTACAGAAGTAATGTGTGTTCACGGTGGGAAACGTGGAAAGTACAGAAAGGTCCTACGAAGCAAGGATAGCTTCTGGGGGATTCTCCTGCCCAGAGATGAGACCACCATGAGCATTCTAATGCATACCTCTGCTTCCTTCTGTTTCTTTGCTCCGTTTCCAGAGTTAATGTGTTTCTGTTTTCACTTTTTAAACCTAACCCATATTGTAACCCTAGATAATAGTTTATGTAAGTTTTTTCCACTTCAATCTATCTTAGAGGTTTTGGCATATCAGTAAATGTTTTCCCACAAGTGGTATTTAATAGCTGACAGCATTTCAGCATGCAAATACCCCATAATTCCATCCTAATTGATTGGTGCCCAGGTCTACGGGTCCGCGCCATTGGAAGAAAGGTATAATGTTGCTCACGGCGTCCCCGGAAGTGGGTCACGGGCACCATGCAGAGCCACGTGCATATGCAGCAGCGTTGGTCACAGGACAGAAGCAGGAGCATGGAGACAGCACAGGCCCCAGGCGTTAGGGGGACTTTTGAGGGCAGGGTGGGGCAAACAGCACAGGGCTGGCCTGTCTGAGGAATCCCAGTAGGCTTTGGTGTGGAGTCCGTCCTCAGTTTCCTGGTGCCTGGCCCCAGGTTGATTTAGGCGAGGGGAGTACCGGTGTGGGGTAGTGAGGGCAAGTAAAGGAGGTGGTTGGGGCCGGACGCGGGATGGGTTGGGTATCCGTGCGAGGCACATTTGTAGGCGACTTGTGGAGTAATCGGAGGAATCAGGTGGCTTAGCAGGCAGTCTCTCCGTAGCCAGCAAGGTCCTCAAAATGGGAAAAACATCATAAAACATAGAAAATAAAAAACAGGACCAACACACTGTTGGTCAAATTGGTTCCACCAGGAGTTTTCATCATTATGAAGAACACCGTAATGCTGTTGCATGTAATTCTTCCCTGAAAAAACTCAATATGGACCATCATGATGGCTCCCTTAGTGCGAGCTACGGGGAAAGAACCATGGAGTTTAAGGGCGTAGACGTTTTTAAGGTGTCAGGACATACCGTTGAGTCATCTTTGAGAAACACCATACAGTTCACGCTTCCCCTGGGAGCGTGTATTCCCTGTGTGGTCACCAGCTCCGTGGTCTGGCTTGTTCTCTGCCCTGTCCCCTCCCCTCCTTCCTGTCGCGGCAGCACCGCGTGCGACGGTGCTCGCAGGGAGGCTCCTTCGTAAGCCAGCAGAAGGGATTCGGTACGATCGATTCCCGGTTTGTATCAGGCACTTACTTGGGACCTTGGCCGTAGCGACGTGAACACAGACTAGATGTGTGTTCCTCAGACATCTGAATCTTGCGGATGAAAAAGCATCTTTAAACAGAAGTGCAGGAATTCACATAAAAGTTGTCAACGTTTTGCTGAGTAAGGGTATTTTTACAACAGTTAAAAGTTTCGTAAGTCACGGTCTTTTCCAGTGCCTAAAGGAAAGGGCATTTAACAACAAAAAGGAGACAGGATATCATCTTGAAATGTAGGCTGCTTCTTTAAATTGAATACGTTGAATTTTAAGAAACACTTGTTACACGTTTCTGGTTTCTGGTTTCTGGTTTCCCGGTCGCTGCCTCGGGGAGGGTGCGCTGCTGTGCTGGTCACTCTGGGAACACGCTACGCCACGTGTCTCCTTACCTGAGCGGAAACTCACACACCCTAGAATTAACCACTTGAAGCGTGCACACACAGTGTGTAGCTGTCAGGTCTGTCTGGTTCCCCCACCCCAGGGGACCCCACGTCCTCCAGGGAGCCACTCCCCAACTTCCTTTCCCCTCAGCCTTTGGCAACCACTGATTTGTTTCTGGTCTTTATGGACTTACCGGTTCCAGGCATTTCGTGTGGATGGAATCACACGATGTGTTACCTTTCCTGTCTTCTTTCACTTGCAGCACCCCACTTAACGTGCTTGTCCCACCTTCCGGCATTCGACGTTATTCTCATTTCCCTTCCACTCAGGCTACTCCTTCCTCTGTTCCTCCCCAAAGTGGACAACGTTGGTGTTTCTCGGGGCTCTGCCCTCAGCCTTCTCATCCTGCAGACCCATCGTAGGTGTTCTGATTTGCTGCTGTGACTTTAATTGTCATCATGTGGCGGTTCCTCTCTGGCCTCTGTCTAAAGACTTCTGGTCCCTCTGTCGGGTGGGCATCTCCTGTGCGTGTACAAGAAGTGCCTCACGTCCGGCCTGCCTGGCACTGAGTTTCAGGACACCTTCCCTGACTCGCGTGTCTGGGCTCAAGCCCCCACCTTGAGCCCCCAGAGCACTCGGCACAGAGCTCTAGCCTGTCATCCTACACGTACGGTTTTCTACCAGCCTGCTTGCTTGCTTCTTTTCTCCATGGAACGGCACACATGTTGAGGTCAGGGTTCGCTCAAGGCTGTGTCCTGGGCGCCTGGCTTAGCGTCAGCATATGGAAGACACTCGGCGCATGTTTGTCGGGGAACGTGTGAGGGAGCACGCTAAGGGTTATCATACGTCCTGTGCCGCAAACGCTTCTGCGGTAGGTTGTTTTTGTCTCCGAAGTGTGGAGAGGCGTCTGACTCGCCCGTGTGTTTCCGTGTTTCAGGAGCGTTTGGATAGCACCCACGGTTCAGTCCACTCGCTGGATGCGGACTTACTGTTGCCGTCGGGAGACCCGTTCAGTAAGCCGGACACGGACATGTTTAAAGACGGACTCAGGAGAGCACAGTCTACAGACAGCTTGGGGACCTCAGGCTCACTGCAGTCCAAAGCGTTAGGCTATAACTACAAAGCAAAATCTGCCGGAAACCTGGATGAATCGGATTTTGGACCGTTGGTGGGAGCAGATTCGGTGTCTGAGAACTTTGATACCGCCTCCCTTGGGTCACTACAAATGCCAAGTGGGTTTATGTTAACCAAAGATCAGGAGAGAGCAATCAAGGCCATGACACCAGAGCAAGAAGAGACCGCGTCTCTCCTCTCCAGTGTCACCCAGGGTGTGGAAAGCGCTTACGTGTCCCCCAGTGGTTACCGCCTGGTCAGTGAGACCGAATGGAATCTCCTGCAGAAAGAGGTGAGCTGTCCTGACGTTCTCCCTCGCGCTCACTCTGTGGGATACGGGGTAGCTGTGGGATTTACTGTTCATTCACAAGATACCCCTGGAGTCCCTGCACGCCGTGTCACCACAGGCACTCTCCCCCGCATCCTGTGACTGCCACTCCAGGTGGCTGTGGCCGGGGAGGGAACTGGCTGATCACACTGGGTGTGAACCGGCCCCCCCCCCCGAGTGGGAGCTTGGGCAGCTTTACGTTGGAGGAGCGCGGGTTTGGTTAGCTGTGCACTGTCTCCAGTGTCGGTGTGCTCCGAGACTCCTTCCATCATGTCTCCTGGGGATCTGAAGTGCACTTGCTTGTCAGCAGTCCGTGCGCAAGTGCGGGTAAGGAGGGGCCGGAGACTGTGGGAGAGAGGAAGGCGACATTTAAGGAGGTTCACTTTCCTCCTAAGAGTGTCTGCAGACTCGGAAGTGTGATTAGGAGCTAACTGTACGCCTTTGCGCAGTGGCTCACGGGTTCACCCGGCCCCGTGCTCTGGCTTCAGGATGATAGTGACGTCGTCCTCGGCTCCCAGGTGAGGGCTTCGTCTCAGGCCACAGGAGTCGTGTGCGTTTTCCCCGTAACTGTGAGCAGGGAGACGGGGGTCAGAGGCCAAGTTCTCAGACTTGCGGCGCTTTCTCTCACGGGGCCCTGCTCCTGTGGGAGCTGTTGAGCCGTGAGTGGAACCGCGGATGAAGCCCCACAGCCCCGTCTCACGCAGGACGCGTCGCTCACGGGATGGCTGCTTGCAACTGGAGCCGGGGGCATGGCCGGTGGGTGCTGGTTCCTGCCCGCCCGCAGCCCCTCTCCTGGTGGCGTTCTCAGTTACCGCGTGTGGCTCTCGGCGAGAGTCCGGCCCTGTGTTGCCATAAACCTCGGCGGACATTGACCCCGCCCACGTTCCCCTCTGAGTAACATAGGAAGGGCTGCGTGTGTTCAAGTATGCGATGCGGAATTAGTGTCTTCCTCCTGGTAAGAGGTCGTTTTGGTGCTTCAGGTACAGAACGCGGGAAACAAACTTGGCAGACGGTGCGATATGTGCTCCAATTACGAGAGACAGTTACAAGGGATTCAGATTCAGGAGGCGGACACCAGAGACCAGGTGAGTTTGTTTTGGAGTGCCAGGCTGCCGATGTCGTCCTTCTCACCGGGGTGTAGAAATAATGGCTTCTTCCCTCCCGTTTGCTTGGCGAAGTATACCCATGGGCAACCCGAAATAAGCTGGTCCTTACAGCGTTGGCTACGTTCTGTGGTGGACACACCGTCATCTTAACCATTACTTAGAGCCTTCGTGGCTTATTGCCTACTTGTCATAAATTTGAACTGATGAAGGTTAGTTTACGGGAGCACAGAGATGTAGACTTGGTAGATTTCGTTTGCAGAGATTGGCAGGTACCTTTCCAAATATGGTGTCTAGTGATGGATTCCTTGGGAACATTTGGGGAATGTAGAGTTTCAGGAGAGTAGCCTTGTGAAAGGGTATACAAGGAAAAGATGGTTTTTTCTTATATTTCCAAATCGTTATTTGATTATTGTAAAGATTGTTCCTTTGGTCTTCAAAATAAATTTAAGCAGATTAGAATGATTTAATATTTTCAAATGCCATTGGCATTTCCTCCATATGTACTAGTTTTCGAAGATGTTGGAAACATGATTTTCTAGAGGCGCGGAGGGGCGTGTAGCCCTACTGTGCGCTCAGGGAAGGTAACACTTGTGCCAAGTTTGTTTCAGAGCTGGAATAAAAATCAGGAGAAGAAGTGGGAAAGGGTGTTCGAGGACAGGAAAAGAGCCCCAAGGAGCCGTTATGAAGGGCATTGCTGTGTCCTCGAAGGAGGAATAGCTCAGGAGCTGGGGGGTGAGGGACAGGAAGGGGGGAGGACACTGCAGAGGGAAGGCCAAGGCGAGATCACGGAGGGAGCAGTGCTGGTGGACGGCATTCGAGTTCCACCCTGGAGACTTTGGGATGCATTTAGAAATTCTAAGTAGGGAAATAATGTGATTTGACTTTTGTTTTAGAAAAAATTCGTAGTATTAGTGTGGGTTACAGGTTGGAGGCAGAGGATAGACCAGAGTAAGGGGCGGTGCCCCGGGCCGCAGGACCCAGGAAGGAGGAGCAGAGCTTTTCCAATGGGATAACGTATGGGAGAAAGGCTGTGTTAACTGGAGAGCACGGCCCCGACGTCCAATGAGGTCAGTCGTTCTGAATTGACAAATCTGTGCTGTTTCTCAGGAAGAAAAAAGATGAGTTTTTTTTTTTTTTTTTTAAAGATTTTATTTATTTATTTGACAGAGATAGAGACAGCCAGCGAGAGAGGGAACACAAGCAGGGGGAGTGGGAGAGGAAGGAGCAGGCTCCCAGCGGAGGAGCCTGATGTGGGGCTCGATCCCATAACGCCGGGATCACGCCCTGAGCCGAAGGCAGGCGCTTAACCGCTGTGCCACCCAGGCGCCCCAAAAAGATGAGGTTTTTATAATTTCTGGAGTTAGGGCTTTTTTTAAAACGAGTGAAACAATCCTCAGGAACTGTGTCCTGATTTTCATTTAAAATTGCGCAGGTGAAGAAGCTGCAGGCCATGCTGAGGCAGGCGAACGAGCAGCTGGAGAGGACGGCGAGGGAGCGGCAGGACCTGGAGGGCGCGCTGAAGCACAGCGCCCAGGACGCCGGCCACCAGGTACGCGGGGCCTGGCGACGCCTGCACGGCCGGGGGGCGGCGGCCCTGAGGACACAGCCCTGCTGCTCTCTTGGCCCGAGACACGGCAGTTCTCTTCTCCCCCGGGGAGTAAAGATCTCTTCCTGGGCTTTCTCTGCTGTAGGTCCTACAGCTCTTCAAAGAATAACGTCATAAATGCCGGTTGATGAGTATCAGGCTCTCGTTTCTTATTTTTAGTAGGTTTTTCTGCTGCACACAAAAAACCTCCCAACAGGAAGGATACTAACGAAACTCTTCTTGGCTTTTTAAATGTATAACAAATAGAAAAAACTCAAACCTGCCCACATAGACCCAACACGCCAGCAGTCCGCTCCGCGTGGCCCGTCAGGACCCGAGGGCAGAGCGCGAGCCCGTGTGCCAGGCCCGCCCTCCCTGACTCTGACGCCCGCAGAGGGGCGTTGTGTTTGTGGGGACAGAGGAGCCTGTGTGTGCTGTCTTGTCTTCCTCCACGCAGCGTCGTGAGGCCCTTCTGACCAGACGCTGGAGCAGGGGCTGCTTCCTGATCCGTCAGTCTGTCCGCCCTGATGCGTTCGGGTGGTTTCCAGGTCTGCGATGTTGGTGGTTCTACTCTGAAATTTCCGTGCGGGGCTGGTGGCACGTGCTTCTGCTGCCTGTCCGCCTACAAGTGCCGTGCCCGGGTCGGGGTGTTCGGAACACACTCGGTGGATAACAAAGCCAGACTGTTGTCCACACTGGTCGTCGGCATTGACACTCCCACCAGCAGCGCACGGGGCGTCCCTGTGGGCCCGTCGTCGTGGTAGCTGGTTATGGTCCTTCACGGTGGCTTCGTTGGTGTTGCTCTGAAGACCACCCAGGTTATGTTTGTCCTGTTTCCTGGCCGCTGGGGTATCAGAGAGAGAGAGAGAGTGTGTGTGTGTGGTTGTGTGTGTGTGTGTGAGAGAGAGAGAGAGAGAGAGAGAGTCCTTCTCAAGGCTTACGCTGATTCTCTGTTGGATTGCCTAGTCTTTGTTTTGTTTATCTGTTTTTGGTTATTTTTCTAATTTGTTAGAAGCTCTTTATACAATCGTACTAGCCTTTTGGTGACTTGGGTGGGACATGTCTGCTGTTCAGTATTTTGTGTTTTCATTATTTTAATGGTGTCTTTTGATGAACAGAAGGTCGATTTTCAGGTAGTCAGATTCATTGATCTTTTCTTTACGATTGGTGATTTTCTGTTTTTTAAAAGAATATTTCCTTGGGGTGCCTGGGGGGCTCAGTCATTCGGACATCCGCCTCTCGATCGCGGCTCGGGTCATGATCTCAGAGTCGTGGGACTGAGCCCCACATTGGGGTCTGCACTCAGCGTGGAGTCTGCTCGAGATTCTTTCCGTTCCCTCTTCCTCCTCATCTGTTCCTCTCCCTGTTCGTGTGTGTGCTCGCGCGCTCTCTAAAATAAATAATAAAAAATCTTTTTTAAAAAAAGAACATTTTCTTACCTTGGCGTTATGAAGATGTTTTTATGTATTTTTGTAGAAGCCTCATTGTCTGTAGTCACGTTTATATCTAAAAATGCATCTAGAACTGACTTTGGTGCACGTGCTATACAGGTGAGGGGCAGGGTTTGTTTTTCCATCTTGTTTTCAGCAGTTTTACTGTGCTGTACCAAGGTGTGTGTTTTCGTGTTTCTCCTGTTGGGATTCTCACAGGGTTTCTTGCATTTCTAAATGGATGTGTTTACATCATAATTGGAATATTCTCAGCCATTATGTGTCTTTTAAAAACTTGCTTTTATTGAGATATTGCATACAGTAAAGTGCATAAATCTCAAGTGTAAAATTTGATGAGTTTTAACATGCGAAAAAATTGACCAGGGCGATCGTCACCTGGGTCAAGATAGGAACTTTCTGGTCCAGTCGTGCTCTTTCCTGCTGAGCATCCCGCACACGGAGGCGGCAGGCTTCTGACTTGGGGCACTGTGTGTGGTCTTGCTCGTTCTTGAACTTCCTGTGAACGAATCCTGTCGTCCCACCCGGTCTCTTTCGTTCTTACGTCTGCGCGGCTCCTGCGTCTTGTCGATGCGTCAGTGGCCAGACACCCATGCGGGGTGTGTTCCGTTACACGGACGTGGTGTAATGTGTCCATTCTGCTGTGGAGGGATCCTGGTGTTGGTTCTAGTTTTTAGCTCTTGGGGACACATGTGTCCTGAGGCTCCTGTGTGTGACTTAGGTGGACATGTGGCCTCTCTCTGGGGCGTCCCTTGGGGTCGAGTACAGGGTTTCCGCGGGGGCTTATTTTTACTTCCGCCGGCTTGCGTCCACGGGCTGTGTCTCTTCCGATACCTGTATGCGTGAGGCCTGCACGTTGTGTCTACGTGGCTTTTCAGGGTTCTCCTGGATTTTCTGACTTCTTTACTTTCTTCAGATCGGTCTTAGAGCTCACTAATTTTCTCTTCAAATGGGTCTAATCTGTTAAAACTCATCCATTGAAATTTCTGATTTAGATAATTGTTTTTCTTTCTGTTTATCATTTCCTTTTGGTTACTTTCCATTGTTTCCCATTCTCTGGTTTAAATCTCTGGACAGGTCAAATACATTTAAAGTCTGTCTCTGACAGTTCACAAACCTGGATTCACTTTAGACCTCTTTGTATTACCTGTGTGTGTCTTATTATTTCCTTTTGTTTTTATCCTGCCGTTTCTTTGTGCATTTTTACTAGACTGCTGGACATTCTATGGGAAAACGTTGAAATAATATAAAACCATTTTCTTGGGGCTCCCAGATGGCTCAGTTGCTGAAACATCTGCCTTCGGCTCAGGTCATGATCTCAGGGTCCTGGGATCGAGCCCCACATCGGGCTCCCTGCTCAGTGGGGAGCCTGCTTCTCCCTCTGCCTCTCCCTCTGCCCCTTCCCCTGCTTATGCTCTCTTTCTCTCAGATAAATAAATAAAACTCTAAAAAAAAAAAAAAGCCATTTTCCTCATGAGAGG
>NW_024423786.1:59300235-59302353 GCF_017311325.1 Ursus maritimus | reverse complement strand
GTTGGTGTTGCTCTGAAGACCACCCAGGTTATGTTTGTCCTGTTTCCTGGCCGCTGGGGTATCAGAGAGAGAGAGAGAGTGTGTGTGTGTGGTTGTGTGTGTGTGTGTGAGAGAGAGAGAGAGAGAGAGAGAGTCCTTCTCAAGGCTTACGCTGATTCTCTGTTGGATTGCCTAGTCTTTGTTTTGTTTATCTGTTTTTGGTTATTTTTCTAATTTGTTAGAAGCTCTTTATACAATCGTACTAGCCTTTTGGTGACTTGGGTGGGACATGTCTGCTGTTCAGTATTTTGTGTTTTCATTATTTTAATGGTGTCTTTTGATGAACAGAAGGTCGATTTTCAGGTAGTCAGATTCATTGATCTTTTCTTTACGATTGGTGATTTTCTGTTTTTTAAAAGAATATTTCCTTGGGGTGCCTGGGGGGCTCAGTCATTCGGACATCCGCCTCTCGATCGCGGCTCGGGTCATGATCTCAGAGTCGTGGGACTGAGCCCCACATTGGGGTCTGCACTCAGCGTGGAGTCTGCTCGAGATTCTTTCCGTTCCCTCTTCCTCCTCATCTGTTCCTCTCCCTGTTCGTGTGTGTGCTCGCGCGCTCTCTAAAATAAATAATAAAAAATCTTTTTTAAAAAAAGAACATTTTCTTACCTTGGCGTTATGAAGATGTTTTTATGTATTTTTGTAGAAGCCTCATTGTCTGTAGTCACGTTTATATCTAAAAATGCATCTAGAACTGACTTTGGTGCACGTGCTATACAGGTGAGGGGCAGGGTTTGTTTTTCCATCTTGTTTTCAGCAGTTTTACTGTGCTGTACCAAGGTGTGTGTTTTCGTGTTTCTCCTGTTGGGATTCTCACAGGGTTTCTTGCATTTCTAAATGGATGTGTTTACATCATAATTGGAATATTCTCAGCCATTATGTGTCTTTTAAAAACTTGCTTTTATTGAGATATTGCATACAGTAAAGTGCATAAATCTCAAGTGTAAAATTTGATGAGTTTTAACATGCGAAAAAATTGACCAGGGCGATCGTCACCTGGGTCAAGATAGGAACTTTCTGGTCCAGTCGTGCTCTTTCCTGCTGAGCATCCCGCACACGGAGGCGGCAGGCTTCTGACTTGGGGCACTGTGTGTGGTCTTGCTCGTTCTTGAACTTCCTGTGAACGAATCCTGTCGTCCCACCCGGTCTCTTTCGTTCTTACGTCTGCGCGGCTCCTGCGTCTTGTCGATGCGTCAGTGGCCAGACACCCATGCGGGGTGTGTTCCGTTACACGGACGTGGTGTAATGTGTCCATTCTGCTGTGGAGGGATCCTGGTGTTGGTTCTAGTTTTTAGCTCTTGGGGACACATGTGTCCTGAGGCTCCTGTGTGTGACTTAGGTGGACATGTGGCCTCTCTCTGGGGCGTCCCTTGGGGTCGAGTACAGGGTTTCCGCGGGGGCTTATTTTTACTTCCGCCGGCTTGCGTCCACGGGCTGTGTCTCTTCCGATACCTGTATGCGTGAGGCCTGCACGTTGTGTCTACGTGGCTTTTCAGGGTTCTCCTGGATTTTCTGACTTCTTTACTTTCTTCAGATCGGTCTTAGAGCTCACTAATTTTCTCTTCAAATGGGTCTAATCTGTTAAAACTCATCCATTGAAATTTCTGATTTAGATAATTGTTTTTCTTTCTGTTTATCATTTCCTTTTGGTTACTTTCCATTGTTTCCCATTCTCTGGTTTAAATCTCTGGACAGGTCAAATACATTTAAAGTCTGTCTCTGACAGTTCACAAACCTGGATTCACTTTAGACCTCTTTGTATTACCTGTGTGTGTCTTATTATTTCCTTTTGTTTTTATCCTGCCGTTTCTTTGTGCATTTTTACTAGACTGCTGGACATTCTATGGGAAAACGTTGAAATAATATAAAACCATTTTCTTGGGGCTCCCAGATGGCTCAGTTGCTGAAACATCTGCCTTCGGCTCAGGTCATGATCTCAGGGTCCTGGGATCGAGCCCCACATCGGGCTCCCTGCTCAGTGGGGAGCCTGCTTCTCCCTCTGCCTCTCCCTCTGCCCCTTCCCCTGCTTATGCTCTCTTTCTCTCAGATAAATAAATAAAACTCTAAAAAAAAAAAAAA
>NW_024423786.1:59280793-59300225 GCF_017311325.1 Ursus maritimus | reverse complement strand
CCTCTCGATCGCGGCTCGGGTCATGATCTCAGAGTCGTGGGACTGAGCCCCACATTGGGGTCTGCACTCAGCGTGGAGTCTGCTCGAGATTCTTTCCGTTCCCTCTTCCTCCTCATCTGTTCCTCTCCCTGTTCGTGTGTGTGCTCGCGCGCTCTCTAAAATAAATAATAAAAAATCTTTTTTAAAAAAAGAACATTTTCTTACCTTGGCGTTATGAAGATGTTTTTATGTATTTTTGTAGAAGCCTCATTGTCTGTAGTCACGTTTATATCTAAAAATGCATCTAGAACTGACTTTGGTGCACGTGCTATACAGGTGAGGGGCAGGGTTTGTTTTTCCATCTTGTTTTCAGCAGTTTTACTGTGCTGTACCAAGGTGTGTGTTTTCGTGTTTCTCCTGTTGGGATTCTCACAGGGTTTCTTGCATTTCTAAATGGATGTGTTTACATCATAATTGGAATATTCTCAGCCATTATGTGTCTTTTAAAAACTTGCTTTTATTGAGATATTGCATACAGTAAAGTGCATAAATCTCAAGTGTAAAATTTGATGAGTTTTAACATGCGAAAAAATTGACCAGGGCGATCGTCACCTGGGTCAAGATAGGAACTTTCTGGTCCAGTCGTGCTCTTTCCTGCTGAGCATCCCGCACACGGAGGCGGCAGGCTTCTGACTTGGGGCACTGTGTGTGGTCTTGCTCGTTCTTGAACTTCCTGTGAACGAATCCTGTCGTCCCACCCGGTCTCTTTCGTTCTTACGTCTGCGCGGCTCCTGCGTCTTGTCGATGCGTCAGTGGCCAGACACCCATGCGGGGTGTGTTCCGTTACACGGACGTGGTGTAATGTGTCCATTCTGCTGTGGAGGGATCCTGGTGTTGGTTCTAGTTTTTAGCTCTTGGGGACACATGTGTCCTGAGGCTCCTGTGTGTGACTTAGGTGGACATGTGGCCTCTCTCTGGGGCGTCCCTTGGGGTCGAGTACAGGGTTTCCGCGGGGGCTTATTTTTACTTCCGCCGGCTTGCGTCCACGGGCTGTGTCTCTTCCGATACCTGTATGCGTGAGGCCTGCACGTTGTGTCTACGTGGCTTTTCAGGGTTCTCCTGGATTTTCTGACTTCTTTACTTTCTTCAGATCGGTCTTAGAGCTCACTAATTTTCTCTTCAAATGGGTCTAATCTGTTAAAACTCATCCATTGAAATTTCTGATTTAGATAATTGTTTTTCTTTCTGTTTATCATTTCCTTTTGGTTACTTTCCATTGTTTCCCATTCTCTGGTTTAAATCTCTGGACAGGTCAAATACATTTAAAGTCTGTCTCTGACAGTTCACAAACCTGGATTCACTTTAGACCTCTTTGTATTACCTGTGTGTGTCTTATTATTTCCTTTTGTTTTTATCCTGCCGTTTCTTTGTGCATTTTTACTAGACTGCTGGACATTCTATGGGAAAACGTTGAAATAATATAAAACCATTTTCTTGGGGCTCCCAGATGGCTCAGTTGCTGAAACATCTGCCTTCGGCTCAGGTCATGATCTCAGGGTCCTGGGATCGAGCCCCACATCGGGCTCCCTGCTCAGTGGGGAGCCTGCTTCTCCCTCTGCCTCTCCCTCTGCCCCTTCCCCTGCTTATGCTCTCTTTCTCTCAGATAAATAAATAAAACTCTAAAAAAAAAAAAAAGCCATTTTCCTCATGAGAGGCAAGGAAGTAGTGGTCCTTACAATCCTGGACCACCTTCATCCATCCGGTCACAGGAATTGAGATTACATCATCCATCCGGTCACAGGAATTGAGAGTACATCAAGTTGCCGAGGTCGGGTTAAAGTCTTCCCTTACCCTCGGATGTCGCCCTCCAGGGACCCAGTCCCTGGTGCAGCATGTTTCCCAGGCTCCCTTTGACTCTCATCTCTGCCACCTGATCTGGGGCGCTCAGCTTCGTGGTGTCCCCTGTGTTTCTCTGGGAACTGGCACGTGGTTCTAGGGAGGAGCTGTTCCAGATGCTGCCTGACTCTCCAGGTGTCCTCTGTCTGGCCCAGGGCTCTGTGGATCTTTTGTGCCCTGTTCTCTGGTGCCTTCCAGTAGCTACCATTCATATTTTTGTCTGGTTTTCCTAATTCTCATTAGGAAGTCTGGGTCCCACGACCTACTCTCCCAGTCCTGGAAACAGGGTGCCGGCGGTAACGATGTCTGCCACATCTGAACACACGCATGTTGGTTTGTTTTACGGTGGGCTACGAGCCCCCCAGCTCTCACAGGGCCCCTCTCAGGACCATGAAAACTAAGGGTTGAGCGCTCAGTGGTGTTAATCATGTATTTATTGCTCTTAAGTAAATCATCTTGGAAGACGGAAGCTCATTCAGGGAAGAGCCATTTATGCTTTTACACTGTGTGCTTTTTTTTTTTTTTTTTTTTGGTGGACAGAGTTTCAAAAAAAATTTTTTTTAAGATTTTGTTTATTTGACAGAGAGAGAGAGTGGGAGAGTGGGAGTGAGGGAGGGAGAAGCAGGCATCCTGCTGAGCAGGGAGCCCAATGGGGGGCTCGATCCCAGGACCCCAGGATCATGACCTGAGCCGAAGGCAGACGCTTCACCGACTGAGCCGCCCAGGCGCCCCAGAGTTTCAAAGTTTTTATTGATTCTTTCCTAAAAGCTCCTTAAAGGATAATAAAAGTAGGCCACGTGGATTGACGTCTATGTCTAGAGATCCGTGGACGGCAGTGAACGACCCCGGGGACCTCTGCTGCTGTCCTGTGTGACGCGAAGGGCTGAGACACAGCAGAGGCACGCACGTCTGTGGAATGAGGGAGGACGGGTTATGACAAACGAAGAAAACATCAGTTCTGGACATGAAATAAGCAGGGGATGGAAGGGCTCGTGTCAGGATCACCGGCTTCCTAACGATACTGTGTGTGTGTGCGTTCTTGTCTTTTAAGATCTCTGCACTCGTCCTAAGAGCCCAGGCGTCTGAGATCTTACTTGAAGAGTTACAGCAGGGGTTCTCCCAGGCAAAAAGGGACGCTCAGGAGCAGATGGTAAGTTAACATTTAAATCAGCGTTAACTGTGTTACACAGGTCCTTTTATTGTTCCGTCGTGAGACCCTCTGCCGTGGCTGCGTCTCCCTGACCCGCTGGCCACACTGTTCCGCCCTCTGCGGCTGAAGCAACATTCGTAACGGACAAGCTTATGTAAAGACCTCACTCCTTTTTTAAACCTGCCTCCCGACCAAAAAACACTCTCACCTTTAACTTACTTCACTTTTCTGATTTGGGAAACCTCAACAGAATAAACTTCGGACTGCTTGTCGGTTCTAAATACGAGGTGAACATTGAAATCTCCCAAAGCCCCAGCAGATGGAGCGTTTGAACCGTCCTTGTCCCTCTCCTGAACAGCTCATTGATTGAAAGCGGTCTCATTAGCCTCACGGGAGTTGGGAGTCGACAGGCGCACCGTCACTGCTGTGCGGCCGGGAGTGTCGGCGCCGGCGTGTTGAGAGGGTGGGGCAGACAGCTTCTCGCAGAGCTGGCTGGGACCCCTGCAGAGCAGCTCCCCAGATTGGAGCCTCCTTCCTCACCAGGCTGGTTCTGTTGGCCGTGCTCTTCCTTTTCCTCGAAGCTGGAACCCGACACCTGATGACCCGTAGTAGCCGATGGCGAGTTGGCCCGCTGGGACGGTCCTACAGAGGCGCCTCTGTCCAGCCCTGCCCGGGGTGACGAGGCAGAGCCTCTGCTTGTGTGGGAATGCTTTGTTTGGGATAGGCCTCGGGTCAGCACCTGAGCGTCTTCTGAGCTGATCCCTAAATACTAGCCCTGGTCTCTTGAGCATCTCATTCTAATCACTGACCAGCAGCTTCCATACCTTTTCACGCGTCAGAGGATATGAAATATACCTGTCGGTGGAGAAATCACTGCCACAGGCCGACCGAATTTCAGTGTCGAGCTCCTTTCCCTCCTCTCTCATCTCTCCCTCGCTTGTCTTCTCAGCCGCACCTGCCTTTGCAAACGCGCTCCGAGTGGACTTCACTTAAAACGAATGTGGTGCAGGTGCCATAGAAGCGTTCAAAGTCAGGTTGGGGTCCTGCGAGCTCCACCGCCCGACCCTTCTCTTGACAGACCTTCAGCGGTTCTCGTAGTGAGGGGGACAGACTCCATTTCTTTGCCCCTTCACACAGGAGCAGCTGTGGCCGTGCCTGGGGTCTTAGTATTTCCCCCAACAGTGTATTTGGAAAACTGTCCCTCTTGAGCGGCTCACAGACTGAACCCTCCTAACGTCTTCAGTTAGGGTTCCCGGTTGTCAGCATTTGGCCACATTTTCACACGCACTGCGGTGTGTTCTCCCTCTCTCCCATCTGTGTGCGCACGTGTGTTTCTGAGCCATTTGGAATCAGTAGCAAACACCGTGCCGCGCGCGTCTCCCGAGAACAGAGGTGGTTCTCCTCCACCACAGCGCTGTCCTCACTTCCTTAAAATGTGACCATGGTCCCCAAAGTCCGTGTTGTTTGTAGGGGTGGTTTCGGTGTTTTGTTCTGATTTTTTGATGGAGGAACCAGTCAAGGGTCACATACTGTTTTTTACTGTCTTGTCACTTTAGTCTCCGATAATCTAGAACAGTCACCCCCTCCTTTTTTTTTTTTTTTTTGGTCTTTTGTGACATGTTAGCATTTTTGCAGAGCCCAGACCCACTGCCTCCAAGGATCATGTGTCTGGTTATTCCCGCATGATTCGATTCCGGTTAGAGGTCTGGGCACGAGCAGCACAGAGATGCAGCGTGTCGGCGGGGGCTCCGAACAGCAGGGGGCTGTGCTGTGAGGGCTGGCTGTGCTGTCGGCAGTCAGTGCGGTCACTTGGTTCTGGCGGGGACAGCACAGTTCCAGAGTGACCACTTCAGTACTACCAACAGCAGAACTACGGAGCGAGGTTCCATGTTTCTTCGTAGCTCTTCTTGCCCTTAGAACGGATCCCAGCTAAGGATTTACGGGCCACGGGCTGCGTTTCAAGTTACTTGAAGTAACCATTTCCTTTGTGGTTATGTTACCAGTTCCATTTGTTTCCGTTTGTATTACATTTTCAGATTTTCCTTTTTCCTTTTTGATTTACTTTTTTTTTTTGAACATGCAACATGGTTCATAAGTCAAAACTATAAAAATGGATAAATGTTCAGATTTCGTCCATTCCCTATTCCTTTCACCCCGTTCTTACCCGCTCCCATTTTATTTTTGCTTTATCCTTGTGCTTTTCTCTCTACAAAAGTTAGCAACTATATACATTTTATTCTTTCCCCTTTTTCACGTCCCAGAGAGAGTGGGATGTTAATATAACATGACGTTGTAAGTGGGTTAGAAGTGAGCCTAAGGCACAGCGGATTCTGGTCTGAAGAGAAGAGCGAGCCAGGAAAATTCACAAAAATTCATGTGTGACCTTGCCTGCCTACCAGCAGCCTTTTGGTCCTTCAGGATGCAGCGATCACCTTCTCTGGGAAATGGCCTTGAGCCTCTCCCCTTGGGACACCTCTGTCCTTTTACCGCTGCTGCATCCACTCTCTGTCCCAGCGCTCGGACCACTTCCGCCGGGCGGTTGTCGCTTTGCCGAGCTCTCCCTCCACCCCGGTGTGAGCTTCTTAGGGCAGAGGCTCTGGCTTTTTTTTTTTTTTTTTAAAGAATTTATTAATTTATTTGACAGAGATAGAGACAGCCAGTGAAGAGAGGGAACACAAGCAGGGGGAGTGGGAGAGGAAGAAGCAGGCTCATAGCGGAGGAGCCTGATGTGGGGCTCGATCCCACAACGCCGGGATCACGCCCAGAGCCGAAGGCAGACGCTTAACCACTGTGCCACCCAGGCGCCCCAGAGGCTCTGGCTTTTATCTCTGTACCCCGTGTGCCGCACAGTGCCTCGTAGAGCGTAGCGGCTGCTAAAGAAGTGTTGGCGGAGTAATTATATTTACATTTAAGTTACATGAGTATTAAAAATGAGCAGAAATCAAAGACTTTTGTAGAATTTTATGATATAGTCAGATTCACTGGAATAACTTTTATGTTGACTCAAATTCTCGTTAAATACCTAAAATTATGTTGCATGTCAGTATGCAGAAGTAGGAGCCTGTCCCATTCTAAGAACGAGCTGCTCAGGTCCTTCCTAACCGTGGCTCCTCCTGATGACTTCCCTTCTTTGGGGTCATTGGGCCGTTCACAGAGAGCCTGAGATGACTGCATGTCCACATGTGCACGTGCAAAGGAGGAAGACCGTGCTCTTTGGCTCTCCCTGCTTCTGTTGAACGGATGCCGTGAGGAGACGCAGTTGTCTTGCAGTACGTGCTCCATGGGATTACAGTCCTGGCTGTGTCGGCCGCTGCAGGTGCAGGGCTGTCGGGGACAGACCCAGTACTTTTCAGCGGTCAGTAGAGAACGTACTCAGGCCTTGCTTCTTGCCTGTCTCCTCAAGTAGATGAAAAGACTGCAAGTACAGAAGCGTGTCTGGGCGGCTTCTTGGAAGTCTCCCAGAGCCTCATCACGTCCCCCGATCCTCGGCCCTCCTTCGGCTTGGCCTGCTTCTTCTCTGGGGCAGCTCTCAGCAGGTGGGACCCCGGGTGGCTGTGATCGCTGTGTGTGTTTCAGGCGGTGCTGATGCAGTCACGGGAGCAGGTGTCGGAAGAGCTGGCGAGGTTACAGAAGGAGAACGACAGTCTGCAGGGAAAGCATAGCTTGCACGTGTCGCTACAGCAAGCCGAAGACTTCATTCTCCCAGACACTGTGGAGGTAACTCCTTTCCACGGGATCAAAAATGCAAACTAATACCGTTTCTGAAATGGCCGCCAACCAACTCTGGTTTAAAACAGGCTTTACTGAGATAGAATTCACATACCGAGTAATTCACCCACTGAAAGCGTACAGTTCAGTGGTTTTTAGTATGTTCTCAGATGTGACCACATGACCACAGTTTCAGAACATGTGTATCACCTCAAACAGAAGCCCCTTCCCCTTCATTCTCCCCACCGCCCTGCACCTCTTTTCTTCCCGTGGACGGCCCTGCCGTGGACTTCCGTGGGGCTGGAATCCTGCCACGTGTGGTGGTGTGTGTGTGGCTCTTCCCCACAGCAGCTGTTGTTGGGGCCGCCGTGCTGTGGAGCGGCGTCCCAGCGCCTGCTCGTGGCCGTGTGGACGTTTCGTTTACCTGCTGGTCTGTGCTTGGCATTCGGGGCATCTCCGTGTGCGCACTGGGGTTTACTTCTCTTGGGGACAAACCTCAGAGGAGTTGCAAGGGCCTGTGAGAGCTGCGCGGGGATGGCTTGAGGGTCCCTCCCGTCCTCGCTGGTACTCGTCTCGCTGTTTGCTCCAGCCGTCCCGGTGGGTGTGGGGCGGCCTCTCGTTCTCATTTGCACTCCCTGCTCGCTCAGCCAATGATCCTGAGCGCCTTCCCATCCGTGTATTGGCCATTTGTCTGTGTTCCTCGGGGAAGCGTCTGTTCAGATCTTTTGCTCATTTCTAAATTGGGTTATTTATTTTTTACTGTGGAGTTACATGGTTCTTATCTAGTCTGGATCTAAGTCCCTCCAGATAAATGATTTGCAGATATTTTGCTCCGCCCTGCAGATTGTCTGTTTCACGGCCTTCATGGTGCCCTTTGAAGCACAAAAGCTCTGAGCTTTGAGAAAGTCCGCTTTACCTATTTTCCCTCCTGTTGCTCGTGCTTTCAGTGTCCCGAGAATTCTTTGCCAAGTCGGTCTGTGACTCCTGCGGGGCCAGGCTGAGAGTGCACCAGAAATGGGATGTGTGAAGGGTTGCCAGGCTGGCTCCTCATGGTGCTTGGTTTTCTGTATCACACTGGAAAGGGTGAACGACACCCGCCCCCCTCCGGGTCACTTCTGTTCCTCTGTCGTTGGACAAATCTGGGCTGTGAAACCACCCACTTCCCAGAGACGGTCCTGACCGTCTCCCATCCGATTACTAACCCGGCCTGAGATCAGCCGGATCGGGCACGTTCACATCTTCTGACCCTCCCCGCCCTGGGGCTGCCCCATCATCACGTCCTTCAACATCCGCAAACGGCATCGGAGGCTAAACCCAAGGAGACTGTCAACAGTACAGGCAAGGAAGAGACTTCTTGGAGCAATTTTCAAAACAAAATAGATGTTACTTGTGAGATCTTTCATGTCAGTTTTTTAAAAAAATTATAATTATCTAAAAGTCAACATTACAGAAGTTTATAGTTTTGTAACAGTTTTCCCTGATCCTACCCTGCAGATTCAACCTCCACAATTTGGGCCTCCTTGTTTTTTTTTCCTGTGTACGTATTAACATTACTGTTGGTTTTTGTTTGTATTTACTCATGGGGCCACCTTGCGGACTTGCCCCCAGCACCCTATCTCTGCCCCCTGCCCTGCCGGCCTTGTGTCTCCATGCAGGTCACTGGTGCTCCCCCTTCTGAACTGGTGGCTGATCTCGGCAGAGAGAGTGTAGGGACCTGTCCGCTTGTGCTCCCAGCGCTCTGATGAGCGGTTCTCTGTGGGGGCGTGATCCTCTTCTCCGTGCTCTCTGGACTTTGCATTCCTAGACTGACCACACTTCTAGAATGCTTGAAGCACGTAAGCAGTCTGGCCTGTGAGGCCTGATTCTTAGACCTGCTCCAGGAGTAAATCTTCGGAGGTTTTTCTTACCCGTGTTCTCATTACTCTTTTTTCTGCTGTTATTGATTTCGTATACATGTGGTAGTTATCTGAGATTCCCAGCATTCACCTTAGAGTTCCTTCAGGATATAATTGGATTTTTTTAAGGAGGACAATTAAAATTTAGGGAAATAAGATGTCAACTGAATTTATCATAGAGGGGCAGGCGCCCAGCCTGGAAAGCTGCTCTTTGGTAGCACCGGCTTGTGGCAGCCGTTCAGCCGTGCAAGTGTCTGAGTCCCCGAGTGAGTACATCCACTTCGTCCTCAGATCCCACACTCGCTTCCCCGTTTCCATCTTCTGGGTCCTCACCAGAGTTAGCCCGCGGATCGTGGGAGCCTCGAAGCCGCTCTAGTGTTGAGGGACAGACATGCGGTCCGCAGTGCACGTTGGTGGCTGGACATGGCTTCTTTCTACACCATGCTGAACGTTATCACGGGGAGCCTGAGGGAGCTGGCGCTCGCTCTTAGCTTCTGAACCATCTAAAACCACACCCGCGAGTCTGGTGGCAGGAAGTGCTGGCGGGCTGTCTGGTCTGTCCCGTCACACCCCTGGTGAGCACTGGTTCCTCGCGTGCAGGCGCTGCGGGAGCTCGTCCTCAAATACCGAGAGAGCATCGTGCACGTGCGGACCGCGGCGGAGCACACGGAGGAGAAGCTGAAGGCCGAGATCCTGTTCCTGAAAGAGCAGATTCAGGCAGAGCAGTGCTTGAAGGAGAACCTCGAGGAGACCCTGCAGCTGGAGATAGAAAACTGCAAGGAGGAGCTAGGTGAGGACGCGGCCCTGCTGCGGGGGCGGAGCGCGGGGTCCTGGAGAAGTGGGCGGGGACGCGGGCCGTGGGCGGGGCCGTGGGCGGGGCTGGGGGAGTGGGCGGAGCGCAGGGTCCTGGAGAAGTGGGTGGGGATGCGGGCCGTGGGCGGGGCAGGTGGGTGGGGCCTGGGAGAAGTGGGCGGGGACGCGGGCTGTGGGCGGGGCAGGTGGGTGGGGCCTGGGAGAAGTGGGTGGAGTGCAGGGTCCTGGAGAAGTGGGTGGGGACGCGGGCCGACCTCCGGATTACAAACAGTACTGTCTGGTTTAGGAATGTGGAAGATAGAAAATGGGTAGGGGAGGTAGAGGAAAGAATGAAGGGGTTTTCAGATGTTCTGGTACATCCAGAGTAAATTCAGATTTAACTGGGACGTAACAGCTGCACAATCCCCCTTCAGGGAGTGGAGCTGGCTGCTGCTGGCAGAACCCTGCGGTGTCACCAGAGCCCTGCTGGGCTGCACCCCCGCACCCCCGGAGTTAGACGTGGTGCAGGACACACACTCCGTGTGGCCTCTGCCTGTACTTGAGCTCCATGCTGCTGCCGGGGGGTTGGGTACCTGAGAAGGGGGCGCTGCTTTCCGGCGCTCAGTGTCTGCTTTCACCGAGATGGAGCGTGCGGTAGAAGATGCAAACGAGGAAAGTAATCAGTGAGCGCTAACGCTTCTCCTTTTTCCCTTCTAGCTTCCATTTCTAGTCTAAAAGCTGAACTAGAAAGAATAAAAGTAGAAAAAGGACAGGTGAGTCTCCCAAGGTTCGCGGGAAGTTGTTCCTCGAATCCCGCGGTGCCGGGGCAAGCGAACGAAGACAGGCCGCGCGGGGAAGGGGGGACAGGCAGGCGGGGTCACGTGCAGGAGCGCAGCCTCTGACAAAGGAGAGGGCATGTTTCTCACTGGCTTGAGGTCCTCTTGAGGTCAGCACCTCTGCCTGCCGACCCCATTCCGTTCACCGACCCCTGACCTGTGCCCCCACTGGGTGCGCCCTTCATCCCACAGGCCCGGCCCTCTCAGCCCCTCCTTCCCACCCTTCCTTTCTCGCTGTCTGTGGTTTCCCGGTGGCTCAACCGTCTTTCCTTCCAAGCTGCTTGCCTCTTCACGCCGTCTCCACCTACACCCGCGGCCCGGACTCTGTCCGTTTCCGGCCCTGCCCCCTGGCTGCCAACGGCACTGGCTGAGCAGCTCTGCGGGTCCGTGTGTCCGTCCACTGTCCCCCCCAGTCCTCTTCATGCCCATCATCCACACGACCGCCTTCGGTGTCCTGGCTCCTCGCTGCGCACTCTCGCCTTCACTCCCGGCCCGTTCTTGCTCCTTCAGGAGGGGATGGCCTGCTTTTGCTGGGCCTTCCATTGCTGATCCCTCCATCTTTTCCGGGCATCCTCCGTTTTTTCCTCCCAGTCGGGGGCCTGTAACTTTCACCTCCTGACCTCTTTTCCACAAACATGCTGTGGTCCCGTTGGACTGCACATCCTCCGGTCCCTCCTCAGCCCAGTGCAGTCTGGCTCCTGTGCTGTGGAGGCCACAGGGGCAGACGTCACCTGCTTCAGAGTGCATCCCATCTTGTCCACACGCACCTCTGTCTGGGTTCAGACTTCCGTGCTCGTCCCGCGTGTCGTACCAGCCTGATGTCCTTCTCCGCCTCCAGCGTGTACCCCTCCAGCTCCTCTTCGTATTTCAGAATTACTGGGTGGCCGTCGTGACTGTCGCTGTCAAACCCCTGTGGCTCCCGCTGTCTCCAGGGTGGAGCCCGTGCTCCCGGCCCAGCTGGGGTCGTCTCCCGCAGCCACCTGCAGGGCCTGGTACAGCAGGGACTCACCCCAGTTCTGAGCGTGTTTTTACAGTCCCCCTCAAGTATCTTCCCACCTTCTCCCCTTACCACTCTCCTCCCTCTGGAGAATTTTTCTGTTAAGGGCCAATGTCACGTCCGCTTTTCTGGCAGAATTAAAAGCTGCTCCGTGTTCACGTGCCGTCAGTCACACACACGTCTACCTCCTGCCTTCTCAGTCCCCAGGCCTTAGGACCTGGTAGTAGGTCCCTGACAGATGTCTGATGAAAGAAAGAGGAGGTCTTGAAGCCTGGACAGTAGGCGTGCGGTGTGAGAGGGTGGGCACAGCGCAGGCGGGGTGCAGGGCCTGGGGCGCCCGAGGGTTGGGGCTCCTTCTCCAGGCCCCAGGAACTTTCTCAGCTTGGCTTTCCCTTTCTTTCACAGCTGGAGGCCACACTGAGAGAGAAGTCTCAGCAGCTTGAGGGACTCCAGGAGATGAAAATCACTTTGGAAGAACAGTTAAAGAAAGAGACTGCTGCTAAGGTGATACCTTTATTGGTAATTTAATAAAAGTAGTGCTAAGAATGTGGGGTCGTGTGCTGCCTGTGTGAGGACGTGGCAGCCGGGAGCAGTGCCCCCGAGGGCTGGCGGGCTGTCCATGCGAGGAGGGGAAAGGACCTTGGGAGAGTCAGATTGCCGCGGCTGGCCTCCAGCTCCGCAGGCCCGGCCCTCCAGGCTCATAGGCGCACTTGGCACCGGCTGCCGCCGTGAACACTGCTGTCAGCCAGCCGTGGGACCCATCCCCCAAGTACGTGCTGCCTGAGATCAGCCCCGCTCGAGGCTGAGCGCAGGCCTGCTTCCTAGGATGGGTCTCCGCGAGCTGTGTGTTCAGGCCTTGAGGGATAAAAACACCGCGTCCGTGTTCCGGACAGTCCTGTCCCGCGTGGTCCTGCTGAAGGCTTTCCTGCCGGGCAGACTGGAGGTCGCAGGGGCCGCCCAGGGCGGGTATGGGGTCTTCACTGCAGCTTTTTGCTGACAAATCATGGTCCCGGGGCTGCTGGGGGTGAGGGTGAGCAGTGGGTAGGCTTTGTCCTCGAGCCATTTTAGGCCGTGAGCAGGCAGCCGGGGGGGAGGCACTGGATTCCACGCGGCTGTCGTCCCGGAGACGCAGGCTTCGGCTTCCTGGTCTCCTGCGTGTTTCGGGCCGTGGTGCTCGGTGTTGGTCCTCACTGGAAACTTGTACCTTGTAGGTGACTGTGGAACAGCTGATGTTTGAAGAGAAGAACAAAGCTCAGAGGTTGCAGACGGAGCTCGACGTCAGTGAGCAAGTCCAGAGAGACTTCGTAAAGCTTTCTCAGACCCTGCAGGTGAGGCCCTGGGGAACGGGCCGCTGCTGCGCACAGCGTACCTGCTGGCCCTCGGGGTGAGGCCCCCCTCCCTGGCGCTCTGCGAGGGAAGTGAAGTCCTGGGCACAGATGGGAGATCCTTCCCAGCCAGGCCGGCGTTGGCACTTGGCTCGTCTCCTGCGTCCCGCGGTCCTTGAACTCCCGCAGCTGCTAGCCCACAGCACCGCCTTCCCTCTGCTGAGCACCCCGTGCCACCGTCCCCTCACCCCTCCCTTCAAGGCCCAGCGTAGCGTGGTCCTCCCCTTGGAGGGTTCTCTCGGCCCCACACCCGGCTGCGGGGACATCCAGGAGGTTGGTTGTTTCCCCCAACTCTGCTGTGGAGTCGGCGGGGTCAGGGGTCATCCGTGCCGCAGTCCCAGCGCTTACCACGGGCAACGAAGCTCTCGGAGGGGGCCCCCGTCTCCAGGAAACCAAGTCCGTTTGGGAAAATCTGGGCCTGAGGCACACGCACTTGACTCACTGTCACTTCCCAGGTGCAGCTGGAGCGGATCCGGCAGGCGGGCTCCCTGGAGCGGATCCGGGCCATCCTGAATGACACCAAGCTGACGGACATCAACCAGCTCCCCGAGACATGACACCCGCAGCAGGACACCGGCCTGCACCCTGGGTTTTTAACTCTTAGAGCAACATTAATTATTATTTAACTCTTAACCGAAGAAGTCACAAGAGGGAGCCTGGAGCGATGCTTGCTTCTGGTGGGAGACGACACTGCGGCGTGGGAGCTGTGACCAGCCAGGGGGACGTGCGCGGAAGGACTTCCCCGTGGGGACAGACGGACACACTGGACCCCGGGGGGTGGGGTCCGCTCGGTGACGGAGGAAGTGCTGCTTTATCCAATGTTTTCCTGCCTTTAAAGCAACATCCCAATCGTGTTTGGAATTCTTTTCTGTTCCTAGATATTGGAAGAGAGCATTTCCTTTTTCTGTTGTCTAGAGTTCACCAGTAGCCGTATTCAGCTAGCAGACAGGTGTAGTGTGCTGTACGAGTATTTTATATTAAAATATGGAGTTGGAGAGCAGGCCGTCGGCTAGGGACTGTATTGCTCAGCTCAGTGCGTTTTCTTTCTTTTTTACCATTTTATCTTGCGTTGGAGGACCGTCCGTGCGACTGAGACTTGCCTGAGAACCACAGGACGGTGGGGACACCACCGATGCAGGCGCTGAATGAATTGTGAGACAAGGCGTGGCGGAGGCGCCCTGCACGGGAAGCCGAGGTCCGAGGAAAAGCACAAGAGACTGCGAAGCACTTTCCTGCCCCCGGACGCGCTCTGCGGGCCCGCAGGTACCAGGGTTAAGCTGAACGGGCACGTCTACTCTTTTGAAAACTCTTTTAGTTTAGTTATTGATCAGTGGAAAAAAATAATATTAATAAAACAAGCTATGTCTGACATCTAGCATAAACTTCTAAATCTGCTTATTTCCACCTCGAGTCCGTGGGCCTGTGCGCCTTATTTCCCAGCGCCCAGGACAGATGCCTCGTTTGCCTTTCCCTTTTATGACCTTGGTGTGGCGTGTGTGCTGCCTGGGGTCGCCGCGAGGCTGGAGCGCTGCCGGTCGTGTCCGTGAGGTCAGATCCCTCCCCTCGGTGCAGAAAGCTCGGTGAGCAGGTGGTGCCGGCCTCCCCCGCGCGTCAGGAAGCACACGGACTGGGCTCCCGCTTGCCGGCTGGAGCCCCGCGCACAGATGCGTCTTCAGGTAACCCTCGGGCTTGGCGCCGCACAGCGGGGCACATGACGGAACCCGGCGGGGGTGAGGGGCTGGTGGACACTGGCTCGGCCACCGTGCACTTACAGTTCCGAGCGCTTGGTCCTGCAGGGTGGGCTAGCCGGAAGAGTCTGCTGCTGTCTCCCAAGAGACAGGACAAAAGAAGGACTGCACCCCTCACCCTTGGGCCCCCGTTGCAGTTCTCAGTAAATATGAATTACGGAAACAGTGCTCTAGGCCCGCCCTGCACAAGACATTAATTGGTTTAAAAAATCTCTGTATAAAGAGTGCTGCTTGGTTTAGAGAAAGGAACCTACGTCCTGAGTTACAGGGAGTTTCATTACGTGGCTGAGCCGCGGGCGAATGTCAGAGGACTGCGGCTGCATCATGACCTTGCGGACGACCTCTGTCCGGCTCCCAGGGAATGCCAGCACCTCGCAGACCTCCTCAGGAACTAACGGCAGTCTACATGTGGCGGAGGCGAACTGGGGGAACCCAGCTGAGAACAACCTAGAGAAACCCGAACATAGACTCCAGCTTCTGCTCAGTCTCTCTGGTGTGAAACCGCGGTCAAGCCGCCCGTGGAGGATGCACTGCTTGAAACCGGGTCGTATGTGCAACAGGAAGCGGCCAAGGAGGTGGGGTTCAGCCCCCGCAAAGGACAGGTCAGCCGGGTTCCCCGAGTGTCCATGCTCACACGTCTGACCCGCCCTTGCACCTGGAACCTCCCTTCCCTCCTGGCTCTTCCGTGGCGGTCCCTTTGCTGTGTCCACCTTCCAGAGCTCACACCGGTGGGAACGAGACCCGACTGGCGCCACCTGAGGACAAACCCGCGCCCGGCGAGGCTTGTCTCCTGCCGAGGTCCGACCCACCCAGTACCTGTCGGGGACCGTGCACAGCCCAGCGCCGCTCCGAAGGGTGGCCCCTGTGCCCGGCTCTGGGCGGCCGCAGCGGTGACCATGTGATCGGACTCGACATATGTCCTTAAGAAAGCGCTGGTGTTAGACAGCTGTTCCCTCCCACGCCTCGTGGCCGCCTCCGCTCAGTCCGGGTTCTGTCCGCCACGGTCCTGGCGCCGCCACTGGGAAACGCAGCCCGTGTTGGCTTGAGCACGGAGACGCGACGGTTTTAAAAAGATCCTAGGTCTTTGCTGAAACAGTCCTAAATTTCGGCTTAAATATAAAGTACATTCCAACTTTTAAATAAAAGCATTTATTCGATAATTATAAAATGAACAGGAAAGATGAATCACCAGCGTAAAGTTCCTCGACGACGTCTGTAGCTGAGGTGGCACCAACTGAGCCTGCGCCGTGTCTGCTCATGGGGACCTGCTCCCGCGCACTCAGAAGTTGACGTGGTTTCGGATGTCGTTGATCTGCTTCACCATCTCTCTTATGTGCTCGCCCCTGAAAGAGCATCAGGTCATCACTTCCGGGGACACGAGGAACGAACAAGCCGCTAACACGCGTGTGAAGGGTTTAAATGGCGATACCAAGTGTGGGAACTGCTCGGCTGCGATGAGCCACTTAAGGTTGCCATGCAGCGTCGGGGTGCTCGCTGCTCATCGAGGCCATGGCGGCCGCGCTGCCTGGGGACCCCTCGGCCCCGCGACACGGCCCCACGAACGCCAGCAGCCCCGTCGGAGGGCGGCACTTACTCCTCCTTCAGGACGGACTGGATGCACTTGCGCTGGTAGGCGCTGAGGGCGATGGCGGGTTTCTGCGGGCTCAGCACCTTCTCCATCTTCCGCTGCTGATAGTCCTTCTTCATGGTGACCTGGAGTGTCAGAACACGGGCACGTGGCTCTGGCTTGCCGCGCGCTGACGGGGGACGTGCCCGCCGCCCAGTGCCCCGGCCTACCTGCTTGATAGCGTTGCCCAGGTGGCGCAGCTGCTCGGGAATCAGCTGCAGCTCCCTCTTCATGTCCCTCTCGCTGTCGGACAGGACGGGGAGCTGGGCATGGAACCTGTGCAGCACCGTCTTCATCCTGGAGCGAGGCAGGCCGGCGTCTCAGGCCGCGGGGGGCCGGCGGACCAGAGCCCCGGGGGCCCGAGTCCGGCATCTGCGCCCCCCGCGGGACGGGACGGGGCTCGCCGCGCTGTCGCCCCGATGCCTCCCAGCACGGGCAGCGGCATCCCTGCCCCAGGCCCGTCGTCCTCGACGTGCTCGGTACCCGAGGACTTGGACCGGAATGTTCCGCGGGCACTGACCTGCTCATGAGATCCTCTTGTTTCTCCTTGGCTTCCTCGTATTTGTCAGCCAAGCGCTCCGCCATTTCCCGCAGACACTTCCTAATGGCAAAAACCCAGGGGCTCATGGGCTCCGCCCCGATGACGAAACCCGGTGCGCGCTCTGCGCCCCTCACGCGGCTTCACCCCCCTCGCTGGGGCACTTACCTCTCCTCGCGGCAGTAATTGAGGTCTTCCAGTTGTTTCTTCTTTTGGTCACATAATAACCTGACCCTGGGGGAAACATGTCATCAGAAGCCAGTCGGGCGCGGCACGCTACCAGCCCAGGCTGAGGCGGGGACACGCGGGGCCGCGCACCTGCGCTGGATCTCCTCCTTGGCCAGGTCCTGCTTCAGGACGTACTGCTCCCGGAACACCTGCGTGGCTCTGCTGAGCAGCTGCAGACACTCCTCCGGGGCAGGCGCCGCATCCCTGTCAGACGACCTGGGACACGTTTCTGCCGTGACCTTCCCATCTGGCCCGCGGCCCCTCCCCCCACCCCCATCCCTCGCGGACAGACTGCGCCCCGTTCCCCTCGCGAGCAGCGCGGCAGGACAGGGGAGAGGAGACCGCGGAGGACAGAGGACGGACAGGAATGATGCGAACAGAGACGGGAACCCGTTAAAACCCGGATGCCCCAAATCTCATACTTCAAAAAGGCGGGATTCGCAACAGTACGCTGCAAAATGCTTCTAATGTGCTTTTCGAAGGAATCCGGGGTTTCGGCCAGAATGCGGAGGGGAGACTCTGCCGCCGCTGTGTCTTCTCGGGTACAGAGCAGGGGAGGAGACGCCGGGTGCACCGTGCTTCTGCAAAACAGACGTGACGACACCGTCTACCGCGGCTCATCGGCTGCAAGCCCCGCAGGAGCCTCGTCTATGCAGAGCGGCGGGAACACGCGTCTCTCCAGTAACAGGACGAGACTGCAGCTCTCCACCCTGAAGGTCACCTTGGGAAAGCCGTGCCCCCGGTCCTGCCAACGCTGCCGTTCGTCACGGCATGTTTGGACGGCATCTTTTCCATAAAGAATTTGAACGACAGAGGCAGCACAGAAGTACAGATTCCTCATGGGCCCCGTGCAAAGCACCGGAGCACCGTCTGTCCCGTGAATAAACCGTGCACCTCCCAGCTGGGACTCTGCGTCTGCTCGACTCTGGCGGAGGGCACCCTCCCCGCGGAGTGGTCACGCGTGTGGGGCCGCGAGGGGACTTACAACAAGGGCCTTATGAGGCACTCGTAGGTGCTGGTGACGCAGACCATCGTGGGCCCCAGGATGTCGGGGATGATCCAGAACCCTCGGATGGGCGCCGGCTGCCTGGAACGACACCGCCACAGGGGCTGACGCGCGCCCAGGACGCGCCGCCCCTGCAAGAGCATGACACTGCGTACTGAAGGCCGACACACCGAGAGTCTCGGTCACCTAACAGCCTGGACGCCGTAGTGGCAGGAGCCCCATGGGAGCCGCAGCCCCTGGGCCCCGTGGAACCACAGCAGCGCTCACGGAACCACTAGCTGCTGCCCGCCCGGCGTCAGGCCCAGCCCGGGGGAGCGCTCGCAGACGCGCACAGGCTGCACAGAAGGCGAGCGTCCGCCGCCTCAGGGACCGAGCACCCGGGTCGCAGGGCTTCGCCGAAAGTCTCCGTTCCCGGCCCTGCTCCGTGGAGCTAGTGGAACCGGGCCCCAGCAGGGATGGCGGCCTCCCTACCGCCTGCAGCTTCGGCTGCCCACCTGCTGCCGTCACCCGGCCCTGCCCTTTGGCAGCGTTCTCCGTGCAGCCGTCACCCCGGCCCGCCCGCCCTCCCGCCGGCCTTCCCCTCTTCTGGAAGGGGAGGCGGTGGGTTCAGGAGGTGAAAATGCCCGTTTTCAGTGTGAAACTTGCACCTGGAGGACCGCACACACGCTGTGACCGCGACAGGCCCAGAGCAAAGACGCTGCACAAACGGCGGCCTCCGGGGGACCCCTGCTCACAAGCTCCCCTCACCCCCCGTGCCGCGGAACAAATGGCTATCCTGACTTTGATGGTGCTCAGCGATTTCCGGTCTGTGGACTGTCTCGTAAGCGACATGGTTTAATTTCACCTGTTTGAGAAACGTACACAAGTGGGACTCTGTTCCCTATTTTCCCCATTCGCTTTCTGACCTAGCGCCGTCCTCCCGCCCCCACAGTGCCTTCCCTGCGCATCTCCGAGCCCCTGTCCTCTTCCCTGCTCGCCGTTGCTCTGTGGTCGGCCTGGCCTCTCAGACACCCGCACCCGGGCTGCCCCCGGGGTGAGGCTGCTCCAGGCGCTCAGGCCTCCCCTCCCAGTCCTGCGCCCTTGCCGGCGCAGCTTCCCCACGGTCCCGGCTCCCACAGCGGCACGGCCCCGTCCATGCGTCTTCCGCCTTCCTGAATCCACCCTTCCTCCTGGGGCCCATGTGTGTGAACCGCAGGACAGCGAAGCAGTGACCCCAGTACAGAGCTGGGAGTCATTCTAGATAGTTCCCTCCATTGACTGAACGTCCACGGACCACCTGTCCCTCAGCCAGAAACGGACTCTGACACAGTGTGCGACAGACACGCGCTCTCTGCCCTCACGGACCTCACGGCAAACACAAACCCCAACTCCAGGACGCGCAACCGAGAGAGAACCAGGAGAACCTCAGGCAGACGGGGGCCCATGGGGCCCCCGCTGAAGACCTGACATGAACTCAGGGTCACACACGAGAACAAGAGCTCACGGGGTGACGGCAGCCAACAGGGGCGGAGCACACAGTGCGCGGGCGGCCGTGGGGCAGGCAGGGCTCCAGACGGGCAGCGTGCCCCACAGCCCCTCGGTCGGCTGCCGTGTCTGCGTGTGACCCACGCGCCCCTGGCAATGTGAGTCCACCGGGGGGGGGGGGGG
>NW_024423786.1:59252700-59280783 GCF_017311325.1 Ursus maritimus | reverse complement strand
GGGGGGGGGGGGGGGCCTGGGACCCGTGTGCGGGTGGACGCGGCCTTACCTGCAGGGCAGCGGCTTCGTGCAGAGGATGTGCTCCACGAAGCACTTCTGCTCCGCGGCGAGCTCCTGCAAGCCGTCCTTATCCTCCTCGTCTGCGGGGGGAGGGGCACAGGGACACGGGTCACCGCTCTGCGCACACGGCCCGGCGCCGGAGGGACACAGCCAAGGGCCCGGCTCAGACCCCGGCCTCGTGCCGACCACGCCCTCCTGACCCGGGGCTCCAGGTTCCCGGCCCAACAGGGAAAGTGGGTTCTCCCTGGCCAGCTGTCTAAACACAGGCATGTTCCACGAGCACGACAGTCCCGGCCATCGCTCCCGGCCAGCGGCCGCCTCACGCGCACCTCGCACGCCTCGGCGGGCTCTCCCACAGCTTTCTGCGATGTGATCCCCAGCAGCACACCACCCGCCCACTTAAAGTGTATCCTTCCAGGGGGTTTGTGCGAGAATCATACAAGCACCACACAGAGACCTGAGAGTCTTTTCACGAGGGCGCCTGGGTGGCTCAGCCAGTGACACGTCTGCCTTCGGCTCAGGTCATGATCCCAGGGTCCTGGGACTGAGTCCTGCATCAGGCTCCCTCCCTGCTCAGCAGGGAGCCTGCTTCTCCCTCTGCCCCTCCCTCTACTCGTGCTCTCTCTTGCTCTCTCTTTCAAATAAATAAAAAATCTTAAAACAACAAATGTTTAAATGACCCAAAAGGAAGTCCCATGCTCGTGAGCAATCACGCGAGTTTGGCCAATGGCTCCAGGCCACCACCACTCCCATCTACCATCTGTCTCCACGCACCCGCCTCCCCCGCACAGTTCACATGTGCAGGATCACACGACAGGTGGCTGTCTGGGTACCTCGTCCCTTCCTGCTGTTGGCGGACACTCCATCGGACGGCGGGATCACTACCTGGCCACAGTGACAGACACCTGGCTGTTTGTCACAAGAACGCCACTGCGAACGTCCACTAACTGGGCTGGTGTGGACACGTGCGTGGGCACCGAGGAGCGGAGCCGCCGGGTCATACCGTAACCCTGTGTAGGTCACCTGGGGAGCAGCCAGTTTCCTCAGTGCCATACCACGTCACGTGTCTGCAAGCCCTGTGCCGACCGCTCACATTACTGTCAGTTCTGCTTTTAGCCGCTTCGATGGGCGTGAAGTCGTACCCAGCGGTTGTCTGGCGTCTCACTTCCGTGACAGATATCGAGCACGTTCTCATGTGCTTACTGGCCGCCTGCACCTCGTCGGAGGAACAATGTCTACTCCTATCCTTTATCCGTTTTTAAATCGGGCTCTTGTCTTCTTATTACTGAGTTCTGTGAGCCCCTTACGTATTCTAGCTACAAGTCCGTTACCAGACACGGGATTCGCATTTACTCCCATTCTGTGGCTTGTCTCTTCACTTTTGTGACGTCTGCTTCTGAGAGTTCTATAGTTTTAGTTCTAGGATCCATTTCGAGTCATTCTTGCATTACGGTGTGAGGAAGGGTCCACTTCCGTCCTCCGCAGGTACACGCACACGTGTCCCAGCACCACCCGTCAACAAGACTGCTTTTCCCCAGCTGATGTGTGTCGGCGACCTTGTGGAAACCAGCTGGACTCTCCACCCCATTCCCCCGACCGCCACGCGTCTCCTTCTGTCAGCATCGCGCTGTCCGGATGACCATACCTTCTGTAAGAAGCTGAAATCGGCAAGTGTGGGTCCTCCAACTCTGTTCTTGTTCTTCAAGACTGTGTTGGCTACTCTGGGGCCTTGGAATTCCAAATGAATTTTAGGATCAGTATGTCACTTTCCGCGAATTCTCACAGGAATGGCACTGGGTCTGCACGACTTAAAGAGTATTACCATTAATAGTATCATGGTTTCTGATTCATGAACCTGGGAGGTTTTTTATTTATTTAGGCTTATTTCTTTCAGCAACATGTTGTAGTTTTAGGCGTATGTTTTACACTTTTGTTAAATTCATTCTTAAGCATTTTCTTTTGAAGCTATTATAAATGGGCCTGTGTTCTTAATTTTCTTTTGGATTGTCACTAGTGCGCAGAAACACGTCTGCATGCTGCTCTTCTATCCCGCAAGCTCTCCGAAATCATTAGGACAAACACTGTGGTAATGGATCCCCTATGATTTACCATATAAAAGATCACATTTTCAGAAGAAAGAGTTTTAGTTCTTCCTTTCTAATCTTGAAGCCTTTTATTCACTTTCTCGGCTAATTTCCTCGTTTGCCAGTTCGACAACGTTGAACACGAGTGGCAAGAGCGATGTCCTTGTGCTTCAGATCTTAAGGGGAAAGTGTGGACGGCAGAACGTGTAAACAACCAAAATGGACGTTCAGCGGACAGTTCCAAGCAAAACGTCGGCTACGTGGCCTGGTTTCTTCTCGCTAATTACAGTAAAATAGGAGAAAAAATATAACTGGTTTCTTACAAAAATCCCAAGAATTTGATGATTTGGGAAATTCTCAACCTATCTGGATGGCAAAAGATGCTAAAATTAAGAGATTCATGGTCAGGAAATCATGTTTGAGAGGAAAAAACTACTGGTGCAGCCGTTCGATCTTCTGCTAACAGCTCAGAAAGGTGAAAAGGTCAGAATATTCAGTCTCGCGAAGGCTCTCTGAAGAGATCAGGAGTGTGGCTCAGATGCTCCGGTCACCTGAGCAGAACCTAAAATAGAGATGGGGCCCCCCAGGCAAGATCTGTGGGTGAGCCTCCTCGTGATACGGGGATCCAAGAAGTTCTTGAGGACTTGGCAGCCACAGAAACACTGCTGCCTTGGGCTGAAAGGGTCAGAGGGACAGTAAGAAAAGGGGGTTCTGCCCCCCAAATCCTACAGGCGGGAAACAGGGTAATTACTTGCCCCCTTTCTGGAAAACAGGAACATTTACTAAGAGAGCAGTGGAGCCCGGAGCGCTACCCCCAGGCCCTGAAACCCAGCAGAGTCTGAGCTGTGAACTTGCTTATGACCTGTGGTTTCTTTTTCTTTCCATTTTTTTCCCTTTTGAACTGAAAACTCTACAAGGTTTGTGTGCCAACAGGTAACGTGTTTTCTGGCTTCATGGGTCCACAGCAAGAACTCTGCCCCAGGGTGGACTGGACTCCGAGTCTTGCCCGTCGCTGACGTGGATGATTTGGGAAGAGACGTAGCCGAGGTTCTGACCTCCGTGTTGCTTTGTGCTGCCACGGTCTGCGTGTCTGGCCTGTGGGGCAGAGATGAGTCTTTGGAGGCCACGGGGTGCATTTGTAGGCACACCGGCCCCACCCCCGCAGTGGTGTCTGCATTCAAACCCCCCGAGCCGGTGAGAATGTGAGGCCACATGACGGGGGAACAGGGTTGCAGACCGGGTTACAGCGGCTCGTCAGATGTGTCCCCCCCCACCCCGTGGCTCTGACGGGAGGAAGGGGCTCCGAGCAAAGGAAGGCGGGGGAAGAGGGAAAAGGCTGGACGTGGATTCTCTCCTGGTCTCCAGAAAGGGACACGCTCTGCCCAGGGAGACAGCCCAGGACCTGTAACCTATGGCACGAAGATAAATCTGCGTTGTCTGAGCCACTGAGGTTATGGGGACTTGTCACAGCAGCGAAGGAAGCGAAGGAAATCACCCGGTCTTCCCCGTGAGCACGTGCTGGCCGCGGCCCCTCCGAAGACGCCGTCCGTCACAGGAAGCCGGCGTGTGTTCCTAGTTTGCTGCCTGTTTGTAACAGGAAAGGCTGATTTCCTCAGACGGCTTTCCTGTGTCTGCTGAGAAGCTCCTACGGTTTGTCCTTCCGCTGATGCCACGTCATCACCGACTGCTTTCTGGACGTTAGCCAACCTCGCGTTCCCGGGACGCAGCCCTCCTAGTCACGGGGTACAGTCCCTTGCGTGTGTTGCTGGCTGGCTCTGCCAGGATTCTGCTGAGGATCTTCGGCATCTGTCTTCGCGGGAGGTACGTGTCTGTGGCTTCCTGTCCTCGCACGTCTTCATCCAGTCTTGCTACCAGGGTAACGACGACCTCAGAGAGCGAGCCGGGAAGCACTTCTCTTCCTTCTGCTGTTTGGAAGAGCCTGTCAACAGCTGGTACTCTTTAAATGCGCAACACTGTCCTCCTGAGCTTTTCTGCTCGGGCAGTTTTTGTTACTCTCCATCTCTTCACTAGTTTCTCTCGAATCAGCACTGGTTGTTGGTGACTTTCTAGGAATTTGTCCTTGTCATCCTGGTGATCAGCGTGGTGCCGCGCTGTCCCTGGTACCTCCTCCGAATCCTGAACACGTCTGGGAGGTGGGCGGGAGCCCTCCCTCCTCTGCCCTCAGTAGCCGTGGGCGGAGTCCTCTCCCCCAGGTCTTGGTCCGTCTGGCCAAAGGTCTGTCAATTTTGTTGATCTTTTCAAAGAAACACCTTTTGATTTCATTGATTTTCCCTATTTTTCTATTCCAAAGTACTTTTTTTTTTTTTTTTTGAGAGAGAGAGAGAGAGAGAGAATGTGCATGCAACGTGCTGGGGGGAATGGGGTGCGGGAGAGAGAATCTCAAGCAGACTCCCCACTGAGCACAGAGCCTGACACGGGGCTCAGTTTCCCAAGCCTGAAATCATGACCTGAGCCGACATGGAGAGTCGGATGTTCAATGGACTGAGCCATCCAGGCACCCCAATTCCAAACTACTTTTTGATAGAATCTTTGAAATATACTGAAAAGTACAAAAGACTCACCTGACCCAAGAAACTTCTGAAGTTTATGAATCCACGTGAGCCCAACGCTGTGCACGCCGGCTTCGTGAGTGCAGTGGTATCTTGAGGGACACTTGGGATCTGCAGACGGAACCATGAACCGTACAGTGGCAGTCGTTAGAACACGGACACTCACCCCGGCACCCCGCAAACACATCTGTGGCCAGAGGGATAGACAGACGGTCTGTGGGACCTTCACACTGTGCTACCGTGTCAGGGGCCTTGAAACTTGAAAATCTGAATTTTCAAATATATATTAAGTATTTTTAAAAGTAATAAACACAACCCAAATATTTCTCAACGTTAACAGAAGAGGTCACCAAAACATACATGCCTGTTGCCTTTCTGTCCACCTCTGTGCGCTTATCTACGGTTCTCCAAATTCAAACGGTGCAGCTCTGCGGACGCGCCTGCGCTCGCACGCGTCCCTCGTGACCCTCCCTGAGCAAGGGCACATGCCTTGGCGCTCGAGGACGGTGGCGGAGTCAGCAGTCCCATCACCGCGCATCCAGACAGGCGGGGCAATCGTTTCCTGATAACGCTGACTCACGGATGCTTTCACGTTTAGTTTAATTCTTTTTTTTTATCCTTAAGTAATTTTGCTCCCAAAATAGGGCTTGAACTCACGACCCTGAGATCAAGAGTCAAATGCTCTTCCAGTGGAGCCCGCCAGTCGTCCCAAGTAAATACCTGGGGTTTTTTAAATGCAATTCTTATTTCACAATCCTTTATGTTTACTTATTTTTTTAAAAAGATTTATTTATTTTAGAGTGCACATGTGCACACATGCAAGAGAGTTGGGGAGGGGGAGAGAATCTCCAGCAGACCCCGCTGAGCTTGGAGCCTGACGTGGGGCTCGATGTCACGACCCTGAGATCATGACCTGAGCCGAAATCAACAGTCGGACACCTGACTGACCGAGCCTCCCAGGCGCCCAGAGGATCCTTTATATTTATACTACGAAATGCGAGGAACCGTGACATAATTTTGATGAAATCGTGTATACTTCTCTAGAGCCCCAGCACCAGTGAGGCTACGAGACTAAAAGAGGAGCTCCTGCATATTTATGCGTACTTACCGCTGTGCCTCAGCGGTACTAAAACAAGATACAGGAATGATTCACATGCTAAAGCGGATTCAAGATGCAACTGTCGAGGGGCCTGGCTGCTCAGTCGGTGGAGCGGTGACTCCTGACCTCGGGGTTGTGAGTTCGAGCCCCATGTTGGGTGTAGAGAGTACTTAAAATCTTTAGGGGCGCCTGGGTGGCGCAGTTGTTAAGCGTCTGCCTTCGGCTCAGGGCGTGATCCCGGCGTTCTGGGATCGAGTCCCACATCGGGCTCTTCTGCTGGAAGCCTGCTTCTTCCTCTCCCACTCCCCCTGCTTGTGTTCCCTCTCTCGCTGGCTGTCTCTCTCTCTCTGTCAAATAAATAAATAAAATCTTTAAAAAATAAATAAAATCTTTAAAAAAAAAAGTTTGGGCCCCTGGCTGGCTCAGTTGGTAGAGCATGTGACCCTTGACGTCAGGGGCGTGAGTTCAAGCCCCACACTGGGCATGGCACCTACTTAAAGAAAAAAAAAAAAAAAAAAAGATGCAACTGTCATCCCTAAGCCCCAGATGAAAATTTCCTTCTAACAGCCTTTCTTACTGTTGACCTCACAGTAAATTGATGTTGTAAAGTGAATGTTACATTTTTTTCCTGTTATGTTGTGGGCCTGTGTGACTACCCTCTGAAAACAGCATCACACTATTACAAAGTTTTGAAAATCCTGGCCTAAGGCAGTCCCCTCTCTGAACAATAAAATATTAAGTCTCTTTTCATCTGCCCAAAGTGAAGACTTTATCTCAGGCTCGAATCATCTCCTTAGGTCTGTTATTTCGTATTGCTTTTCAAAATGTGTCCATGCTGCTGAGTCAACAGAAAAATCTCCGTATTGGGAAGTAACCAGAAATCTGTCACAAGAGAGGCCACACTGTAACTCATGTAGGAATCGGCCAGACGGCGCTACACGGCGGCCACCCAGTCACGTCGTGACAGATCTGGGTACGTTTCAGTGACGGCAATGTGCCCTAGGCACAAATAGGAACGAGTCAAAAGTTTCCTAACTTTACACATGAAATATTAACTCTCACTGGAAAAACCAAGGTGAGAATGTCCACGTTTACGATTTCCCAAAGACCTATTCTCTATGAGAAAACCAAGAAGCAAGTGTCCCAGTGTCCTCGTGTCTAAGTCCTGGCCCTGACCACTTGGACTGTCGAACTAGACGCGCTTAGCGAGCTCCCCATGCCGATCTACGAGAACCACGGGCCCCGAAACGTCTGCTGTCCTCTCTACGGAGCTGAACCAAACCCCACGGGCTGGCCCCAGGGTCGGCGAGCAGACGAGCTCCTGCCTCTGCATGGGACCCGGGAAACCGGGAAACCGGGAGGAGACTCCGAGAAGTGGTGGAAGGACAGCGGGATCGCAGGGGCTTGTGTCAGAGGGCCTCACGGGTCATCTGATGTCACCCCTACCATTTCCAGATGAGAACACAGAGCCCAGAGGGGTTGACCGAACGCCCGTTAATGTCAGAACCGTGCCCCAAACCCAGCAGGCACCAGGCTCCTTCCACTCAGCCCCTCGGTGCCTCAACAGCCCCGGCTTCCAGGGGCTCAGTCTGCCCAGAAGCTCCCCAGATGAACACAGAAAAGTTGCCGGAAAGATGTGGTACCAACCCAGGTCAGTTAAAAGAGAAAAAGAGAAAAGGCCAGTGTTCAAACCGGGTCTGGAAGTAACAAGATACCATGATGTGTCTGAAAGTGAAGAAAGAGGCTTTAAAGCAGTATCTTCATAGCATCTTGTAATTTGATTTTTAAAGTTCCTGTTAAAGTTTATTAAAGTTTGTATACGTTTAAGTATTTGAATCACAAAATCAGCTTTCGACTGGACCAGGAGAAATTCCCCACTCTCGATCTGGGTGGATCCAGATGGCAGACTATGCAAAAACCCGGGAAACCGGCCCAGCCTTTCTTGGCCCCGGAGGGTCATGCAGAGCCCGGAAAGCGCTCGGGGCTCAGTCAGCCTTCCCGCAGCTGGAACCAAAAAACCATGTGCCCGGGAACGGCCGGCACTGTCCCCGACAAGCAGGACAGGCTGGAAGTCAATGCGGTGACATTACCTCTGTGCAGTTTGATCGGACAAGAAAAGTCAGAATCGAAGGGGTCGTCGTCCCCGGCGGCGAGCGTCAGGGCGAGCTCCAGCTCCACACACTCGAACACGTACAGAGAGGGGATGAAGTCGGCCCTGGAGTCCCAGGACTTCTCCGACTGTGAAAGAAACAGTCTCAGCCATTTGCGTCCATCCCACCCGACTGTACCCCCCGTGTCCCGATGAGAGGACAAAACGGCCTCTTCTTGCAGGGAGATGCGAATCAAGTTCAGAAGAGCCCGTTTACGGACTGCACGGTTCTGTGTGTCCGTCACTGGAGGCCACACCCCGGGGCACGCAGGCCAGGGAAGCCCCGTGCGTGTGCAGTGACACAGAGCCCCTCCTGCTACAGGCGTTCCCCTGGCCCGGGAGCCACACTCGGGGATGGAGCTGCCCGCTCGCCCCGCGCCCAACTCACTGTTTGGTCGTCCTCCTCCTCCCCTTCCAGCACGACACAGTGATACAGCACTCCCGACTCAGTGGCGATCGCCAGGATGTTGGGCACGCAGGGCAGGCAGAGGATGGCACACGCGTCGTAGCCATAGTTATCTTCTGCTGCGGGGTGCATGGGCAGGGGACCCAGCAGCTTCCCCACGCTCCCGGGGCTGCGGGAACAGTGACACACGCTGGCAGGCGTCCACGGAGGGAAACCACGCTGCTGCTCCCAGCCCGGCTCGGACCACGCATGCCTGCGGCCGGCCCACCCCGACCGTGCGCGCTCCCCGCTCAGCTCTCACCCCGGTGCTTCTCAACTGCAGAGAAGTTTGTGCCTGAAGACACCAGTTGTCGCCATGGGGGGGATGGAGGTGGATGGGCGCTTACTGGTGCACGGGGGCAGAGAGTGCCGAACGCTCCCCACTATTCAGCTCAAACATCACTAGTGCGCTGGGGTGCCTGGGTGGCTCAGCCGTTAAGCATCTGCCTTCGGCTCAGGACATGATCCCAGGGTCCTGGGATCAAGCCCTGCATCGGGCTCCCTGCTCGGCGGGGAGCCTGCTTCTCCTTCTCCCACTCCCCCTGCTTGTGTTTCCTGTCTGTCAAATAAAAAAATAAAATACTAAAAAAAAAAAAAAAAAAAAAAAAAAAAAAAAAAATCACTACTGCGGAGGCTGGGACTTGATCCCAAAACCCTGGGATCATGACCTGAGCCGAAGGTAGATGCTTCACTGCATGAGCCACCCAGGCACCCCTAAATAAATCTTTAAAAAAACAAATGAGGTAAAAAGGTATCAAAAACTAATAAGATCAATGGGATAGGGTACATTCTGGGAGGGGGTGGTGAACACTCCAAGGTAAGGAGCAGCTCTAGAAAGTTCTGGAAGCATGGAAGACAAGGACCCACGGAAGGAGAGTCCGCCTACTAGCGTGGGAGGCCACGGGAAAGTAGCCCGGGACTGGCGCAGGACGCGGCGGTCTCGCCGGCCACGTTCACGTGCTTGGTCTCCCCGCTGGGTAACCACGTGTCAGCATGGCTTTACCAGCATGGCTTTACATCAAGGGTGACAGAGCCGCGCTTCACCAAGATGCATGTGACGGCAGTGAGGGGAGGACGTGCAGGGATAAATGGGACTCGGGGCCGCTGGTGAAGGGAGGAAGGATTTGGACAGAAGACAATGAAGGTCCAAAGCCAGGACAAGGGGATGGAGAGAAGGGGGGTTTGCGTTCCAGGAATTTTTAGGGTAAAATCGAGAGAATTTGGGACTGGACTGGACGTAAGAGGATGCAGAAGGCACCCGGCCGAGCGGCGGGAGGCTAACGGTGTCAGCACGGAGGCCCCCCAGACAGGGGTGTGTGTGAAAGGCGGAGAACATCTGGGTTGAGGACCGGAGTGAGTCCTCACGGCCTCGCCACACATCGAGCTCTTTCTAGCCTCATGCCCTGCTCGCCCTCCTTTCCCTCCGGAGCCACTCCCGCCCCATGTCTCCCCGCGGATCCCCCTGTCCAAGCTCCTGTGTCAGCAGTGTCCTGTGTTGCAAGCTGGGCGGCCGAGCACGTCCCCTGGCCCACTCAGCAGCGCCCGCGATGCCACGCCCGGGCCCGGTCTGCTACGGGACTGCTGGGGGACAAGGGGCCACGCACCTGGGCCCGGATTACTGTCTGTTGAGACGACTCAGGAATGAAGCACAATGTTCAGCCTCTGGCCGTAGGCCTTTCCAGTCACAAACTTGCCCCCAGTTCTTATCCTCTCTCGACTCGCCCCCATGACAGCAGCGCCTCAGCTCCTGATCTTCAGGTCTGCCTCTTGTCCCCAGGCCTGTGTTTCCAACTCTCCAAGGAGCGTTCCCACTTTCTTGTCCAACACAGGGTCACATGGACCCTCAGTAACACACCCCCGCCCCATTAACTGCCCCTGCAGACCGCGGTATCCGTGAGTGGCTCGCCCCCTCGCCCGGCCAGCAGCCAGGTCTCAGGGACCCGCTCTCCGTGCCGTCCACCGTGTGCACGTCTGCCTTCGTGCCCCAGCTCGAGTCCCGCAGACGGTCCGCCAACGTGTACCACAGCGTCTTCAAATGTCTCTCTGCCCCCGTGTCCCTAACCGTATCCTTCTGTTCAGAAGCCGTCACCGGCTTCCTACGGCCCTGCTCCTACAGAAAACACCCACGTTCCTTGACTGTGCTTAACTCCACCGAATTTTCCCTGGCAGATAAATCTAGCTCTATCATCTGATGCCGCCTAGCTGAAACCCCTGCTCTTGCCACAAATGTCTCATCGCTGAGCCGCGAGTGACACGGGCACCTGCTTACATACTCCGCCTGATGCGCCCTTCCCGGCCCTCAGTGGATCCCGCATCAGACACGCGTCCCTCTCCACGAAAATGTCCCGACCTCCTTCAGTGCGATCTCTCTCCATCCTCTGAGCACTCAGTCTCTGTGTCCCTAACACGGTTTGGTGGTTGACGGTGAGGAAATGGCAGGTCAAACGATCGGTACTGGTCTTTCTCCAAAACACGCAAACCGAGCCCTGCAGGGTGGCCGCGCTGCCACAGACTGAAAACCACGGACCCACGCCCCCTGTGGCAGGTGCGCACTGGGCACCGGCTGGGTCTCCGCGCAGGCGGCCGCCCCTCACTCACCTGTGCACCAGGCTGACGTACGTGAGGAAGGTCTCCCCGTTCTCATACAGGATGTAGAGCGGGTGCGCCACGACGTCCCCTTTGCCCTTCTGCCCGAACATGCTGTTCGGGACCGCGGACAACGGCCCGAAGTCAAACGCGACTGCTGTCTCCCCCAGGGACGCGGTATACGCCCTCCTGAAAAGACAGTTAGAAACCGGCCTGTTGAAACAAAATATCCAGTAACAGGAAGTGGGCGTGGGATCTGTATTCCGTGGAGAAGACAAAGAAATCACACCTAAATGACAGAAGCATCGACGCCCCCAGCGAGGCTGCCGTCCTCAGCGGCTAAACCCCCAGACACGGTAAAACCTCCACAAAGACACGCATGAACCGAAGAGGAAGAAAACAGGAAAGCCAGTTCTGAGTGTGGGATAGGTTCCTTCTACAAGTGTCCACGAGGCCCCGCGGGGCGCACTGTGGGAACGTCCGTATACCTGACGGCCCCGCCCTCTCATGACAGCGACACACGCGACACGAGAAAGGAGCACACGACACGGTGTTGGCCACGGACGCCAGGAAGAGAAGTGACGCGTGGCTAGACGGCACTGACTCGGACCGAGTGGCCTGGGGACGACTCTGCCGCGGTGAGACCTGAGCACAGACCCGAAGGACGGACGGGAACGAGTCTGCGGTCACGTGGCAAAGCACAGACGCAAAGGCTCTACGTGGGCGGAGACGGTGCGGAGAACGAAGGGCAAGGAGGCCTAGGTGGCTGAGCCAGAGCCGGGACACAGGGCAGGAGAGGGGCTGCGGAGGGGCAGGCAGGGCACGTCTGTGGGAAATCAGTGAGGGAGGGCAGCAGGGACACAGCGACCTGCTTTATACCCAGAGTGTCACTGGCTGCTGTGGGGAGGAGAGACTATGGGATTTCACAAAATATTTCATTTTCTTCTCAATATTTTTCTGCAGGTATTCCTAATTTTCTACAATAAATGCGTGTCACCTCTACAATTAGGAAGAACAGTGATAAGACAGGCCGTCTTTGTATTTTAAAGTTTCACGTAACTGGTCATCCAAAAAGGTTCCAATTCCATTCGAGGTTAATAAATATGGGTGTCTGCTCTCACCACCACCAGCATGCCGGTCAGCGATGGAAAACCTTGCAATCTCTGTTAAAACTGCATTTGTAATCCCAATAAACTAACTGAAAACACATTTCAGGACACGAAGAACTTACCCTTTATTGAGTATCAGGCTCTCCTCTTCCGCTTCTGAAAGCACGATGACCCTGGCGGGGGTCTGCGGCTCGCGCAGGGAGTAAATCCTGGTAAGCAGAGGAGGAGACAGCCGGCGCTTAGAATGCTTTCATTTCCAAACTGCCCTCCCCTCCGTGTAATCACTGGTCCGGCATTTTCGGGCGGGCTCACAGCCATTTCTCCGCCACGGAGCTTGCTCTTCCTGCCGGAGAAGCGTACTTCCATCTGTTCCTCAACAACGTAAGAGCGGGGTGTCCGTAGGACCTCTAGAAATACTCCCCATCCTCACCAAAGTCCCTCCCGGCCTCCGGCACAGCGTCGCACCCCCATCTCTCCCATCCTGAGCCCTTGAGCACACTCGCTGGTGCCACGTGGGACACACTGCAGCGGGGGGAGTGACAGGAAGAGCAGGGGCGCCGCACGCGGGGGGACACCAGTCTATCCCATTCCCCCACCCCCATCCCCTCTGAAGCCCTCAGTTTGTTTCTCAGAGTCCATAGTCTTAAAAAAAAAAGGAAGCCAATTATGATAAAATATTCTCAAAATACCAATAGCAAATTAGTGGTATAGTAGGATATGTATTGTAATAATATACATATATATATTTATATTTTTAAACAAGATTATTTAGAGAGTGAGAGCATGAGTGGGACAGAGAGAGGGAAAGAGAGAATCTCAAGCAGCCTCTGCACTGAGCGCTCAGCCTGACAGGGGGCGAGGGGCGCGATCTCACAACCAAGATCATGACCTGACCCGAAATCAAGAGTCAGATGCTCAACCAACTGAGCCACCCAGGCGCCCCAAGTACCCCATATTTAAAAAGAACCTTCAACAGTTGAGACCAGATACTTCCTTTCAGGCATAACTCGAGGAAGATCTTGACCTGCACCCTTTCCCACCACCCCGTTTCCCAGCACATGTGGAAGGAAGACCAGGGGAGGGGCGCCTGGGTGACTCAGCCAGTGACATGTCTGCCTTCGGTTCAGGTCATGATCCCGGGGTCCTGGGATCGAGTCCCGCATCAGGCCCCCTGCTCCGCGGGGAGTCTGCTTCTCCCTCTGCCTGCCGCTCCCCCCGCTTGTGCTCTGTCTCCAATAAATAAATAAAATCTTTAAAGAAAAACAGACCAGGAGAGAGGGCGCCAGGAGTCCCTCCGGGTACCCTATAACCTCTGTGGTGGGAGGGCATCCCCTCCTTTCTTTAGCTCCAACTCCAAAGCCAAATGGGTGGGGAGGGAGACACTCCACCAGACTTCGGGGTGCCTGTAATGAGGGGAGAGGAGTGTCCTGGCTGAATCCAGATGTGCTGCGGAAAACTGCAGGCCCCCAGGTAAGGAATCCCCAAGTGAACCGGACAGGTCACACCCTAGGGTTGGGGGCTTGTGACTGCTACGTGGTATCTACCGCTCATACAGAAATTTCTACAGGGGGTGGGCTGGAACAGTGAGAAAGGACTGTGGTACCGATGCCCAGGTCCCTGTGGCCCTTGGAGGGCAGAGCAGAGGACCCTGGCGGTCACCATGACGCCACAGGAAAGACCACAACGGCTGCATCGTGAGTGCGAGGACCCTCCATCCCGAGAGAGGCCCCGCCTGACGGCAGACGGAGCGGGAGGGGGACAGAGCTCCTCAGTGATGAGCGGCCCCAGAGAAACACACACCGTCTGTGCAGTTACCGTGTCAGTGGAGGCCACCAGCGGCAGATGGGACCAGATGACACGGGGATCCGGGTCAGGCCCACCCCGACAGAAAGCCAGCGTCAGCTGCCCTCCCTCCCAAGGAGTGAGACCCCGAGAAGCAGGAGGCAACCCCGTCCCTACACATGACCCCACCTCAGAGCGGGTCATGCTCTCCCCACAAGCTTCCCCTCTCCCGGGGTCTGGCCTGTGTGACGGGCCAGGACCCAGGGCTGGTATGGCCTGGACATCGGAGTTTTAAGCTGGACACACCCAGTTTAATGACTGCAAGTAAGCAGAGAGCGATGAGATCTGTGTAAGCGGCCAGGAAGGGATCGAGCACTCCGCACGGAGGAAGAGCTGGTGGAACACGGTTAAAAGCCGTGATGAGGAAAAACAGAACTATCTGACCTCAGCCGAGTCACCCCATTTAACGTAAGGCAGATCCATAAAGTTAACTGATAAAAGCATGACAGAAATCTCTGTAGGATTAGGGCCTTTAGTCACAGAGTTCAAAACCCGTCAGATCAAACCAGCTCATTTTACAAGACTGGAAACTGAGGCCTCCCTCAAGTTTAAGATCTCCAAGACGAAAGTGGCGCATTGGGACAAGAATTCCAATCTCTCAACTCCCAGTCACACTGTCCTCTCCCACAGGGCGTCACCTCTAGACGAGCGACGGGACGAGGAGAGCTCTGGGGAAGGTTAGTGAAGGACAGACCGGAGGCGGGAGGCCTGGCTGGGCAGACAAGCAGGAACCGGGGCGTCTAAGTTAGGGCGGTCGGACAGCCCGCTGGGCTCGAGCGCCTGCAGCAGCCTGACACGGGTCAACCCCGCACCCGGGGACCCGGCCAGCGGCGCCCCAAGCCACTGCCGCGCGAAGGTACAGACAGACACACACACCGCACCTTATCACATTATCTGACGTCAACAGCACGATGTGGGGGTCCAGCAGCTCACTGGGGTACCAGGCAGCGTGCTTCAGAATCAGAGACGGAGAACTGGTGAAAAATCTCTCAGCAACGGGAGTGGTACTAAAATAAAGACAACAGTTTTTCCAAAACATTCCGTAGAATGTGGACCAAAGACCTTCTACGGGAAAATCCATTTTAACAGTCTTTGCTCTTTCCTTCACCATCTTTCTTTCTCTCAAATCTTGCTGAGAAGAGCACTCAAAGCTTCTATTTAGCCAACACTAGTGAAGATCAAAACATAACTCTTTTCTAAATCACAGTGTATTTTAGACTATAGTTTACACGTAACTCTAGAAACACTAACTGATTTGATCCCCTTACTGGCCTGGGAAGAGAACCACAGCGTAAACATGATCGTTCCGACTGTGGAAACGAGGAAACCGATTTTAGACAGGGAACATTTTAAAGGAACGGAACTAAAGGTGGTTTCTATCTTATACTCTTTTCAACAGATCTTTCAAACTCTCGCTTCTCAGGATTTGTTGAGAAAAATACAAAAATTAAACTTAAACTTAACTGTCTGACTCAGACATAGTAACTGCTTTTCAAAAGTTATCTCATTTCTGCCACATGAATGAGCTGAGCCGCACCGAGACGGCTGTGATCACTCAGGCAGGAGAAAGGCAGGAGCGCGCGGACGGATCAATCACACAACAGGACAGCAGGACGCTGCAGACCAGCTGGAAGCCTGTGGTTCCGGATCAGCAGCACCGAAAATGTAGCTTTCGGGCCCCGGCTTGAACAACTGCCCACGGGTATTACAAACTAGGCGGACATACGATAAATGGAAATACAACTTACCTACAGTTCACTGTTGATTTTCCACCTTCAAATTCAGAATTCTTCCCCCATCTTTTAGGCAGTTCTAACACCGTGAGTCCTTTTATTCCTAGAAGTGCTATATGATGCTGTGTTGGACTTAACAGGACTTGATAGATTTCAAACAGGGGTGGATTTATGCAGAGCAATCTCTGGAAAATAAAGCAAACTGGTCAAAATACTTCATTTCACAGTAAATACGTGTGGCAGGTACTTGAAAGCAGGACCGTCTCAGTACAGTTCGTACGGCAACTGGGGCAGCCCTGCTTTCCTGGCCGGGAACTGCAGAGCAACGAAGCATTCTGGGCAAGTGCTCACACCTGGCCGAGGAGCTGATGGGAGATTTTTAACGGCTGAGGCTGGAATGTAACATAAAACGCACCAGATTTCCCAACCTTGAAAAATAAACACTGCACATAATTTCCCTTTCTGTGACCGAACTCCAGCCTGCCCCTGACAGTCTCTACACCCCATCAAGTCAGCCTGTGTCCCTCAACAACTCTTCCTTCTCCTTTTGTGGCTGGCTGGCACGGTCCGGGAGACCTCCTGCGACATTACCCTGATCTTCTGGCCAGGGGTACGTGCGTCTTCTCTGCACTCTGTGTGATTCTGTCACATAGCTCTTGTCACCCTGCATCTTAGTCATCCTTCCAGTTGACCATCCTGGACAGCTAACTGTGAATTCTTGAGACCTGTGTCCTGCCTCGCCTACCCTCGGCATAATACGTGGCAGACTGCTGACTCCAGTGTGTTTCAGTGAAGCAACAAGTAATCTCCGAAGTCTTCATAAACGGCAGCTGCTGTCTATATTGGAAACGGTCCAACGGGACAGAGAACAGCTTCAAGAGCTCCTGTAGCCAGTAAAACGCTGCTGCACCAAGGCCGAATCACAGAGCCGTGGCATTTTCGGGGGTTCCGATAAGCTGCTTGTCTCCGCATCACCAGCCCTCACAACAACACACTTCTTCTGACGGGCACGTCCTGCTGATTCTCTCCTGACCACCTCACAATCCCATGTTCTGTCCTTTCTACTTTCACTCATAAACCAGACTGACAACATATCACTTACCCTCCTGTAAGGAGAATCCCCCTCAGCCAGGATCTTTTCAAACAAGACCATTCTGAACACAATGAGATTTCTACTGTTCGTGACTGAGGTCTGTAAGCCCACTGCCGAGTCCAACTAAATGCTTGTTTCTCCCGTTGGTGGTTCTTTCTTTTCCCTAGCTTCTCGACTCCCACTCTCTTTCTGTCTGAGTCTATCTCAAATCAAACAGAGGCTACCTCTCTTTGGCTATATTTACCACCCAAACACCCGAGATCACAGGTGATAATTACAGCACTTAGAGGGTTTTGTTTTGTTTCTGGAGTCACCACTTTTCTTTCCTTGATGTTTAAATTTGCAGCTCATGCTAGGCTGCTTTCTTGCCTGTGAGATCCTGGAAGACTGAGAATCATTCAGTCCTTACCATTTCCTGAGAGCTTACGCGCTCCAGGCTCGCTGTGAAGGATGGGGATACAAAAATAAGGCAGACACGGGGCGCCTGGGTGGCACAGCGGTTAAGCGTCTGCCTTCGGCTCAGGGCGTGATCCCAGCGTTATGGGATCGAGCCCCACATCAGGCTCCTTCGCTATGAGCCTGCTTCTTCCTCTCCCACTCCCCCTGCTTGTGTTCCCTCTCTCGCTGGCTGTCCCTATCTCTGTCGAATAAATGAATAAAATCTTAAAAAAAAAAAAAAAAAAAAAACAAGGCAGACAGACACGACCCCACCTGGTGGTTATGGGGCAGAAAAGAGACACAACAAGTACGAATAATTCAATCACGACTGGTCTAAATGCTGCACAGCTGCTGAATATGGTGTGCCGAGCGCTGAGAATTACTCCTGTGAACTGAAATTTTACAGAAAATAGATTGTTGACTTGTGACCTGTTTTCAAAACAGCAGAAACACAGCTAGTACCTTGTTAAAATCCAATCATTTCTCATCAACAAGAACCGGACAGCGGCTCACAACAGAAGGCATGTATCAGAACAGGTATCACGTGTTCGATTTTTTTTTTTAATCTTTAAAAGACCAGAATCTGTTTATTACAAATAAGCATTTCCTTAAAGCAGTGTTTGACTACAGCAAGTCCGGAATGCTTTCTGTCTACACCCACTTTCACATGCTGTCGGCTAAACCAAAACAAGCACAACTCCCAACTCTGAGAATGGGCTCACCTTCTAGAAGGGAAAAGAATGACCAGGGGATTCCTCCTCCACCTCAGGCACAAAACTCGAGACTGGGCGCTTTCAAACCTATCCCCTGACTCGGTGCTCACTGCAATCCCAGGAGAAAGTCAGGATTATCTCTGTCACCTGGTGGGTGTCCCGCCACGAATCCGGTTTCTCAGAACCAGCCTACTACGCTCTCCCTCGTCTCACCTGCTATGTTTTCCTTCGGAGCACCTGCACCGCCGGCTTTTCCACGGCCCTTCCCCTGCTCCCGGGCCCCCCAAGAACCCAAGCACCCCGAGAGCATGTTGGAGTCGGCAAACCTCTGCCGAAGGAACGAACCCCGGGAAAGAGCGGCTCCGAAGTGGCCACGACAAAGCGGAATGAAGAGGAGAGACGCGAGGAGAACCGGTCGCGCCCCGAGGACGAGCGCTTACACCTGTGCCGCACGCCTGCCCAGCACGCCCGCCCGCCGGGATGCGCGGGGAAGCCAGCCCGGGCCAGGCCCCGGCCCTACCTGGTACTGGGACAGGGAGGGCTCCTCGCCCGCGCCGCCGAGGCCGCGCAGACGGACCACCAGGAAGGAGCTGCAGTCGCCGTCCCACAGGAAGAGCTCTCCGCCCAGGCCCAAGACCAGGTTCCTCGTCAGCGGCGGCGGCGGCGACGAGGGCGGCGACGAAGACGCCGGCTTCTCAGCTTCGGCCGGGCTCTGGTTCTTCAGCCCCTCGCGGAGGCGCAGGAACACGACGTGGTTGGGAAGCCAGGACTGCCACGGCTCCCCGTCGCCCGCGGGACCTTCGGCGGCCGCCATCTTCATCCAACTGCGCCCGACGCCCCAGTGACTCCGCGCGCCGCAGAGCGCAGCCAATCCGCGGCCGGGCGACCGCGCCCCGGCCAATCAGCGAGCGGACAGCACGGAAGCACGCGGGCTGCGGGGGCGGGGCTCTGGGGGCGGGGCGAAAGGGAGGACCGGCCCTCAGGCGGGGCCGTCCCTGCGGAAAGGCCAGCCCCCCGAGGGACAGCCTGAGACCTGCGTCTCTGATTGCTGCTTGGACACGTCCGTCTGGCTAAGCCTAGACGTCCGAAACCTTCCCTCAAAACTCACCTCTCTTAGTCCAGGTTGGGTTGACCTCACAAATGCCACTACGGCCCCGCATCCTCGGGGGTCGCCCCAATCTGTCTCTGCGCGGGGCCGGCTGGTGGGACGGCCCCTCCCAGAACGCCCCGCGGGCTGGGCACGGGGAGCGCCCGGAAACTACAACTCCCAGGATTCTGCGAGCCCTAGGGGGCGGGGCTTCCTGGCGGCGGCGGCGCCTGCGGAGAAGAGATGGCCGAGGCGCCGGGCTCGGGGCGCCGCGCGCTGTACAAAGCGGTGGGCTCACCGCCATGGAAAGAGGCTTTCCGGCAGGTGGGCGTGGGGTTTGGGAAGCCTCGGCTGGGTCGTCGTCACTCCCCTTATCCGCCCGGGCCGCCGCCGTCCCGCGTGCCGGGCGAGGCAGGTGCTGGAGCGCCGGGCGGCGGCGGCCCCGCAGCGGGACCGGGCGGGACCCGGACCGGACCGGGCGCTGCGGGAGCTTCTGGGCCCTCCGTGCGGGGTCGTGGCGAGCCGGCCCAGTCCCTGCACGTCGCGAGTGCACCTGTGCGCACCTACCACCCACTGGTGTCGGGGCGGGGGCGCTCGGCTTGCTTCCCTCCTGCGAACGGGAAGTTCTGCTCCAGACAGGAGGTGATGTCTATTTCCAACTGAGTCTCAGTGGCAGCGCGCCCCTACGTCACTTCTGACCTTTTCTGACATCAGCGGGGTTCCTGTGAGACGGCCCACCTTTCCAGGAATCTCCGAAGGGGCCGGCGTGTGTATCCCCCATCGGAGAACAATCCGATGCTTGGAATGACCGCCCACAGCAGGGGCTTCCCAGCCTGGGCTCTTGACATCCGAGGCAGACAGGTCTTCGGTGTTGGGGCCGCTGTTCTCCGCATTGTGGAAAGCTTAGCAGCATCCCGGGTCTCTACCCACTAGATGCCAGGAGCCCTACAACTGAAGTGACAACAGAAAGGGTCTCCAGGCATTGCCACATGTCCCAGGAGGGATGACATTGCCCCAAGCGGAGGAACGCTGTACAGGAAAGCGGCTCCTGTTGCCGTATCTAGAGCACCAGGAACGTGGGTGGGACCCAAACGTCTTATCAAAGCTCAGCGAATGCTGAGCTGTTATGACCAGTTATGAAGGACGCTGTCACTGAAGGCTGCCTATGAAATATGGTGATCTGGGGGCGCCTGGGCGGCGCAGTCCGTTGAGCATCGACTCTGCTTGATTTCGGCTCAGGTCATGATCTCAGGACCATGAGATCAAGCCCCCCATCGGGCTCATGCTCAGCATTCTTTCCCGGTCCCTCTCCTTCTTCCTCTGCTGCTCCCCCACCTCACGGTCTCTCTCTCTCTCTCTCTCAAATAATAAATAAAATCTGAATGTGCTGATTGGAATACAAAAATCATGATAATTTCACCTGTCTGTGGATAAGGACTGGACAGAAATATGCAAAAATAACAATAATTAGAGTTATAGTTGAAATTTTTTGTCTATAAATTTCTGTTAATGACTTAACACCTAGTCTAAGAAAAAGAAAATTCTTTTTTAGAGAGAGAGAGTGCATGTGTCTGGGGGGAGGGAAGGGCAGAGGCAGAGGGAGAAGTGGACTCCCCGCTGAGCAGGGAGCCCAATGTGGGACTCGACCCCAAGACCCCGGGATTGTGACCTGAGCTGAAGGTAGATGCCTCACCGACTGAGCCACCCAGGCGCCCCTATGGATTTTTTTTTTTTTTTAACCGGACTCGCTCCCTGTCTTTCTCCTTCTAAGGGATGCCTGGAGAGAATGAGAAACAGCCGTGACAGGCTTCTCAACAGATACCGCCAGGCCGGAGGCAGTGTGCCAAGGAGAGCTCAGAGCAGCCTGCTGGTGCAGGAGGTGATGGAGGAAGAGTGGAGCGCTCTGCAGTCCGTGGACAGCTGTCCGGAGGGCTTGTCCCAGGTCAGGCTGGGATATGTGTTTCTGGGGAGGGTGCTACGGCACCAGGAGGGTCCTGTGTCCCCAAGTCCTCCGAACCCATCCACCCTCCAGCCCCCAGTCAGGATTCCAGCTGCCTTGAACCCAGGCTCTTCGATCTTTAAGGTTAGACTCTTCTAGACTCATGGTTCGTAAATACCGGACTCTACCAATTTGCTGTGTCATCGCATTTTAGGAAACTAGAAAGAAGGATGTGTTACCCTGGGCTCCCCTGCTGGAAATTTTGATTCAGCAGAGATGGGCTACCAGTCTCTCTCGAAGAGGGAGTCCGAGAGTTCTACGATTCTTATCTCGCCCCAGTCGGGGGCTGGATGTGGATCGGAAACCGTTTACCTTGCACCAGGATGAGCCCTGGCTTGGACGTCAGTACTTCTGGAATTCTGACCCCGGTTTTGCTTGAACCCTTCACTGTCCTGTGCCTCTGAGCTTTGCTTTCATGTTTGTACGATGAAGAAGAGAGCGTGGTCAGCACAGTGAGGACGATATAGGAAAACCTTGGCAAACTCTCTGAAAACATCAGTGCCGTCTGTAGTCATGACGCATTATCGGTGCCTCTCGTGTGTCCCAGCGCGGGCCGGGCGTCTGGGTTACGTAGTCCTACTTAGTGCTCACAAGAGCTCTTCCAGGTCCGTTCCCGCTTCCCAGAGGCCCCAAGTGAGGCTTATGGGGTTAGGAACTCCCCAGAAGTTCCAGAGCTTTAGCAGAACAAGTATTTACCTGCTGCCCTCTACCCTCTCCCCCAAATTTGGGGCCCTTATTTTGTTACTGGGTGGTTTAATCATTTGTTGATGACTTCTCAGCCGGTTCCATTAGCACATTGTCAGCATAGCCTACAGAAGGGTCGGACTGATGTGCTCAGTTAACTCGGAGTTCTTCAAGCCAGCCTCCCGGGCCTCAGTCACTGTGGGACTTGCTGGCTGATTGAAACTCCCCTTTCTCTTGCAGCTGGAGGAGCTGCTGGACCTGGCTGTGCTCGAGGAAATCCAGCAGGAGCTGGCTGAACAAGGTGACCTCCGGGAGGGTCTTTCTGCCTGCGTCTGGCCACTCTGGCGCTGAGGGCTTTTCAAAGCAGAATTCGTTCTTAACTGCCCCCCTCTGCGCCCAGCTCCAGGCGGGTGTCAGAAGTACCTGCTTTTACTCCGAAGTCTTGGCGGTCTGTCTTCCCGAGAACGAGTCTTTTGTGCCTGGGCCTGGTGCTCGGTTCCGTGCCATCGCTCCGTGCTATGGCTTTCCCCTGGTGACAGCTGACCAGCTAGCATGAGACAGAGGACAGGGGCGCAGGCGGCATTGCGAGCGGTGGGCCGAGAAGCCGCCTCGGTGTGGCGGGTCCGGGTCCCATGTTTATTCTGTCCCCGGTTCCTCTCTGTTAATAGCTGGATAGCAGTCCTGTCACCTTACAGGACACAGTCGCGATCAGACCTCTCGCGTCACCTAATGGCAGTGCCTTCTGTTGTGGCCCAGTCCCTGGGGCGGCGCTTGTGCGTGGCGGGCAGAGTCCAGCACCCGTGTCACGGAGCCCTGTCAGGCCCCGGCTTCGTGTTTCTTGCCTGTCAGAGAGGTCGCAGGGCTGCCCCCAAGTCTGTAGGCTGACTGGCACGTGGAGAAGGGTCGGAGCAGGGCCACTAAGCGGCGGCTGCCCCAGGAGATGGCAGAGGTCAGTGTTGGGCTGGAGCACGAAGACGCCCTTCTGGGCTGTGCGGCTGCAGTTGGGGCGGCGGGCAGAGCCCCCGTTTCCTCCGCTCCAAGGGGAGACGGAGAGAGTGGCGAAGTGCGTCCGTGTGAAGGGTTTGAAACAGCCCCAGACACGTCGTCCGTGCTCTGCAAGTGAGCGTCGCCACGGCTGGCACCATCCACTCGGGCCAGACCACAGATCCCTGCGCTTTAGTTGTCTGTTTTTCCTTCTTAAATTTATGTTTATTTATTGAAGCAATCTTCACCCCCAACGTGGGGCTTGAACTCATGACCCCAAGATAAGTCACAGGTTCTTCCGACGGAGCAGCCAGGCGCCCCACACCTTTTTATTGTCCCTTAATCTTCACCTACAATGCCCATCTTGTGGTGGGACATGGGACTCACTACATATCTGGGGTGTCTTTAGCTAAGAAGTCTGAGCGGTTATGAGGTCCTGTGTTTGGCCATAGGCGGTCATTAGGAACACTCTAGAACAGGGCTGGCAAACTTTCTGGGGAGGGCCTGGTCGTAAATGTTTTGGGCTCTGTGATCCATACGGTCTCCGTGGCAGGACGTCGGTCCTGCTCGGTGTGAAAATGCCCGTAGGCTCCTGGGCACGGCTGCCTTCCAGTAGGACTCGATTTAGAAGATCGCAGGTGGGCTGCTGTGGCCTGTGGGCTGTGGTTGGCTGACCCTGTCGTGTAGACTGTGAGCTCACGCAGTGCAGGGACCTGTCTTTTCCGCGTCTGTCCCTCTTTCCTGCCACGTCCTCGGCGTGGTTGTGTGCTCCCTGCATGAACGAACACGGATTGTGAACAACGCGGACTGAGCGTACGGACGTTGGGGAACAGATGGCTTTAAATTCAGCACTTAGTGCCCAGTCAGGGTCCGCTCTCTCCAGCAGCCCCCAGAGCCCACCCAATACGCTCTGGCTGTGCTCCCGTCGCCTCCGGGGATGCGTGTGAACGTTGTCCCCTTGGCCCTTAGCCCCAGCGCTGCCCGTCTTGCGCCCCCCCCCCCAACACACACACACACGCCAGGCGAGAGGGGAGGGAGCCAACAAGACGAAGCCTGTTAGAGCAGTAAACATCTTGTGACGGGTGGCGGGATTTCGCCTGGATTCTTCGCTGGTGAGGGTGGGGCTTGGCGAGCAGGACAGGCGGCGGGGCCCAAGGATGGAGGCGCAGGCTCGCTGCAGCTGCCCTGTGCCCCGCAGAATGGTGCATCCTGAGCGAGTACGAGAAGAGCCTGCAGTTCGATGAGAAGTGTCTCAGCGTCATGCTGGCTGAGTGGGAAGCAAACCCCCTCATCTGCCCTGTGTGCACAAAGTAAGAGACTCCAAACCCCTTTCGGCATTACGGGTGAGTGGCTTTTCCCCCACTCCTGTGGCTGTCCGGAAAGGTTTGGGGGTCCCGGGGTGCTGGCCCCAGCACGTGGCGATCCCAGCTCTGCCTGCAGGTCCAACCTGAGAGTGTCAGGAGGCGTGGTCGCGTGTCCGTGTGGCCTGTACCTCTCCTCGCACGTGAGTGTCCCACGCACACATCCCGTGACGCCCTTCCCACGTGTGTCTGCTCGCTGGAGGCCCCTTCGTTGGAGCCAGAGCCGATGGTGCGCGTTTGCTCCGGCGGCACAGCCAGCTCCGCCGGTGTCTGGAGAGCGGCCGCGGTGCCCCGGGGGCCGGCCCAGAGATGGGCGCGCACTGCGGCTGCCCCCGTTTGCTCCCCGCCACGGAGCGCACGCGTGCGCAAGACCGGACAGAGGAGAGCTGGCAGCACTCGTGTCCGGCCTTCCGTTCACAGCTGCCACGTGGGAAGATGCAACCGTATTCAGGGGCCCTAAGATACGGAAGGCGCCCCCTTACCTGGCGAGATGGGGACTGAAAGTTTGCCATTTAACTCTCTGCTTCACACGCACCCTGTGAGCCGGGCCCCGAGCGGGGCTCTGCTGTCCGGCGCGCATCCTCTGCCAGCCCCGGCGGGCGCCGTCTGCCTTCCCGGGTCTGTTCGTGTAAAGTGCGCCCTGAGCCCACGGCAGACGCAGGGTTTTGTCCTCTCCATCCTTGACGTAACTCAACAGCACTTTTCTTCTTTAAACCACTCCCTTTTTGAGTATTTCCGAACCGTTCCATTCCTTATCGTTGAAAAAAGGAAAAGAAAACGTTTCCGTTCTCTGCATCGAGTCGCAGAACGTGTATGATGGACGGTTCAGGGAGCGCAGCCCATCTGGGCCCCGCGGTGCTGGCTCCCGGGAGGCGGTGGCCCGGGCGCTCCTGGTGCTGCTCGTGCAGGAGCCCGGGTTGGGGGGGCAGGGGTCACCTGGGGGGCACTGAGGTGGGGGAGGCCGGGGTGTCCGTGCCATCGGGAGCCACGCAAAACTGGGCCAGCCCAGCGAGCCAGCGTGGCGGTGGTCAGCTGAGGAATCGGGATTTTCGCGCCGTGGACTCGGAGGTGACGGGGTCAGGTCATAGCTTAACGTCTTTGTTTGCTAGTCTCCGGAGTTGACGGAGCCGAAGCTTCGGGCCTGTTTAGAGGACAGCATGAACGAGCACAGCGCACACTGTCCCCACACGCCTGCGTTTTCGGTCACAGATGGGACGGAAGAAAAGCCCAGTCTTCTCATGAGCTGCGTGGTAAGCCTCCCGTGGGACCCAGCGTCGGGGTGGCCCGCGCTGGGCCTTGTTCCCCCCCCACCCCCGGCAGGAATCCCACAAAGGGTAGGTGCTCCTCTGCTTTCTTTTTACGTTACTGTGTTCTTCTGAAACGGGTAGATGCTCATAAATGCCCTTTAGTCCCTGGAATTTACCTGCGTCGGAGAGTGGAGGTAACGCGTCACATAAACCAAGGGGCCGGTCCTCACCCGGAGCGCAGGGACGGCGGGAGCGCGGGCGGGCGTGGGGAGGCCCAGCTGCCTCCTGCTCTCGTGTGGTGGGCAGTGCTGCTCAGACCCAGCCGATAGGTCACGCTCATGCAACCCAGAGAGCCCATGCTGGTGCGGGTCTGGCCGGAGGAAACAGGACAGCGTGGGGTCGCGGAGGAATCGAGGGCCGCAGCCGCCGGACGGCTGGACGGTGGGCCAGGAGGCGGTGGGACTGCCTGAGTGCCGCGGGCCCGGCTGTGGGGGCAGCAGGCAGATGCCATCAGAGCGGGCGCTGGAGGTCTCTGCCGTTTCCTGCTCCAGGCGGAGCCTCGGTGGAGGGACCCTGCCGGCCTTCTGGTGGGGGAAGGGGGCGCGCTGGGTGGAGTTTAGGGAACAGGCGGACACCCTCTCTGCTCCCGCCGTCCAGAACCGCCAGCAGACCCTCCAATACGCAGGTGTCTTCGGCTGCAGACTTGCTCCCGCAGCTCTGGGTCTGAAAGGCCTTCGGCTCCATCCAGGTGGCTCTGGGAGGATTCGCACCCATGTGTAGTGAGCATTGCTGGGTGCCAAGTCATGAAGGGCCTGACTTCTCTCCCTGGGCTTCCCCTGTGTCTGATGCCGTGTGCCCACAACACTGTGACAGTGACCCGTCCGTGTTGTCCTGGCGGCAAGATCACACCTTGGTGCTCCCAGCCCTCAGCCCAGCGGCGGGTCCCTCATGTGTGTGCAGACGGGAGTTGAGGTGGGGGGTCAGTGGAAGGCACAGGTCTGGCGGCTTCGGCGTCTGCCTCCTTGCTGAGAGCGACAGGGGCACCGTCTGCAGAGCGCAGGGCCAGAGTCCAGACCCGGTGCTGGCGGGATGGGAAGTGGAGGCTTGCCCGGCTGCTGGGCACGGTGGTTACAGGCCTCAGTCCCGGGGTTCACTCCCGACTGTCCAGGCCCGGCGTCTCTGAGCAGAGGGAAGCCAGGTGGAGGCACAGCGGGGTTGGCCGCACTGGCTCCCGGGGGTGCAGGGAGACCGCCGGGGGGGGGGAACGCAGGGGGTCACGGCGAATACGAGACAGGAGTGAGGGAGGACAGTCATGTCTGTTGCTGTCCAGGGTCACCACCCTGGAGCTCAAGTCACTAGGCTTCTAGATTCACTTAGGGGACTTCAGGACAGCCGGGGTCGGGTGGCAGGGGTTCAGCCTGGACGTGGAGGGGTAGGTGTGGGTTAGACGGTAACGCACAGCCACGAGCACGTGGCACGTGTGAGGTGTGGTCATGGGACAGAGTGTGCCAGGCTGCCAGAAAGCCAGGGGTATCATCCGTGCGAGTGTCAGGGGTTCCTCAGCGTGGTGGTGGGGCCGAGCGAGACCGCTCTGTGCTCCAACGCTCACTGATCGCGAGGGGAGGCCCAGGAAAGCGAGCCGGCACAAGGGGGCCCTGGATCCTGCCTGCAGTGGGCATGCCCCAGTCTTGGGTTCAATGAGAGCCTCACCTCCCTGCGAGGCTGTGGAAGCCACCAGCCGCCCGTGTCCTGAGCGGGAGGGGGTTTGGAGTCCATGTCTCATCTGAGCTCCAGGCGCCCATGCCGCTGTCCTGGGGCTGCCGGAGGGACTCCCGAGTGCAGACGCCCACCGAGCAGCGCCGTGGGTCCGTACTGATGGACCTGAACCGTATACGGAGAGGATGTTCGTGACCGGAACTGTTCTCTGTTTACATCCAGGTGTGCGATACGTGGGCTGTGATCGTCTAGAGCCGGCCTCCGCTCCTCGTTCTGGGGGACACGACGCGCTCGTCTGAGACCGGGCCTTGTAAATACCAGCCTTTAATTTATAACTTATTTCATATTAAAATTTTCAAACTCTCTGCTCTTGGTGTGTTGTGATGTAGGCTGAAGGGGGAGAATAGGGAAGACACAGCACCTTGGAGGAGATAAACCAATTTTATTGTCCATCATTACGTTATACAAAAATCTCGGAGCAAACAGAGTTGTAGGGAAGCAATAAACAAAGAGTAAAGAGAGGGCAACGGAAATAATTTAAATCTGAATCATTCTCCATGATAGCAGGAAGGAAACCACCTCCGAGCACGTGTGCGTCGGCTTCGGACAGGCCTGTTCCCGGCCCAAGGCCGGCGTCGGTCTGTCCTACTGAGTCTTGACAAAACCTTTGAGGTCCTCGAGGAAAGCGATGTACTCCTGATGCTCCAGGGCCGTGCTGAGCTCCACCAGCTCATCGGCAAACGTGTTATCCACCCCGCGGTCGGCCAGGAAATCCATCAGGTGGTCGTACAAGGCCTGGGAGGACAGACGGCCCTTTCTAGTCCCAGGCCGCTCCCCCGCCCGGCGCCGAGCCCCCCACCCACCCCCTGCCCGCACTCACCCAGTCCAGCGAGTCGGTGTTGAGCGTGTAGTTCGTGTCCTTCCACTCAGACTCGCTGACGGACTGAAAACTCACCTCCCTGATGGAGAAAATGTCGCTTTCCTCCTCTTCCTCTTGCCCGACCTGAGAAGAGACGGGGTTTGGGGGAAGTGCAACCTTTCCCAGGACAAGCCGGACTACTTATAACTGCAAACGCCCCAGATT
>NW_024423786.1:59238596-59252690 GCF_017311325.1 Ursus maritimus | reverse complement strand
CCCCCCCCGCCCCATCCCACATACCTCATCTTCTGGATAATGACAGTCCAGCACCAGGGCCTTCTGGCCACCGTCCTTGATGACTTCCACCACGAAATTGGGCGTGGACGTCAGTTCCGGCTGAGAAAGTGAGTGTGTTGTCAGTCCGCTGCCCAGACCAGGGGCTCAGGGTCCCGGGGTCTGACGACCACTGTTAGGACGGTCCCTAGCCGCCTCTGAACTCCGACACAATCCTGCTCCTCAATAAGGAGCCTAGAACATTCCACAGCACTCAAGCCATGCACGAGCTCCCTCGGGAGACCAGGCTACTCTTCCTGGTGGTCCTTCCCGGAGTTCTGAACCAGGTTTTAGAGGGTGAAGGATCACACGTCTACAGGATTTCACTGCCATTAGCCCCCTACTTGTTGACAGAACTTCCTGGTCTCAAGAAATCTGAATCGCCGCCCCAGCTGAATTAACTCATCTCCTCTCCCCCAGGCCTGTTTTTCGCTCCGTGCACCACAAAGCTTGCCCACACCTCCCGGATCTTGCTCCCACTGGCCGTTCTGGGCTCTTTCTCTGTCACCGCTCAAGACCCAGGCTGGTGCATCGGGGTAACTGGCTGTCCTAATGCTGAGGAATCTCAGCGACCCTCCCTGTGGTGGTGAGCCCTCCCCTCATCAGGGAGATCGCGGTCGGGGCGGCTGAGACAGAAGTGCCCCGGGCGTGTCCTCTCTGCGCGGCCATGAGACGGTCCCAGTTCCTGCTTCGTCAGGAAGTCCGGGGACCCTGCGGCCCCCACACTGGCCGGTCCCTAGACCAGGCACACAGCCTCCCACATGTGCAGAGCGGGCGCCCTCCAGGTCCAAGCAGGAGGGCCAGTGGCCAGACAAACAGCTTGTCTGCATGACGGACGCGTCTCTGATGCCCCAGCTTCGGCTCCAGGTTCCGCGACGGGTGCTCCCTGCCAGCCTGTGACACGCTAGCACGCTCCTCCCTTGCGAACACGCCAGAGGAGCACCCCGATACCAAACCTCTCCCGATCGTGGGAGGGCTTACACGGTGCCGTCCTTCCCACGGGGCGAATGCAGGCCGCAGCGTAAGCCCAAGCCTGTGGGGCTGCCGTTCTGCCGCCAAAACCAGGACCGCTGCTCAGGGAGTAGAGGCCCAGAGAGGGCCGCCCCTTGCCTGCCCTCGCCTGCGGGCGGCCGAGGAACGGAGGCCAGAGCGAGATCACGGCCCATGCCCGCGCACCCCACTCACCTCCTGTTCTTCCGCCTTCTGCCCCTGGGCCGGAGTCGGCTCCTCCTCCCCGTCGAACGTGGGCGGGATGCTGTTGTTGATGTTGAAGGTGACGGTGACCCTGCACAGGGCGAAGCCCAGGCTCCCTGAGCGACGAGCAGCGAGCGCTGCTGCACTTACAAGGTGGCTGAAACACTGTCTCTAGGGTCTGCGACCCGCCCCTGACCCCGTGCAGAACCCGCACCCCCCCATCATGGAGTCAGCACGTCTGCCCGCTCTGTACCAGGGGCTGGAGGTCAAACAGGCCCCGCGTCCCCCGCCAATGCGGTCCGGGGGGGGGGGGGCTCCGCTGGTGGTGAGCAGCTGAGAGCAGTGGGACCCAACAGAAGCCTCCTTTAAAACCTCTTCTTCCTGAGAAAATCTGCCCACAGGGGGAGGGGGAGAGGCACCCAAGGGCTGCTGCCGACAGTGGAGGACCCGGAGCGACCCCACCAACACTACGGCTGCACAGAGCCGCTCTTCTTCTCTCCTTTTTAAAAAGATTTTGTTTATCCATTTGAGAAACAGAGAAAGCACAAGCAGGGGAAGCGGCAGGCAGAGGGAGAGGGAGAAGCAGACTCTCCCTGCTCACGGGACTCGATCCCGGGACCCTGGGCTCATGACCTGAGCTGAAAGCAGACGCTTCACTGACTGAGCCCCCCAGGTGCCCCCAAATCCATTCTTTAAAACAGCAGTGGGAAGTTTTGTATCACAAACCAGGCCGGAAACACCCAACTCAAGACAGTTAAGCTGCAAGAATCCTCAGCTGCCGAACCCGGATCCCGAGTCGGACTGGCAGCTGCACGGAGGGGACGCTGGCACTGACGCTGCCGGCTGTGCGAGCCCCGCGGGTCCCGTGGGCTTGCTCGGGACACCCCCCGCCCCCCCGCTGCCCTCCGGGAGCTGCGCTCACCCACGCCCTGCCAGGAAGCCGCAGCGGGACAGTAATGCTGGTGTCCCGTCGGCCACAAACCCTGTCTCATCTGCCCTCGTGCTAACCAAGCTGAGCTCTTGGGCACACAGGTGCACTTCTACTCATGTAAACATCATCCGTAATGACCCCAAACTGGCTGTGACTCACCCTAGAAAGATGGCTTAGGAGAGGTCACGTGGGGGGGGGGGCAAAGAAAATGAGACCCTACTTTATGATATATACAGCAGTTTACTCAAAAAGGGGACGGTGAACAGCTGAACTAGGTGGAAAGTTCCCCACCTTTCTCCTGGGGACACTCACTGCCCTGGGTCCTCCGCCACTCACACCCGAGTTACACAGCTTGCATGGTCCCTGCTATAAACGCCAGGGGCAGGGCCTGCTTTCCCCCAGCAAAGCCCGCAGTGCGTGAGGCAGCCCGCAGACCTGAGCCCAGTCTGCTTCGGTCAGCGCTGTACGAATTTCTGCATCTGGGGCACCTGGGTGGCTCAGCCGACTGAGCGTCTACCTTCGGCTCAGGTCATGATCCTGGGGTCCTGGGATCAAGCCCCGCGTTGGTATGTGGGGGAGTCCTCTGCTCAGTGGGGAGCCTGCTTCTGCCCTCCCTCCAGTAAATCTTTACAATAATAAGCTTCTGAATCTGCGAGGTTGGATTCAAGCTTGGCCGCACCAGGACAACAGCCTGTACTGGTCCAGCAGACTTCCAGCGACATCCTTCCCTACTGTCTTACTTAATAAACCAACTCACAGCAAATCTGTGTGCAAATGAACCACCTGGAAATTGTGTCTAAGGACCTGCTGTGAGTAAAGGCGGCTCTGGGAGAAGGCAGGGCAGGTCCAGCAAGTCAGGGAGTTGGTCCCCCACGGCTGGCAGGGTCTCCATACTTACTTTTCTCCAGCAACTTTCCGCACGAGCTTGGCTTCCGTCCCGTTCACTTCCAGCTCCCAGCCTCCCGACATCTTGGGGAGGGACTTGTGCTTCTGTATCTTCCTTTCTTCCTTAATCTCATCATTCAGGAAGTCAACAAAAGCTTTATCTCCTACAAGGAAAATCCGTAAGATACAGAAATAGAAAAACCCGTCACAGTCTAAATCCTAAAAAGTATCTGGGGTGAGCGCAGCCAGAAATCTGGCCTCGGGGCTGTTTCGGACACTCTTGCTGCTGCTGAGGCTCTGGGACCGAGAGTCATACCCCTGCTAGGCCTCAGGGTCCAGACCTGTAAAAGTGCGATACTCTCCAGGAAAAATGACCACCAACAGTGAACTCGCCACCGGGCTTCACCGTTACCTCTCCTCCCATGACGTGCCACACACATGGCCTCCTACTTTCAACCCCGGCCTCCCCAAAGCTGAAGATGAAGCCCACCGCCAGGGTTCAGAAGCAGCGCTGCCCCGAAGCGCAACACTTGCTGGGTGAAGACAGGAAACGCCATCCCACGCGGGGGTTACCCCGGGGTCGACCACCAGCGGGGAGGCTGCGGATGGACGGTGCGCTCGGGGCCCCCAGCTCCCAGCCCGGAGCCCCGACCCCTGACCCCACAGTCCCGACTCTTGACCCCACGGCTCCCCTAACCCCAAGCCCAGGCACCCGTCCCCCGGCCTCCACCCCTCGCCCCGTGGTTCCCCGACCCTGACCCCCCTGACCCCACACTCCCGGCCCTTGACCCCCACGGCCCCCCGACCCCCAAGCCTCACCCTGGGTGTGCAGCGCGCCGCAGCCGCAACTGCAGGGCCCGCGGGAGCGCAGGAGGCCGGCGCGCACACGGAGAAGCCCGAAGGGCCGCACGCACGGCCGGGGCGCGGGCTGCAGCAGCGGCCGAGACAGCGGGGCGGGCGCGGCGCGGAGGCCGGAGACGGCGGACCCCAGCGCGCGGGGTACTCGGCGCAGCAGAGGCAGCATCGCGGCGGCGGACACGTGCGGGTGCGAAGGACGAACCCAGGCCCGGACCTGCGCGCCGCCGGAAGTCCCGCCCCCGCCGAGAGTGCTTCCGCGCCGGCGCAGTGCGGGCCCGAGGCGCCGGGCTAAGTGCGCCCCCTGCTGGGAGCCTCCGAGGTCAGCGCGGCCGCCCGCGCCAGATCTTGCTGCAGGACCCGCAGCGCCGCCGAGCCCCACGGGCCGCTCTGCTCCAGGGCGGGACCTCTGAATTCCTGCGACCCCCGCCCCTGAGTGCACCCCACCCCAACGCGTACCCCCCTCCTCCGGCGTGCACCCTACCCCGTGTACCGCGTCCCCGGCGTGCACACACCCCCCTGCGTACACTCCACCCTGACGCGTACCCCCGTCCTCCGGCGTGCACTCCACCGCGTGTACCCCATCCCCCAGCGCGTGCACACACACACGCCCCGCAGCGTGTCCCCCACCCCATCACACCCCCCTCGGCGAGCAGCCAGTTCCGAAGGCACGGCATTGTTCTGGGGCCAGGAAGCTGGGAGCCAGAGCGAGCGGCCCAGGAAAAGAGCTCTCGAGACACCAGAGAGGTCACTTCGGGCCCCCAGCTATGCTCCCCGACCTACACCCTACTTGTCCAAGCAGCTTCTGGCAGAACTTCTAGGCGGTATGGCAAAGAGATGAGAAAACCTCAGTAGTGAAGGATTTTCAGGTAACAAAGGGGGATGCAGAAGCTGTCTCCAGCCGAACTACATCAGATAACAAATGAGTGCTAAGACTGCCGGGGCTGTTTTAAAAGCAAACAAGGCCGGCGTCGCTTACGGAGTTGAGCCCAAGACCTCATCCCGTTTACACTGGCCCCGCAGTGCACCCACCGCCCCTTCCCCTGGCCCGACCGGTACCACTGCTTCTTTAAAGATTAGTCTCTGCCCCAGGGGTAGCACAAGGCTCCTAACATCACACAGGATGCGCGGAAAGGCTGGTTTTCAACCTCGTGCCTGCACAGTCTCATGCCCACTTCTACCTGCCGAGACAAAACCCCCCTAAGACAGCACCTGACCAGTCTGTGCCAAGGTGGACCCCCAAACGTACCTTTCAATGACCTTCTCGCATTGTACCGTGAAAATCACCCTTGGGGTGGACATTTATCAAGAAGAGGTGTGACCTTAACTGCACTCGTGCTAATGAGTCCCCGGCTCTCTGTGTAGAGGGCACCCTTCCCCCCCCCCAGACGTCTCCCCAGGGAGTCAGCCTCAGAACTCTGTGTGGGCCTCCCCGCTGCGGGCTGGCGCATCAGCCCCGGTAAGGCCCGACCTGGCCCTCCTGTCCACCTGGTCAGGTTCCAGTGCTTCGATAGCCTGTGGCTGATACTCCGAGAAAGTCTGTCTTTCCGAGTGAGTGGCAGAGATAAGACCAATATTAAATATATTCTAAACAGCAGGGAAAGGAGACCCAAGAAAGAGCCACACACGTCATGGACAAGGTGAGTCTTTAATGGGTCTGACAATCCGGTGCCAAGGGCATTACATACAAGGGCTGCTGTCCCGTGCAGCTGTCTGTCCCAACAAGAGTAGACTCAAAATACAACGAAAACCTGAACAAAGTGGGTTTTTCCCTGCAAGTTCTAATACTCTAATCAGAACATAAACCCCTGCTTCCCGTCAGGTGTGGCGTGTCCGGCTCGCCAGAGGACTCCCATCGTCACGCCCGGGCTGTCAAGACCTGGTGGACAGCGGGGTCTCACGGAGCGACGCGTCCCGGCACCTGAGAGCAGAGCCGGGCCCCGTGCGGCCCGCCCCGGACAGCCAGCAGAGGTGCTGCTCCAGTAAGGGTTTTTATCAGGGACTGGGTGCTGGCGCTTGGTCCCTGCGGTGACTCGGCGCCCCCGATGGGTCGCACGCCCTAACGGGCGGCACACCGTGAGCACCGGAGGGCCTCTCCCTCCTCCAAGCCGCTCCTGCGGGCTGGGGATTCACCCGGAGAGATGGCACAGGCTGGAGAAGAGCGCCTCCCCCAGAGGTCTTCTCATGGGTCACGTCGCGACATCAGTATGAGACACGGAACCTTTGTAAGAAAGCGCGGTGGCGCCTGCAGCTCAGTGTAAACAGCCGTGTAATTCTTGGTAGTGATCCGTAGGCAGAATGGGGTTTCCAATCTGGTTCAATCCCTGAGCAGCTAAGTTAAAAATTAACTTTTTAAAAAGCCCAATAAAAACACGACTGTATCAAAACTCCGCGGGAATGTCGCAGTGACATGTCCTCCTGCAGAAACACGAAGCTGTCGGAAGCTCGCCCGGCTCCGCTTGGGAGGGGTGCTGAGCAGGACGGGCGCCCTGGCCCCGGAGAAGCCCAGAGAACGCCTCTAGGGAACGTGCTGAGGCTGGTCACCGCCCGCTCCCCACTCTTTACCAGCACGATTCACATTTTATTAAAAAATACAACGTATTTTTCGCCAGTCAGGCTGAACATTCTAGGCCTCTATAAGAATTGAGAAAAATAAATTTAAAAATTTTTCTGAAAAACTCGTCAGAAAGTCCACAACCGTAAAGAACGAGGTGGTGCGAGGAAGAGCCCGCTGAAAGTCTAAGAATTCGGGAAGATGGGGTGTACAGAACCCGCCGCCCTGGCCTGACGCCGCGGGGTTCGGGCCAGACGTGGGGCAGCAGCGGGAAGGGGAGGCCGGGGACCCCGCCCGGAGTGAAGACCGCCCGCGGTCTCCGCCGAGTGTCTCAGGCAGTGTGGCTCGGCTTCGGAACCACACGGCCCACCAGGTAAGGAATGACGGACATACTGCACATCTGTGTTCAGACCTACGAAGCCCCCAAAAAATGCTAAATCGGCTTCTTTTAGGGAAAAACACTCTCTGGGAAAAAATGACTTGCTTTTGGTAATTAAACAGTGAAGACAAACCTTTGGTGTCTCTTCCCTTCTCAGAACAGGAGGCCAGGAAGAGACTGATGACCCTGGGACTCCCTCTGACAGACGTGTAAACAGGGGGCGGGGGAGGGGAACACGGGCTCGCAGAGGAAGGAGCAAAACCGGGCTGTGTCCCCCGTCCCCCCCAAGAAGGAACTGGCGCCAAGACAACAAATGCGATACAAGAGCACAACCCCAGGGGCGTCTGGGTCCCCGCCGGCCCTCCGCCCCTCCCCCTCCAGATGCCCCAGCAGCTGCCCGCAGGTCACCGGAGGAGGTTGGCACCCTGGGACATGAGGTTCAGGAGGGAAGGGACAACAGCACTTCCGTCCTCAAACATCCGCGGACGACAGGCCAGATCCGGGGACCACATGTGAGCTCTGCGACCCCCCCAGTCTCCTCCCGGGAAACCCCATCGCAAGGCCTCGGGGGCGTGAAGGCCCGCAGGGACCTAAGCCTCCTGAGCCCCACCCTGCGAGTGCTGTTCCTACGCTCCCATGCGGCAGGCGGGGAACTGCGGCTCGGGGGTTCGGGTGTCCGGGGGGTCCCCGGGAGCGCCGCGAGGACGCAGCGCCCAGGCCTGCGGCTTCCACCCCGTAAACAGAAGCACGGTCTGCGGCTCTGCGCTCGGCCCCAGGCCGGGCGGCTCAGTCGCGGGCGGCCCGCAGCTTCCTCCGGAAGTAGTCCGGGGCGGCCTCGTACAGCCAGTCGGCATCCACCACGCACAGGCCCCGCATGTAGCACTTGCTGGTGTGCAGCAGCTCCGTGTAGACGACGCAGGCCGGCCGGCAGTGGAAGAGCACGGACGAGGGGTGGATGGCCACCGGCTGGCGGGTGTCCGTGGTAACGTACGAGCCGTCGGGCTGCAGCTCGGCCGCGCTCATGAACAGGCTGTGCGCCAGGCAGCGGCGGACGCTCTCCACGTCCCCGCGGGAGGACACCATCGGCATGGACATCTGCGGTGGTGAAGGAAGCAGCAGACACCGGCCGCGGGTCAGGCTCCCATGCAGCCCCGGCGCCGGCCCGGCTCGGTGGGCGCTGCTGTGCTGGACGTGGGGGGGGGGGGGCCGGAGCGCGGAAGCCCACGGGCGCCAGGGCTCAGAACAGCTTGGGGACCCCACCCGCCTCGAGGCCTGGTATGGACGACCAGCCGCCACCCAAGGGGAAGGCCTTCCCCTGCACTCCCACCAGGGCCAAATTCACCTTCCTTTTCTGGGCGCCCCCCCCAGTCCACACCCCGCAGTCGCCCCCCAGCACCAGTTCCAGAAGATCCTGCCCCTCAGCTCCAGCCTGAGTCAACCTCCCTGCGCCCCGGGGAAGTGGAGCACCAGCCAGCCAGACCACTGGTAGACTCCGGCCTGACACCCTCCCCCGCTGGCTTCTCCCCTCTTCTTCCCTCCAGCCATTGGGAGTGGGAGCTCAGGAAACCTGACCACTGTGTGCAGCTCCCCTGAGGGGAGAGGCCTGGGAAAGCAATCCCCAGAAAGAGCAAAAGCTGGAAGTGGGAGGGGCGTGCATGGAATGGCCAGAGGCCCCCACTCCGCTGTCCCTATGGGGCTTGACCATTTCCTGTCCACAGCTTTCCAGAGAAACCCCTCTATCCCCACTTCTCCCTTTAAGAGGCCTCCAGGGGTTTTTGTCTTTTGCAATCTGCTGATCCCCGCCGGCGGGGGACCCTCTTCATCTCAGCTGTCACCACCTCCAGGGAGCCCCCAAGCCCTGCCGCTCACTAACTGCGGGTCTCTCCTTCCAGGCTGCTGGCCCCACACCCACTGGCTGTGGTTCGGGACAAGCTGCCTAAGTTCTTTAGGCTCTAGTTTCGGCGTCTGGGAAGTGGGAACGGAACCGACAGTGGGGACGCGAGGACTTCAGATGAGGACCCGGGGGCCTCCCAGATGCCAGGACCACAGGTACCTTCAAGCAGATGTCCCTCAGCTGCGCCCGGACTTCAGCCACCAGCGTCATGTTCTTGCTGTTGACGAAGTTGTCTCGGCACCAATCCTGAACGGGAGAAGAAAAGCTAGCCCGCCGTCACAGCCACAGAGAGAAGAGATCAGACCTGGGAGAGCGCAGCTGAATTCAGACAGGACGGCAGGTGCCAAAAGTAGACAGAGGAGAACAGCTTTCTATCAGAAAGCACGAACTGAGGGGCAGCGAGAAATACTTCGCAGACCGAAATTCCCTCACGTCCTGGATTCACTACCCAGAATACACTCTGAAAACAACTCCGTGTCGATGAGACAATGACCAACAACTCGGCAGGAAAAAGGACAAGGGATGTGAACAGATGACCCGCAGACGCTCCGAACGTCCAACAACAGTCGCGGGAGGCTCGGCCTCTGATGGCGCACAGCGGAACAGCTTCGCGGAGACACGACAGGGTTTCGTATCCACCAACTGGGCAAAAATGCCTCATTTCTGCGGAGGGTCGGGACGGGGAGTGGGAACTCTTCCCTGCGGCTGGGGGTGGAGAGACACCGCGCTCGTAGAGCGCAGCGCTCGTGCCAGGACGACGGGGCAACGATCACGCGCGCGGGAAGGGCGAAAACCCCAGGTCAGGGCTGGATGGACAGCATTTTATTTCCTTCAAAATAAACTGAGAAAAATAACACAGAATGTTTAAAACCACCAAACCTGAGTGGTGGCTTTTTTTGAGAACGGACTGCGTCACGACGCAGACAGACTTGAAGCCTGCGCACCAGGTGCGCGGATTCCAGGGACCAATGAGAGAATGGGGCGTATTTCTCAAAGTGTGCATCACGCCGTCTCACGTGCAGCGAAGACCTAACTTAGTACTCGTCTCACTAACTACAAGAAGCACGGTAGAATTTTCACGTTTATGGAACAGGAGGAAAAGCAAAGGCAGTGTTCAGCCACTGTTCTGCTGCGAGCCCCCCAGCAGCAGCCCACCCGGCCCCCACCCCGGAGCTGCCCGGACCCCGGACCTGCACGGACCCAGGCGCTGTGCTGGGCGCTCCGGCATCCAGCCGCCACAGGAGCTGCTGGGCTTTACCTGCATTTATTTTGGGCATCTGTTAGCAACGCGGGGCCTACGGTATCAGAAAAGCCTAACACAAGCTACTTTTTGTGCCTTGGAATGCGGAAAAACACTTCCATGTGAATTAATGACAACTGGTTCTTCCCTTTACGCCGCTCTGGCTTACGAGAGGTTTCACAGATTGCTCTGCCTTCAGACAGCGGGGACCTTGAATGCTGTTCCCATCAGGTGAGAGGAACGGAAATGTCATCCAAGCAAACGCTACTACGGAGAACGGCAGGGGCACGCGGGGAAAAGCGCATTCTGTAGCTAAGAAGCTGGGCCGTGGAGCACCTAGGGCCCTTGGCTGGCGAGGAGGAGCGGGACACGGGCGGGGCGGAGGGTGGCACCGCGGTCCTCCCCGGTGAGCCCTGTGCGCAGGCGTGGCCGGCTGGCAACGCTCTGCCCGAGGGGAAGTCCTGCAACGTGGGAGAGAAGGCCCGAGGCGAGACTGACCTTATTTCCACCTAGGCTCCTGAAGGTCCGGTAGATGTTGAGCAGCGTGATGTGGTCCCCCTCGCTGGACACAAACTTCTTGCGGACGGCCTGCACCTCGTCCCGCCGGGAGGGAGGGTTGTACAGAACACTGTCCACCGACAGCAGCGAGACGATGGTCAGGATCTCCTCGGTGCAGTGGAACTTGGGGGACAGGAGGATGGTCTGCAAGGCGAAATGCCAAACTCTGTGCACTGAGCTCTCCCCCGCCCCCCTGCGGCCTCAGACGCCAGGTGCTTCTCCAGCCACGACCGCCTGCTCCCTGGAACCCGACGGCCCTCCCGCAGCTCCCGCGTCCCTCACAGGGAGGGCTCCCGGCTCAGTGCAGCTCTGAGTCTCTCACAGGCCAGTTCGCCTCAGACACAAAGCAGGGCCCAGCTACTCAGGAGCAACAGCGAAGGTGAAGCCGGGGCTACGGGGGCGCAGGCGACCACGGGAGCAGCTGCGGGACAGAAGCGGCACTGGGGGAGGGGGCGACTTACTTTGGCAAATCTGGGCTCTAAAGGGAAAGCTGCCATCTTTCTTCCCACCGGAGTCAGGGAAAGCTGGTCGTCCTTGTGTTCGAGAGCACCTAGGAGGTCCAGCTGGGCAAGCGCGGCCCGGATGTGATCTGCAGACACGGCGGACAAGAGGAAGAAGCTGCAGCCGGATCTGTGCTCCAGGGAGCGGAAGACTCTGCGTCAAAGCCCGGTGACACCGTCTTTGGTTCCGTCTACGGCAACGGCCCGACCCCGCTGCGTCACAGGCGCGCTCCTGGCGCCCAGGGAGCCACATCTCCAGAAGCAGAGCCACAGAGCCGCGGGCGTCAGGCCCTGCCAGGCCCGGCTGAGAAACACTGCTCTCCCCTTCAGACTTTCGGCATTTCCAACCACATGCGCGCATCACCCGCTGAAGGACAAAGCGGCATTTCCAATGACGTAATAAGTGCACGCTGAGAGGAAGCGATCCGCCGAGGCCCGAAGTGAAGTCACGGCTCCCGCCAGGCGGGTGCTACGGCACAGACTCTCCCCTCGAGATCCCCACGTGCCCCTCTGACCGCCGAGCTTACGCACCAAATGAAACAAAGGAGGAGACCCCCAGACGCTTTTCAGAGAGCCCATCGGTTTGTGGGTCCTCGTCCCCCCACGGCCCGGCCCCGAAGACTCCGCCTACCCGGAGAGGGCTTGGACATGAAGTCAAAGGTGAGCACGTCGGGGACTCTCATCGCCAGGAGCTGCAGCAGCACGCTTGCCAGGTTACACCTGTGAGAGGCACACGCGCGGCTGACGCAGCTGCTGCAGACCCCAGCCCGAGGCGCGCGGCGGCAGGGGCGTGGGGGCACCCACCTCTGGATCTCCGGCACGGTCATCTTCTCAAACTTCTCGAACTCGTCCTCTGTGTAGAGCCGGTAACAGATGCCACTGTCCTCCCTGCCGGCCCGGCCCGTCCGCTGCCACGCCTGGGTCTTGGACACGCGCTGCACGGCGAGCACCTCCAGGCCGCTGTCTGGGGGGTGGGGGGGAGAACGGCCCGCGTGAGCGCTTTGCCCCACACGGGAACATACGGGTTCCACAGCGTGGACGAAAAGCAGCATTCCTCAGAACACCAGCGAGCCTTCCTGCAGCACGTGAGTCCAGGAACCTCAAGGCCGCATGGGAAAGCACCGAAGCAGAGCGCTCCACACCCAAACAGCGGGGACGTGTCGCGGGAACGTCAGAAAGCCCACGGGCTCACCGCCGCAGGTCGGGCTGAGACCACAGGGCCACAGCCACGCCAGTCTGCCCAGGACCGAGGGTTTCCCAGGCTGTGGGGCTTTTCAGTGCCCAAACCCCATCTCCAGGAAACCAGGGCAGCTGGTCACCAGTCGATGCCTCGGAAACGAGACGTCACCGGCCGTGCCCGCACCTGCCTTCCCGGCTCTGCGGTAAGAGGGAGATGGTCGAATGGAGTCACTCCCAGGAGTAAACGTGACGCGGGCCCTGGATAAAGGTGTGCTCCGTGCCAGGCACGGGGGAACGACTCCTTCCACACGAAACCTCCAAGAGACGCGCGTCCAAGTCCGCACCCTTGGACGCTTACTGGTGCACTGTAATCAGACGTTTCCGCTGCTTTAACCCTCCGCTGCACAAAGCCAGGCGGAAAGCAGACGGGAGGACCGGAGCGTGGGCAGGCTCCCAGCGCACACCCCCAGGAACAGCGGACACATCCCCCTGGCCTGGGAGGTTTCCTTCCTGGGACGCCTGGAGCTCAAACGTCCCTTCTGACGAAGCTCCCAACATGGTGTCGGGTCCCTGGCCGCTCAGCACCCCCACCTAGCTGCCCAGGGGGTCTCAGGCCAAGCCTGGCCCCTGTTCTCAAGCCCGTGGAGCCCGGGCCCCCGTCCCGCCCTGCCTGGCCCCTGGCTCCCGTGGCCAGCCTCCTTCCCGGACCTGACTGCTTTCAGTCTGTGTCACCCGCGCTGCCGGCGCCGCCCCGGTCGGTCAGCGAGTCTGAGTAGGAAGTGCTCGCTCGGAGAAGCTGTGGGCAAGCACCCCCCCCCCCGCCTCTGCCCACCCCACCCCCCATGGTCTCCCCCACTCCCGTTCTCAGCAGGGCGGGGAGCCCCGGCTGGGGGCTGGCTCTTCTGGTCCCGCAGCTCTGCGGCTCGTGCATTTGGTTCCCGAGCATGCCGCCGCACAGGCGCCCCCAGGGACGGGGCCGCACAGGACAGGCGCGCGCTCACCTTCGGGGCCCCCTGGAAGACACGGAGCTGCTGGGCGTAGGGCAGGGAGGCATAGAGAGGAAGGATGAGCATGGAGGGGCAGCCGTCCGGGAGGTGCTTTGCGATGTCTCGGCAGGTCTTGCTCATGGCTTCGATCTCCTCCTGCCCCGTGAGGAACACCAGGATGTCCTGAGAAGCAGGGGCCTCCTGCAGAAGGGGGAGCGTGGGATCACTGGGTGCCGACGAGAGCACAGGCTGCACAGAACAGAGCAGCGGTCACGAGGAAGTTTCCCGGACCTGTCCTCACTGTGGAGAGGCACTCGGGCCTCTGCCCGGGAGAACGCCCTCCCCGACAGTGCACGGAGCTGTCACTTGAGTTAGCCAGCTATGTTTAAAAGCCAGTTCCCACATCTAGGACATCTGCTGGCGAAGCGACCACGTTCCTCCATCTACGTGGCAGTGAAGCGACAAAACCCAGAGCAACAGACACAGCAGAGAAAGGGGATCGGAAGTTTCGACCCGTTTTGAGAGATGAGATGGGGAGTGAAGGACTGGGCGGAAGGTGCTCCAGCCCAGGCGCGGTCTGAAGGGCTACGGCGACCAGACATGGGCCCGGCTCCCTGGAGGAGACCGGAAGGCCCGGGACTCAGCCGTGAGGCACGGGTGGGTCCTGGGAGGGGGAAACCCGAGGACCGTGTGGTGACCCCAGCCGCCCTCCTCTAGCCGACACGGCAGGAGGCCGGGAAGACAGGGGAGGCCAGACTGGGATTCAAGGCCGAAGCTCGGCCGCGGGACGAGGCCAGACAGCGGTGCAGAGACTCAGCAGCAAGCTGCCCGGAGCAGGAGGGCAGCACGAGGCGCTCCGGGGCGAAGCGGACTGCACGGGGA
>NW_024423786.1:59231823-59238586 GCF_017311325.1 Ursus maritimus | reverse complement strand
GGGGAGCCCCGGCTGGGGGCTGGCTCTTCTGGTCCCGCAGCTCTGCGGCTCGTGCATTTGGTTCCCGAGCATGCCGCCGCACAGGCGCCCCCAGGGACGGGGCCGCACAGGACAGGCGCGCGCTCACCTTCGGGGCCCCCTGGAAGACACGGAGCTGCTGGGCGTAGGGCAGGGAGGCATAGAGAGGAAGGATGAGCATGGAGGGGCAGCCGTCCGGGAGGTGCTTTGCGATGTCTCGGCAGGTCTTGCTCATGGCTTCGATCTCCTCCTGCCCCGTGAGGAACACCAGGATGTCCTGAGAAGCAGGGGCCTCCTGCAGAAGGGGGAGCGTGGGATCACTGGGTGCCGACGAGAGCACAGGCTGCACAGAACAGAGCAGCGGTCACGAGGAAGTTTCCCGGACCTGTCCTCACTGTGGAGAGGCACTCGGGCCTCTGCCCGGGAGAACGCCCTCCCCGACAGTGCACGGAGCTGTCACTTGAGTTAGCCAGCTATGTTTAAAAGCCAGTTCCCACATCTAGGACATCTGCTGGCGAAGCGACCACGTTCCTCCATCTACGTGGCAGTGAAGCGACAAAACCCAGAGCAACAGACACAGCAGAGAAAGGGGATCGGAAGTTTCGACCCGTTTTGAGAGATGAGATGGGGAGTGAAGGACTGGGCGGAAGGTGCTCCAGCCCAGGCGCGGTCTGAAGGGCTACGGCGACCAGACATGGGCCCGGCTCCCTGGAGGAGACCGGAAGGCCCGGGACTCAGCCGTGAGGCACGGGTGGGTCCTGGGAGGGGGAAACCCGAGGACCGTGTGGTGACCCCAGCCGCCCTCCTCTAGCCGACACGGCAGGAGGCCGGGAAGACAGGGGAGGCCAGACTGGGATTCAAGGCCGAAGCTCGGCCGCGGGACGAGGCCAGACAGCGGTGCAGAGACTCAGCAGCAAGCTGCCCGGAGCAGGAGGGCAGCACGAGGCGCTCCGGGGCGAAGCGGACTGCACGGGGACGCAGGAAGAACATTCACGACGGGTGGACAGGAGATGTCGGAACACCTGGGAGACAACGAGCCACGGGAACGCAGAAAACTTGTACAACTGTGCCGCACAAGGAAGGAGGCACCGGGACGGGCCGTGCTGGCGACCTCGGGTCGCGATCTGCAATCCCGCCGGGTGGCTGGAAAACCAGACGCGTCTCTGCTGAGAGGCTGGAGGAGCAGCAGGCGGCGGAGGGCAAGGGTAAAGGCTCCCCGGCGGAAGGAGCCGCCCAAGGCTGCAGGGTGGGCGGGCACCGTTGGAAACACGGCAGGGACTCCAGAGGAAGCAGCTGAGCCGCGGAGTCACCCGAAACAGCAGGGGCTGGGACGTACCTTCGAAGCAGCTCCGCCTTGTTTGTTTCCTAAGATTCACTTATTTACTTGAGAGGGAGAGAAGGAGGGAGCGCGCACAGGAGCAGGCTGGGGTGGTGGAGGCAGCGAGAGAGCACCTCAAGCACACTCCCCGCCAGACAGGAGCCTGCAGCCTCCGTGGGGCTGAGCTCCCGGCCCCGAAGTCACGACCTGAGCCGAAATCACGGGTCGGACGCCGCACTGACTGAACCACGCACGCGCCCCTGCTGCTGGTTTTCATGACCCTTTTAGAACTCACTACTGCACTTTCACACTACACACTCACCACTCAGATTAAGATAAAACTTACTTCTAAAGATTTGCCTCTGGATTCTTTCGGAAACTTAATAGGAAAGTATGAACAATCAATTTTATGACGCCAACAAAAACGAGGGGATTTAATCACTCAAACTTAAATAATATTTAATAAAAAGAGAAGAGGGGCGCCTGGGTGGCGCAGTCGTTCAGCGTCTGCCTTCGGCTCAGGGCGTGATCCCAGCGTTCTGGGATCGAGCCCCACATCAGGCTTCTCTGCTAGGAGCCTGCTTCTTCCTCTCCCACTCCCCCTGCTTGTGTTCCCTCTCTCGCTGGCTGTCTCTCTGTCAAATAAATAAATAATCTTTAAAAAATAAATAAAATAAAATGAGAAGAAATTTTGAAATGTTTCTCTAATTCAGTTGTTCTAAAGAAGCCAGAAACTCTGAACAGCTACCTGTTATTGGGTTGATACCGACTTTTCAGGACGCAGCAGCAAAGAGCAGACACTGCAGCGGCCCCCACGCCTTACTTGGGCTGCACCACGCGCTCCCTGCCGGGATTTACGCCCAACGCAGTCGGCTCTGACGTGACAAGTCTCCTGGCTCAGCTGAGGCAGGATGCCACTCAGAGCTGAATTATTTTTCATTTTAGATAGGAGATGCCATAAAAAATAAGAAGCTGCATGCGCCCACTCATGTCAAGGGCGCAGCTCACAGGGCGCTTCGGTCAGCAGCGTTTCTTCTCAAGGCCGAGTGCGCCCCCGACGGCGAGGTGAGCCCGGCCTGCGCGGGCACTCGCAGCCAGCCCGTACCTGGTGGATCTGGAAGACGGAGACGAGCGCGGCGTGCAGGTAATCCTGCTGCGGCTCTTTGGTGTAGAACACCTGGATGGGATGCTGCCGACCCTCCAGGTAGAGGACGGGAGCCCCATTGAAATACTGCGAGAACAGATCCACGTCCATCGTCGCGGACATCACGATCACCTGCGGACGGGACGAAGCGCGCGATGGCAAGGCCGCCCCGGGCCTGTCGGGGCTCCCCCCACAGTCGCGTGGGCAGCCGGTGAGGCCTGTGCCCCCACGGCCGGAAGCAGGTGGACAGAGTCGCCAGGCCCAGGAAGGAACACAGGCCTGTCCCCAGGCGCGAGCCACACCTACTTTGAGAGGCAGCTTCCCCAGTTCCTTTCTCCTCTTCTGGGCGGCCTTCACCACCCCAAAGAGCACGTCGGTGTGGACGGTCCGTTCGTGGGCTTCGTCCAAGACGACACAGCTGTACTTGCGCAGCAGCGAGTCGGAAATCGCTTCTCGCAGGAGCATGCCGTCCGTCAGGAACTTGATCCGGGTGTCTTCTGAGGTCACGTCGTCGAAGCGCACCGTGTAGCCCACCTGCGCGAGGAACCGCTCGTTCAGTCGGAGCGGGCTGAGCAGCCGCTGGTACCCGGTGCTGTGCGGGCACGTGCGCCCTCGTGGGGAACGGGGCCCAGGCCGGCCCGGCCCTGCTCCCTCGGGCACGGACACGTCCCTTTAACTGCAGTCAGGCTCACGCTACAAAGAATCTAAAATTAGACTCTTACCCCAGCTCCTTAATAACAAAGTGAAGCTACGTGCAGACAAGAAAAGATGTCCCAGATGTTGAAAGTGAAGGGCATAAACACACCCACGAAGCTGACGTAGCCACAGTTCTGGGGCTCGCTCTCGGTACCCACGCATACGCTAAAGATGTGCTTACGATTTCTCAGACAGACACACAGAGATTTCACAGAGGTGATGGAAGCCTAAGGATCTCGAGGAAAGCACTAATTCCTCCGACTTGTTGACAGACTCTGAATGCAAAGCAAAGGGCACAGACGTGATGTCTGAGAGACTCAGACAGGCCTGGGCGACCCAGGTAAGAGACCCTCCCCTGCGTCCGGGAGCCTGGCTCAGGAAAGTGCCATGTGGGCGGGTGGGTGGGCGGGCTGTTAGCAGAGGAGGTGAGGTACCAGCTTCCCGAGCTCAGTTCTCTTCTCATCGGAGACTCTAGTGGCCAGAGAGATGGCGGCCACTCGGCGAGGCTGGGTCACGGCGATGACGCCCTGGCGGCCGATCCCCCCTTCGTAGAGGTACTGCGGGAGCTGTGTCGTCTTCCCAGAGCCCGTTTCCCCTGAGTAAGAAGACAAGTCTCACTTACATGCAAATGAACACAAATTTCACCAAAGTCAGGAGGAAAAGATGAAAGACAACACCCTAAGTTGATAAAGCCCCGGGAAAACGGGCACTCATGTGTGCCGCTAGAGAACTGTTCGTTGGAATGGAGTCTCGGAAGGCCGAACTGTATCAGGAACACCTTTAAAATGTTTATACCCTGGAGGAACAATTTCACTGGCAGGAACTGATTCTGAGAAAATAAAGATGCATATAAAAATGTAGCTTCAGAGATGTGTTATTCAACTTTGTTGCAGACAGCAAAAAACTGGAAACAATATAAATGTTCAACAACAGGTAACCGGCATAAGAAAGCCACAGGAAGAAATACAACTATTACATAAAATGGCTACTTCTCAGAATAAACGAGATGTGCACACTCACACACCGCCCCACAACAAACCCCACCACAAACTCCGCACCCGGAGACTGCCCTCTCTCTCAGGCCCCCACCCTGGCCCACACTTTAGGACTCGCCTGCTGTCGCCAGGTCTGCCTGGCAAACTCCACAGGATGAGTCAGACCTCAAACTCTCTCCCTGGGGCTGTGCTGGTGGCCTCCTCCTATTGAGTCCCTGGTACCCTGTCCATCTCTCCTCCAGCACCGGCCACCTTACACTGGGCACCCACACCACAAGCCCCTGAAGGGCAGGGAGCGTCTACCTGTCTCTTCCATGAACTGGAGCATCCTGCATACAGTTAGCACCCAGTGTTATTTCCCACCCGCGTGGGTTCCTCTAACTGTTCCTAAGGAGAACAGAGAACTCCGTAAACCTGGGCGTCATTCTCCTCTGGGAAGCTTCTCTGACCTTCGAGTCCTAAATTCCATGATTCTTGCATTTTCTGCTCTGCTCATCCTTCCCAATGCAGCCAAGAATCACAGACTAAGAATGGGATTATTCTGCTGCACTCCTGATGAATCTACCAGGCAAAACCCCAAATGTGGATCAATGTCTCCCTGTCCATCTTTTCCGCTCTCACACCAGACTATGGGGCATTGCTAAAGTCAAACAGCCCATCTGTGCAGACGAAGACATGAGTCTGTAGTGAGGCCAATGTACCCAGACGCCAGCACTACCACTGATCCTGTTCTCGCTTCTGCAGCCTGGCTCTGTCCCCATCCTCCCCAAGGGGCGACCGTTCTCAGCTCCTGCACCCATTCCACGGCAGTGAAGTCCTCAAATGTGCTCTCCTTCTCCCTCCCCTACAAACTTCTCCCCAGCCACACCCACGCTCACCTCCTTTGCCAGCCCCCAGCCTCCAGGATGTCCTTCCTCCTATTCCAGGCCAGCTCTGCATCTAGCCCTTGTTTCCAAGCGCCCCCCTTCCACACGCCCCCCAACCTCTGCTCTAGTCCTGCCGGCTTTCCACCTTCAGACTCCTCCTCCTCTGAGCTCTTCCCCTCAGCTGCAAATTCCTCAGCTCCCTTCCCTTCCTCCCGCAGAAGCCTGCTCTCACTGCCTTCCTCTCTTTGCCTCCTACTCAGTCCTTAGCCCGGTGACAAATCCGCTCCTACCCCCCACAGCTCTGCTGAACCGGCGCGCACCGGGATCCACAAGCAGTACCCCGCACCCAAATCCAGTGGGCAAGTGTTCGGTTCCTGTATGGGGCCTCACAGCTGCAACTGTTCACTCCCTTCTTCCTACGACTCTACTCCTCTGACTATCGCCCTCCTGGGTCTCCCTCCTCTGAGGGCTCATCCCGTCGGTCACTCGGGAGCTCTTCTTACGTAAACGCTGGAGATCAACGCCCCCGAATCACAAGCCCGCCTCCTAGTTCGCGCTCCAGAAACTGCGACTTCGCATCAGACCGGCCTGGTTCTCCCCTCCGGACGGCTCACCCACAGCAGGCTCGCCCCCGGCCGCGCACTGCCCTCCCCGGGGGCCGCCTCCTGCATCGGCTCGGACCCGCCCCCATGAGCCCCAAAGTCCCCGGCACGCCCCTCCGCCGGGCACGTGGGTGGCGGCCCGCCGGCTGGGGGGGCGCCTCCGGGACGCGGCGGGGCTTCTACCCCGAGCCCCTCGGGCCACTCACCGATGAGGACGGCGCTGTCCAGGTTCCGGAGCTGGGCCAGCAGCTGCCCCCGCGCCGGGAAGATGGGCAGGCTCCGGCGCTGCCGCTCCACCGCCTCGGGGTAGGGGCTGGCCGCGGGCTGCGCCTGGGCCGACTGCTGCCTCCGGCCTCCGCAGCCGCCGCCGCCCGCGGTCAGCAGCATCACCACGCGCCCCCTGGGAGGCCCGCAGCCCGGCCGGAACCTCTTGGCCGGTGGGAAGCCCGCCTCCTCGGGCATGTCGGGCGGGCGCCGCGACGGGAGGCCTGGGCTCCAGCCGCCGATGGCAGGCGCGTGCTCCCCCTTCCTGCCGCGCGCCGCGGCGCCCACCGATGACCTCACGGCCGCCGCCGCCGGCCTCGGCAAAGGACTACGGCTCCCGGCATGCACTGGGGGCCTGGGACGCTGTGCGCGAGAGGGGGCCGGAAGAGGGGGTCCCGAGGTACTACGGGAGGAAGACCCGGAGCTACAACAGTGAGGGGCTGGGGGGACGGTTCCGCACAACCTCCAGCCCCGATACTGACGATGTTCCTGACCGTTTTACTGTCCTGGTAACACTCTTTCCTCCCAGTAAACACGCGTTTCCCCTTCTCGCCCGCAGTAATACCCGCTCTGCAAGGGAAGTACTTTCGTGAAATCAATGCGGAACGCGCAAACATGTGCATTCCTGAACCCTCTATGCAGGCCATATGGTAGATCCTGACACTCCTGAAAGTAACTCGGATGCCGCCGCCACATGGGGTGCTGGCGAGGGTGCTGGTGATCACCTGCTGTTAGCGCAGGGGAAGGCCTTGTACGGTGTGCTGCTGACAACCGAGTTCTCTCGGGAATGGGTCCGCGCGGGCCTGGCCAGCAGGGGGAGGGGTTCGGTGGCCGGCGGGGACTGTGGTTCGCCCTTCTTC
>NW_024423786.1:59208387-59231813 GCF_017311325.1 Ursus maritimus | reverse complement strand
TGGCCCACACTTTAGGACTCGCCTGCTGTCGCCAGGTCTGCCTGGCAAACTCCACAGGATGAGTCAGACCTCAAACTCTCTCCCTGGGGCTGTGCTGGTGGCCTCCTCCTATTGAGTCCCTGGTACCCTGTCCATCTCTCCTCCAGCACCGGCCACCTTACACTGGGCACCCACACCACAAGCCCCTGAAGGGCAGGGAGCGTCTACCTGTCTCTTCCATGAACTGGAGCATCCTGCATACAGTTAGCACCCAGTGTTATTTCCCACCCGCGTGGGTTCCTCTAACTGTTCCTAAGGAGAACAGAGAACTCCGTAAACCTGGGCGTCATTCTCCTCTGGGAAGCTTCTCTGACCTTCGAGTCCTAAATTCCATGATTCTTGCATTTTCTGCTCTGCTCATCCTTCCCAATGCAGCCAAGAATCACAGACTAAGAATGGGATTATTCTGCTGCACTCCTGATGAATCTACCAGGCAAAACCCCAAATGTGGATCAATGTCTCCCTGTCCATCTTTTCCGCTCTCACACCAGACTATGGGGCATTGCTAAAGTCAAACAGCCCATCTGTGCAGACGAAGACATGAGTCTGTAGTGAGGCCAATGTACCCAGACGCCAGCACTACCACTGATCCTGTTCTCGCTTCTGCAGCCTGGCTCTGTCCCCATCCTCCCCAAGGGGCGACCGTTCTCAGCTCCTGCACCCATTCCACGGCAGTGAAGTCCTCAAATGTGCTCTCCTTCTCCCTCCCCTACAAACTTCTCCCCAGCCACACCCACGCTCACCTCCTTTGCCAGCCCCCAGCCTCCAGGATGTCCTTCCTCCTATTCCAGGCCAGCTCTGCATCTAGCCCTTGTTTCCAAGCGCCCCCCTTCCACACGCCCCCCAACCTCTGCTCTAGTCCTGCCGGCTTTCCACCTTCAGACTCCTCCTCCTCTGAGCTCTTCCCCTCAGCTGCAAATTCCTCAGCTCCCTTCCCTTCCTCCCGCAGAAGCCTGCTCTCACTGCCTTCCTCTCTTTGCCTCCTACTCAGTCCTTAGCCCGGTGACAAATCCGCTCCTACCCCCCACAGCTCTGCTGAACCGGCGCGCACCGGGATCCACAAGCAGTACCCCGCACCCAAATCCAGTGGGCAAGTGTTCGGTTCCTGTATGGGGCCTCACAGCTGCAACTGTTCACTCCCTTCTTCCTACGACTCTACTCCTCTGACTATCGCCCTCCTGGGTCTCCCTCCTCTGAGGGCTCATCCCGTCGGTCACTCGGGAGCTCTTCTTACGTAAACGCTGGAGATCAACGCCCCCGAATCACAAGCCCGCCTCCTAGTTCGCGCTCCAGAAACTGCGACTTCGCATCAGACCGGCCTGGTTCTCCCCTCCGGACGGCTCACCCACAGCAGGCTCGCCCCCGGCCGCGCACTGCCCTCCCCGGGGGCCGCCTCCTGCATCGGCTCGGACCCGCCCCGCGAGCCCCCAAAGTCCCGGCGCCCCTCCGCCAGGCACTGATGGGTGGCGGCCCGCCGGCTGGGGGCGCCTCCGGAGTTCTGTGAGACTTCTGCCCCCGAGCCCCTCGGGCCACTCACCGGCAAGGACGGCGCTGTCCAGGTTCCGGAGCTGGGCCAGCAGCTGCCCCGCGCCGGGAGATGGGCCCAGGCTCAAGCGCCTGCCGCTCCGCCTCCCGGGGTAGGGGCTGGCCGCGAGGCTGCGCCTGGGCCGACTGCTGCCTCCGGCCTCCGCAGCCGCCGCCGCCCGCGGTCAGCAGCATCACCACGCGCCCCCTGGGAGGCTCGCAGCCCGGCCGGAACACCTCTTGGCCGGTGGGAGAAGCCCACCTCCTCAGGCATGTCGGGCGGGCGCCGCGACGGGGCCTGAGTCCAGCCGCCGATGGCAGGCGCGTGCTCCCCCTTCCTGCCGCGCGCCGCAGCGCCACCGATGACCTCACGGCCGCCGCCGCCGGCCTCGGCAAAGGACTACGGCTCCCGGCATGCACTGGGGGCCTGGGACGCTGTGCGCGAGAGGGGGCCGGAAGAGGGGGTCCCGAGGTACTACGGGAGGAAGACCCGGAGCTACAACAGTGAGGGGCTGGGGGGACGGTTCCGCACAACCTCCAGCCCCGATACTGACGATGTTCCTGACCGTTTTACTGTCCTGGTAACACTCTTTCCTCCCAGTAAACACGCGTTTCCCCTTCTCGCCCGCAGTAATACCCGCTCTGCAAGGGAAGTACTTTCGTGAAATCAATGCGGAACGCGCAAACATGTGCATTCCTGAACCCTCTATGCAGGCCATATGGTAGATCCTGACACTCCTGAAAGTAACTCGGATGCCGCCGCCACATGGGGTGCTGGCGAGGGTGCTGGTGATCACCTGCTGTTAGCGCAGGGGAAGGCCTTGTACGGTGTGCTGCTGACAACCGAGTTCTCTCGGGAATGGGTCCGCGCGGGCCTGGCCAGCAGGGGGAGGGGTTCGGTGGCCGGCGGGGACTGTGGTTCGCCCTTCTTCCCAGCTCCCTCCCCCGTTCCCTTCTCAGCTTCTCCCCCAGCTGCTTTCCCAGCTGCCTCTCCTGTTCCCTCCCCAGCTCTTTCCCCAGCTCTCTCCTTCCCAGCTCCTTCCTTCTCAGCTCCTTCCTCCCCCTCTCCCGGGCAGAACTCTTCAGTGAGGCTGCCGGGCCCATCAATGAAAAGCTTGAAAACTCCGGCAGGGAAGATAGGATGATACCAGCCAATTGTCTCCTGCCTGCATCCAAAGCTCTCAGCTGCTGGTTCCAGGCAGACATAGTGGCAGGAACTGTTCCAGAGAATTCATCGGGCGCTGCAATCCAGGATGCTTCAACCCTCGTGAAGAACCCCAGGCACCCTCTGAAGTCTGTCTTGGGGAAACTCATCCTATCTTTTTCAGCATAAATCCTGAAAAATCCTTCTTCCCCTTTCCTCCGGGGAAGAGATGATTTTCCTCTAGTTGCTGACAGTGTCGCAATCAAGGGTGGCTAAGAATGTGCATGCTGAACTCACAGCACGTGTGTTCAGAATTAACTGACAAAATGTCACTTCCTACCCCGAAATACTAACTTAGAAAGGCAACTCATCCACAAAAAAAAAAAAAAAAGAAGGAAGGAAGGAGGAAAAAAAAGGCAACCCAAAACCGAAAGGGAAGTACCTAGTCTGTTCAGCCTGCGGTAACAAAAAATACCACAGGCTGAGGGCCACACACTGCTCACAGTTTGGGAGGCCAGGTGTGGCTCGTGGCTGCTGCCGCTGCTGTGTCCTCCCAGCAAGGCGGGACCAGGGACCTCCCTGTGGCGGTTTGATAAGGTTTGATAAGGCGTTCATCCAATCGTGAGGGCCCCTCCTGAAGGCCCCACCTCCTAATACCATCACACCCACAGAGGAGTTTGGGGGGGCTCAAACATTCCCATCACAGCACTAAATGTTTACTCTCAGATCACAGACCTTGCGTCTGTAGCAGACGGACAGCCGTCCTCTCTCCCCGGGTGCTTTCCAGACTAACCTCCCGGAGGACACGTGTGTGCCCAATGATGGCGAGAGTCCAGGTAGGAACATGAACCTGTGAAGTAGTTTCTTGGAGGAGCGCGTGTCCCAGCTCTAGAAGCAGCCGCGAGCCGTCACCTCTAAGCAGTAGCTGCCGGGCCGGCATTGCCACATCTTCCCATTTCTTTTTCAAGAAAAGCCCCAAATGAAGATTTTCATGTGAAATCTGTCCATAGTAAATGTCGGCTCCCACTTTTAAAACGGCACAGGCAAAATGAACCGCATGGGTCGGTGACTCACCCACCACCTTCGTCCCGGGGACCCCGCCATGCTGCAGCGAGGAGCTGAAGCCTGAGATCCTTGGGACCTCCGAAGGCGGGCTCCCATGGCTGAGTGGCGCCACACGCAGGCCATCGTAAGATAACCGTTCGAAGAACGCTGGGGCTCTTCTTCCAAGAGGTGACTTGTCACACACGTGTCATTTTTAACGGCTCCGGGACGCTCTCTGGATGTCTGTTCTTCCCATGAGCTACCGGCCGATGGTTAGTGTTGCCGGCCGGCTGGCGTGGGCACTGCATGCTCGCTTCGGTTCCACCCCGCTTTCGGAGCAGCTGAGCCCCAGGCACGGGGTGCCGGGGCGTATGTACACGTTAGCCCCTGTGTAATTAAAAACCCCAGGTAACAGTCCGCTGGTCGGTAAACAAAGGGTTTACTCAGCTCCGTGTGCCAGGTGCAGTGGTGGATACGAACTGAATTCGGAGACAGGAGCCCGTCCTTCCGGGGCGCACATTCTCATGCAGGAGACGAGCCTCATGTTCGTGGACCGGCCAGGAGCAGTTTGAGACAATTTGTAATTTGGTGTGTGCGGGCATCGTACAGACTTGAAGCTTTACTGGGATCCAAAGACAGACCGGGAAGTGGGCCTCAGAGTCCGGACTTCTTGAGGTGCCAGGGAATGGGGCCAGTCTAAGAAGAGACCGCGGTCCCTGCTAGGGACACACAGCGCGCATTGGATTTGGGGGCCAAGAAGTCACCGCGGACTTCCGAGCAGAGAAGGGGCTTGCTGGTGTCCAGTTCAACAGCTTTAATGCAAACTCATGAAATAACGCGAGTAGCTTCGGGGACGGTCCTGCAACACGGAGAACCCTGTGGTGTCGCAACCAGCAGCACAGACAGCACTCACCTGCCCAAGCCCAGCAGTCAGGGAGACGTGACAGTTCCGCGAGCCCCTCACCCAATAGCTCGGTGTCCCCTGCTTTCCACGGGCCCCAGACGGAGCGGGGGCTTTGCCGCCAAGACCCGGGGATTGGCGCTCTGTGTGCGGAGAGACCACACCTGCGGTGTGCAAGGCAGTGGGACCCACAGGAGGAGCAGAAGAAAGGACACATGGAAGAGGGAAACACCCGGGGAAGAAAACACACCAAAACGTACAGAAAATCTGTCTCCCAGGGAGATGCCAGGTGCACGTCCATTGTTTTCTAGTGAATGTCCGCTGCATTTCTCCAGCAGCAAACTGCCTCCCTCAGGTGTGCTTGCAAGTATTACTGGCAGAATCCAGGTGTGTGTCAGGAAACTGGGCACAAAATGCCATCTATCAAGTCTCACTGCATGACGGAACAGTAGCGTGTTCCATAAGAGTCGGGACGGAGAGGAGGAGCTGGGGCAAAAGGGGCCCCAGGCAGGTGGCACAAGGCGAAGAAATCAAGGCAGGGGGCCCGCCCTACGGGTGGGGAGGTCGGTGATGGGCGCCCGCACTGCCCGGGACATGGCCGAGGGGCACAGACCAGCATCCTCGGAATTCTCATCCCGTAACCTCACAGAAATGAGATCCTGCCACCGACCACGGAATTCTCATCCTGTAACGCCACGAAAATGCAGATCCTGCCACTGACCACGGAATTTTCATCCGGTTAACACCACAGAAATGAGATCCCACCACTGACCACGCTTAGGCCACAAATTCCGAATCGGTTTCCTGTTCTACCATCATCAATATGTATACACATTCCCTACTTAAAACCAGAGAAACCTATTTCTAGGCCCTAAATAATTTTAAAAACCCTTCTAATTATTACATCAAAATCTAATGATGTACTATATGTTGGCTAATTGAACTTAATAAAAATAAATAAATAAAAAGGCAAAACAAAACAATAACAACAAAAAACTCTTCTAATTAAATTCATGCTTTCTTGAACAGAGACAAGACATGACAAAATTTAAGAATCCCATAAGGATCGTACATTCTCAGACTGGCATTTCAAGTTGTTTTTTTTTTTCCATCACTTAGAAAAAAAGCTGGGTGCCTGGGTGGCTCAGTCATTACACGTCTACCTTCAGCTCCGGTCATGATCCCAGGGTCCTAGGATCGAGCCCCACATCGGGCTCCCTGCTCAGCTCCCTGCCTGCTTCTCCCTCTCCCCCTGCTTGTGTTCCCTCTCTCGCTGTGTCTCTGTCAAATAAATAAAATCTTAAAAAAAATAAATAAATAAAAGCGTCCCATGAACAACCCCCGTTCCATAAAGCTGCAACACCCACGTTCCAAGTTACTGACCAGCAGCACGTCCGCCACCGGTCTGTTTCCATCACTTACGCACGAACCGTGGGTTCTACTCCCCGCAGCCCCTGAAGATCCCCACTTACTCTGAACCCCACGTCCATCCCTCTGAGGGAAATCTCACTCTGGAAGAGAGCTACCACCTGCCCGAGCTGCAACTACTGGGGAAACGGTCCACGCCTCCGTCCCGTTTGCTACAACCGTCTGCAACCATCTCTTCCACTTCGTGCCCGTGGGTTCTCTCGACGACTTAGACCCTGTGAGCGCAAACCTGCCGAGGCCCAGGGAAGTTAATATTCTGGACAGGTCCTTATGGAATCACAGGCATCAAGTGTCCCCTCCTCTGGATCTCGTCTAACTTCTACCCACGGCGAAGGTAAACCAGGTGCTTGGCCCTGAGGAGCTCGTGGGCTTTTCGTTAAGCAAAATGACCCACGTGGAACCAGCCCGGGACCCACGGACTCCCGCCTACCTGGTACCGGCTCATGTGGCTCCAAAGTCAACACCCCAGGACTAACACAGATCTGTTGTTTTCCAAAAGGGTGGGCATGACGTCTCTTCCCCTGGAGAGTTCTGAATGGAGAAACGCACGTAGAGTGGGTAAGATGCCCCGTGCGCCCCCAGCCGGCCCTCCTTAGCTGAGCTCCTGCCGCGGCAACNNNCAGCCTACCCGCCCTGTTTGCCACTCCTCGGACAACCGGCAGTTTCACAAAACCCAGACGGAGAATAAGCTATCGGGCCAACACCAGCCCATCTTCTTCCTACTGGAGCCGGCGTTCTGCATGAGTAAGATGTGTGCACAGCCACGGCGCAGCGGCCACGTTCTTCCTTTGTGGAAAGCAATCCCGTCGAAAGCTGCGAGGGCCGGGTTCAAGCAGGCCCGGAGCTGCTGGGAGCCCAGGCCTGCGCGGCAGAGCCAGAACCCACGTCGTCACTTAAAAGATCACACACGAACGCTTTCATTCAGTGAGAGAGATGGAACTCAGTTTTATTGTGTCCTCTCCGAAACTTCCATTTACCCCACGGCCTCGTCTTTCAAGGAAGAAGAGGAGGAGGAAGCTGCCCGACACCCCAGAGCCCGAGTGCTCGGGGGCGCGCTGGCCAGAGGCGGCAGGGTATTTGTTTCTCCAGCGGTCTGGCTCCGAGAGATCACGCTGCCAGGGCCAGGGCGGTGAGGAGCCGCTGGCCGGCCGCTCCGGGTGAATTCTGGATCCATTAGTGTACCATTCCGTAAAGTGCTTCTGGAGTTAAAACCTGCCAAGCCGTCAAAGTGTCCACACTTTTGCAACACAAAGGATAAAAGAATCCCAACGGGCGTGTCACCGAGTCCTTCCCAGCTGGGTCTCGAGATTGGCACCTGCCGCCTTAACCGCCAAGGCGCTGGCCCTCGCCCCAGGCGAAGCCTCCTGGCCGCTCTTCAGGCAGTGGGTTGTAATTTGGATCCTCATCTGGTGTATCAAAAATAGCCTTCCTAAAAGACAGGCAACAGAGGGCACTTAGTCCCAGGGTCCCCTCGAAAAGGGGCCCCGGGGCCTCCACCAATGGACAAACATTATACCCGCCTACCCAAAACCGTCATCGCTGTGAAAGTGTTCTAATCATTCCACGTTTGCGTTAATTCTTTACTTCTCGAATTTTTTTTTTTAACTACAAATGCAATACATGTTAGTTGTAGAGAAAACAGAAACCACAAATAAACATCCTGACTCTCCAGAGAGAATCACTGTGGGTGTTGTCATCGCTCTTCCAGAACTTTTCTGTGTGTAATTTCACAAAAGTTAGATCGCACTATTTGTGTTATAACCGGGTATTCAGTACATTTATCATGAACATCCCCCCCCCAACAAGGTACCGCCCCGTACCCACTGGCGGATGAAGAAAATGGTCCGTCCACACAACAGGACAGCGTTCAGTCTTAAAAAAGAGGGAGGTTCTGACACCAGCTACCTCGTGACGAGCCCTGAGGACACCGGGGTCAGTGAAACAGCCATGATTCCACGTGTGTGAGCACCCGAGGGTGGCCAAATTCGAGACGGAGAGCAGTGCCGTCACCGCCGAGGGCAGGGGCGGGGCACGGCGGGTGCTCGTGATGGCAGAGTCTCACTTCTGCAGGACTGAGAGTTGTAAGGATGGACGGTGGTCACAGAAGCGCCACGTGAGGGGACTAACGCTACGGGAACTGCACATTTGAGATGCGTAACATGACACATTTCATGTTATGTGGATTTTTATCACAACTGAAGTTAAGAAAACTCACAAGTCATTCCATGAAAATTACGCAGATCGTAGGAAAGGACAGTGTGTCCAGAAGACTTTTAAAATCCTGTTAGACGGTCATTCAAGTTCTCCTTAGAGAACTGACCATTAAAACAATATCCGCTCTTTGAACTGATGTTTCTAATGACACCCGCCCACCGCGGGTACAATTAGAAATGTATCTGAAAACTTTTATTTAATAGTAGGGCCAGAGAAAGCATCTACACTTCAACATGAGCCCCTTGAATTATTACAAACAATAAAAGCAAACACACACCAGCAGAAAACTACAGGGCTGAACAGGCAGTGCGGGAAGGATATCCCAAAGGCCGATAAAACACGAACATGCTCGCTTTTGTAATAATGAGAAGAAAGCATGTTGAACAGCGAGGCTGCTTCTACTTCCCAAACACGCACAGGCCTGAATAACGGGGCTGTGTGAGCAAGACGTGGGGCCACAGTGGCCCTGAGCAGGGCGGGGGTCATAGGGATATCCCGGCATGGTAGGGCGCACGCGTGCACGGGCCTGGTGCAGGGTGGCGAAGGCTGGGGAGGCTCAGGCGGGCACTCCCCGGAACAGGGCAGCCCAGCACAGGGAGTGCGGGCAGAGCAGGAGGAGAAGGCCCCGTGATGAGACTGGTTACCCGGCAGGGTCGCTAAACAGGAAAGAGGGTCATGACCACAGGGTCAGGTCCCTCGGTGTCCACGAGAGTAAGGAGGTGCCATATCCATCTGGCGGAGCGTGGTCAGCCAACGGGGGCACTCGTCAGCTCATCTCGGGAGCAACACAAGCAGCATCCCGGGGGACGGGGCAGGATCAACGGGGAGCCACATGAGGGAACCTTCTGGGTAATGGTACTACTCTCCTGATAGGAGTCTGGGCCACACAGGTTTGTGCATTTATGAAACCCGTTAGTTGACACGCTCGAGCTGTGTATTCTGTTGTACAGAGATAAAAAATCTCTAGTCAGTGATATATACAATAAAGGCACTCAAAGAATTAACGATACTGGGACGGAGGGATGGACAGATGTATAAAAGGCAAGAACAGTAAAACATTAACCAGAGAATCTATGTGGTGGGTAAATGGCATCACTGTATAATTTTTTCCACTTTTCTGTGAGTTTGGAAATTTTTATAATAAAATATTAGAAGAAAACTACAGAAAGAAAAAAAATAAACCTAGAAGGAATCATACGGAGTTGTCCTAGAGCTGGGAACATCAGTAACCCTGTGTTTTTAAAAAACATACAGGTGTGCAAATGCAGACATTCCCTTGCTCCATTCTTGGTCAGGCCCCGGAACTCCAAAAGCAGTAGTAAGCATGTCCAGCACCACGTCGTGGCTCCCACCCCCCACCCCTCACTAGAAAGGAACTAGGACTGTTGCAGAAATAGCGGATTCTAAGACTGCATCAGGGAGAGCAGAGGATGGGCCTGGGAGGTCTTGTCCGGCCAGAAAATACTAAATCGCTTGACAAAAAAGAGAAAAAAGATGGGGACATGTTGAAAAGTAATTAGAAGCCAGCTTGAAGGGGTTCCCATTGGCCAAATCTGGGGCAATATGAACAGCAAAGCAACAATGATAACGAGGGACCACAATGCACAAATGAAACAGGAGGCCGTCACCCCTGCAGGTGTAAAGGAGCAGAAACGCCACCGACCCACCAACCCAACACCGACCCAACGACCGGGGAGAGGGCTGCTGACCGCCTCAAGGTGCCTTCCCCAGAACAATCACAAAGGGAACAAAAGGACCTTTATGATGGACCTTAACTGAGCCATCAGAGTGATTAACCGCCAGTGTGACAGATCGGCACTCCAGAATCCGGTGCTCAGGGCTTTGGGGAGAAGGACACGGGGTCACTTCTCTGACATTCCTACCAACACGTGAGGACAAACCCAGATGGCGGGACTTCCTACAGAATGGGCCAAGGATCCACAAAAATGTCAGTGTCCTGAAGTCAAGGAAAGACTCAGGAGCTGTTGGAACCTGGCAGAGACGGAAGAGGCGTGACAAGTCCACGTGGCGCCGGGCCTGAGCTGGGCTCTTCCGGCAAGAGTGTTTACTGAAACAACGGCCAGGAGTGGCCTAGGTCTGAGCACTCATGTTTTTCCTGATTGTGACAGTGTGGGAATGTCCTTCTTCAAGGAAAATACACATTAAAGGGGGGGCCAGGGGCATTTCATCAATAGGTTTACCTTCAAACGCCTAAGGAAGAAAAAGTGTGTTCAACAGTTTGTAATTTTAGGTTAAGTCTGAACCCGTTTCCAAAAAAATAATAAAATAAGCATAAAAACGAGACAGCATCTCACAGCTATCACCGCAGGAAAGAGTAAAGGATCCCTCCCCCCGTCGGAAGAGGCTGCGGGGAAAGGAACACTCTATGCGGCCCGCAGAAATATCACCCTGAGCGTCCATTCCGACGGCGGCTCGTCAGTAACGCGGCAACCCCACTTGAGGGAATGGATCCTCTGCAAACCATGCCGGATGTGTGCCAGCCACGCACCGGGGGGAAAGCCGGCACCAGCGGTGATCCGCAGGGGAGGATGCTGGTTTCCTGCTGCGTGGCTGGTGCAGTTCCGTAGCACGTTTATAATGGAAAAGTGATCACAACATGTTACATTGAAAAGGAGGTTATGAAAGAGCATTTTTAAAAATTCAGCGCACGCACAGTAAAAGATGGAAGAATATACAGCAAAATGTCAACAATGCCAGCCAGGGTTCCTGCTACGTGGGGGGATTACGGAGGATTCTGCTCTTTGCTTTGCTTAACTACTCCACAACCAACATTTTATAATAAAAACTCACATTCTACTCTTCAAGTGGACCCTTCTAAATGCAGCAGGTCTCAAGGACACAAATTTCTGGAGTAGAAACAGGTCCTGTAAGTCAAACCTCCACTCTCGGGAAATCCAGGGGCAAGATGGACACGGACTTTCCTAACATCACACAGCCCGTGGGCAGATCAGCCCACACCTGGTTCCCAGTCCATCTCAGGGCTCAGCTCTCCTCCTATTTTCATAACCTTCCAGAAATCCCACCACTAGAAACTTCCTAGTGGTCAGTTTTGCCCATTTTGCCGCCTCGCTTCTGTAACCTCAGACAGCTCTCCTGGAACCCAGCAGGCTCCGCCCCGGGACAGGAGGGCCTGGCGGTCAGCAGGCTGCCTGCCCCGTCACCCTCAGGACCCCCCGAGCTCCTGGAGCTCGCTCCGGCACAACCCTGGCACCATCTGCTCCGACCCAATCTGAACGCTCCTCCACTTCAGCCCGCAGCTCAATCTGCAAATACTGACGGACCCGAATGACGAGCGCCAGGAGCTACGGGAGCCCCGCGAGAACCAGCGAGAACCCAGATCATGGGCCCTGCCCCGGGTTAGCTACAAGAAACATGCAACCAGCTGTGGAATACTCACAAGACAGACGGTGTTTTCAGAATTCTGATTCCACCCGGCTGATTGGGAAATACGTCTTCCAAGAAAAAATATATGTGTCCAACTGCAATGCCTAGAGTTGCCCAAAAACAAAGAACAAGGGAGAGGATGAAAATTCTGACTGCAGGGGGGGTGCCTGGGTGGCTCAGGCGTTAAGCGTCTGCCTTCAGCTCCGGGTGTGATTGGGATGGAGCCCCACATCGGGCTCCTCCGCTGGGAGCCTGCTTCTTCCTCTCCCACTCCCCCTGCTGTGTTCCCTTTCTCGCTGGCTGTCTCTGCCAAATAAATAAATAAAATCTTAAAAAAAACAAAAACAAAAACTTTGACTGCAGGCGGATCTACCAACATAAATTCCATATGTTTAGGAAGAAACGTCAATACAATTACTAAAGATTGAAAAATATCGTAGTCTTTGAGCCTATAACCACCAAATAAGCCGGAGACAGCCGTATGTGAGCACCAGACGTGGACAACGGTGGCGAAGTAAGTTCACGCGTAAAATAACAGAAAAAGTAGCCATGAAGACTCTTACCCAAGAGGTCCACAATGATCGAGTTCCCCAGCAACAAGGAAAAGCCCATGAGCACCCAGGGCAGAAAGGGGGCCTGGAAGTTGAGAAGGCCAAAGAAGTTCATGCGGACGTACGGGTTCCTCCGGCTCCACACGTACACGAGCATTATTGTGAAGGCCTGGCCCAGGAAAACCAAGCTCACGAACAAACCGAAAAGCTGGCAGACGGCATTAAGGAAAATGTCAGCATCACAAGAGCAACAGGGAAGGCTGAGCGAGAGAAGGAAGGGGTGTGTCCTAACAGAGGTCTGAGGTCGGGAAGTCCCACAGTCGCTAATCTTTAGAGGAAAAAAAAAAGCCTGAAAGCAATTACCCAGAGCAACCAGGCAAAAATCTGCATAGGCCAAAACATTTGGACTGTAGCTGCTTCCCATTAATATTCTGTTTCCATGAAGTTCTTGACTATTTGAAAATATATTAATTCCCTGGTCAGTAATTTCGTTAAATTTCACTCTCCATTAGCACCTTTAAGAGGTGAGTAAAGCCAGTCGGAGCCAAACCATCTCGTCAAACAGGACTACGTTCAAGTCTGTTATACCCATGACAATAATTTTAAAAATAATAATACTTTATCAGTTTTGATAGTGGCCAAATAAATGTCTTACCAACTTTAAAAGTACACACATCGAGGGGCGCCTGGGGGCTCAGTCCGTTAGGCGTCCGACTCTTGGTTGTGGCTCAGGGTCATGAGATCGAGCCCTGTGCTGGGGTCCATGCTGGGCGTGGAGCCTGCTTAAGAGTCTCTCTCTCCCCCTCCCTCCCCCCTAACAAACTCTCTCTAAAAAGACGTACACGCATGGACAATCCCACACCTAAAGTAGTTAACAGTAACCCACCTGGGCTAAAAGCCCCTCTGGCTCGCCCACCGAGGCTCAGGCGCGGTCACAGAGTACGCTGTGATATCACCGCCGTGCCTGCAGCTGTGGGCTGGAGGGCCGCTCCGTCTGTGTGCTGAGCGGACCTGGCGGACTGTGGAAGACAGGCGGAGGGCTTTAGCGAGACAGAGGGTGTTCTCGAGCGTTTCCCCGTATTTGTTCTACTTGTTGAAGGATACGGTCATTAAGAATCCACCAAAAAGGAACATAAATACAAAGTCTGCTGTCCGGCCTCGGAAAGAGCCTTCTTCTAGCATTCGACAGTAGCGGTATCTTAAGTTCCAAGTTAAGAAAATGTTACGCACACAAGTGGGAAGAAAGTCAAGTTCAACGTACGGCTGCAGTACAGTCGGGCTCCGCGTCAGCTGTACGAGGCCAAGGCTTCGCGTCCGTGAGCGTGTTCCCGAGGGGCAGTGTGGTGACTTCCCCTTGACCCGGCATTTCAGGCGCGGTGAAGACCAGCTCCGCCTGTCAGTGTTCCCGACCGGGGAGCGAAGCCCGAGGCTGCACACACGTGCTTACAGGGACTCACAAAACCCTTCCAAAGCAGGGTCGTCTTTCCCAAGCTCAGCCCCACCACGACCTGAGCCACCCTTGCTTTTTCACAACCCAACTCGGAAAAAACGCCCTGCAAGAAGCCTGCGTGACCATCTACGTTTGCAGGCCAGGCAGACTCAGCATTTCTATACCTCAGTCAGTAACGATGCGTGATGAGGACAATCTTTCGTTATTAGAAACTTACCAGGATGGCGTATCACACAGGCTACACAGGAATCCATCCCAGGGCAGGGATCCTGTCACCCCAACAAGACCACAAGCTGAGTGGTAACTCGGCTGTCAATCCAAAGGGTCGGGAGGAGGAGGAATGGCCTGTTCAGGGGCCCCAATTACCACTTGACCAGAGCATCCCTCTTCCCCTCAAAAGTGAGCACGTGGCCCGCCGAGCAGACATACGGCACTATCTTTCCAGCCGGCAGACCCCACAACCGAGACCCAGCGAGATCTCACGTGCTCCAGTCCCCAAGAAGCCACTCCCAGACCTGTGCCGACTCTCTGGGACTTCTCACCATACTCGGGCAAGTGCTGATGCTATGTTGTAAATATGCGTCAATGAATCCACTTCTCTCCCTTGATCTGATTTGTAAGGGATTTATGGGCAGAAGTGTAATCACTCCTCAGGTGAACACCTCCCATTAGAACAAACAGGGCCAAGAAACACCCTCAAAATATGCCTTTCTGACCAGCTAGTCCGTACGACAGAGCCAGCACCCGGAAGTCAGTTAAGATAGTAACGAAACAGCAACATTAATAGCTTTAACTTATATTTTACTCCCTAAGCAAACCTCAAGTTTTTATGCTAACCCCCACTTAATAAAGGATACAGAAAAATCATGTTAAATAAAAAATTGAATCCCACTGGACCAAAAAATAAGAAATTGGTGATTAGCCTCCATATCTGTTAAAAGAAAATGGAGAGAACACAGATTAAGTAAAATATACCAGAAAACATTTCTACGTTAAGACAATAGACATATCCTGGGCTTGCGATGGCTGAAAGTCCACCAAAACGTGACATGATCTGAACCAGAAAGTGGGGCGCATGCGATCTGACACTGGATTTCTCTGCTGTTTCCAGTTGGAAGTCTGAAAGATACCACTCGGCCCCCGAAATCTGCAAGGATTATAGGACAGAAAACTTGAAATTGTCGTCTTTAAAAAAAAAAAAAAAAAGCCCATACCGTTTTATCAGGAAAATTAAGGGAAAAGTTGGATGGAAAGACTACGTTAATTCACAGAACAGAGACCAGTTCTTTTGTGCGTCTACTTTCAGAATCTAATGAACAGTCTTGAGAGGCCAGAGAGAAACTCCAGAAACTTCACATAAGTTGCAAGCAATGTTTCTATAGTCCATAAGAAACATCCAGACGAAAGAGTAATCCTAAAGCAAACACTCCAGTTCTGGTCTGAGTTGGCTGTTGCCAACTCCCTACAAGTAAAGATCTAACGCTCTAGTAATTAGTCTAAGTGGCAGATACAAGGACACTGGTTTTCATGCTGGAAACCCTGATACACTTTCCCTACCCAACCCATCCACACCCACAATTAAAACAACTACTCACAACAGGAGAGAGCCTCACATTTTAAAAATGTTTTAGCATGGCCTATAATCTCGTGTGATCTTAACCCGGTCAATCACAGGCTGGTGCTCCCATCCCCATGTCACAAGGAAGAAATGGGGACACTTGGAGAGCTTAAAAATGGCCTGCCCAGGGAAACTTGTACGGGAGACTCTGAATCCAGGCCTGGAACTCCTGGCTCCAAATGCGGATACATGGTGTCATCAAGAGTTTAACCCCAGGCAAAACAGAGCCAAGCACATTAACAGGAAGCAATGCTTGGATGGAGCTGCAAGGCCAGGAGAGTGGGGAAGGACAAAGGCAGGGACAGGAGTCCACAGGACTGCCTTGTGCGTCATTCAGTTCTTCAGAACTGGGAACAAAGGTGAAACAATTCAGTTCTACATACTAACTGCCTCCAGGATTTTAGATTCCCAACTTAGCCAGGAGACAAGCATCTAAGTAAATTCAAGTACAAATCAAGACGCTCTAAAGGAAGGATTTACAAATGCCCTGGGGACACAGAGGAGGGTGAATACGAGGAGCTACACAAAAGCTGGAGCTCAGCGGGTGTAAAGTGAATGACACACATTGGAGACGGAGGGAACAGCAAGCATAGAGGAAAATTGCTGACTCTTGGGTCCTTCTCCCACTCCACCTGCAGGCTATCCGATCATCCTGGAGCAGGAAAACACGTCTCTCTTTTAGCATTCTAATTACTGGGAAGGACTAGTTCCTACTAGAATCTAATAAACTCGCATGTTGTTTAAGGAGACGGTCTTTTGGACTTTTGTTAATAGCATCTGATCCCTGGAAGACAGATCCATCCAGAAGCACTAACAGAGTTGAGTTTCTGAACTGGACTGCGGTGATGACACGAAGGTGGTGAGTGGACAACACAGGGCATCCTCTGAGGCTCTCCCTGGGCTGATCAGTCTCCTCTCAAACTACAATATTAACCCTGAGCCAGTAATTTTTCCATACAGAAACTGGACACATCAAATCAAAACCATGCAGGAAACAAATAAAATACAGATTCTTGGGGCGCCTGGGTGGCACAGTGGTTGGGCGTCTGCCTTCAGCTCAGGGCGTGATCCCGGCTTTGTGGGATCGAGCCCCACATCAGGCTCCTCCGCTATGAGCCTGCTTCTTCCTCTCCCACTCCCCCTGCTTGTGTTCCCTCTCTCGCTGGCTGTCTCTATCTCTGACAAATAAATAAATAAAATCTTAAAAAAAAAAAAAAAAAATACAGATTCTTAATTCCTACCCTTGGTGACTGCGATTTTGGTACATGACGAAGAACCCGAGAATCTCTTAAAAGTTCCCTAGGTGATTCTGAAGCCCAGTCAGGAAGCAGAATCACATCCTTATTACCACCCTCCCCGCCCCCCAACAATGAGACTTACAATCAAATATCCCCACTGGATTCTTTTTTGATAGCATATGGAAGAATCGGCTACCAAAAAGCATGAAAAACAAGTTTAACAACTGAAACATGAATTGTGGCTGTGACGGACCACTTACTTGAAAGTGTTTAAAGATTAATTCCGGATTGAAGTACAACTGAAAAGGTGTGATCAACTCCAACTGCTGAAAAAGAAAAAGAGCTTCTTAAAGCAAATCGATCAAGAAACAAAACTTCACCATCTGCAACAAAAGATTAGTAGGTCTAGCAGCTTCCAACTCTCACTCTGGCTGAATCCTTTAAAGCTTTCTTAGGCAGGCGGAAAAGATCCGTAAAAAATTCTGTAGAAATGGTACGATTCTCTGTATCCCTCATACCTAACACAAAGATAAAAATTTGTTCTATGCTGCGGTAGTTGAGGCTGACCTGAAGGCGAGGGGGGCAGGTGCTGCTATCCTAGATCCAGGGCAAGAAGGAGTGGCTGCCACGCATCTGCCACCGCCCGGTCCCCACCTGAAATAGCTGTGCGAAGCGACCCAGCTCACCCCAAAGAACCGAGACTTAAGACCCCGCCGCCGTCAGGGCTGGGCGCTTCCAGTCTCGATACCCGGACTCTATTTCAGGGCACTTCCCTCCCGACAACTTCTCCCCTTCTGTCCTCGACGTCTAAGTTTCCTCCCTAAGTGGACCTTCTTCCCGCTAGTCACCACCGTACCACCTGCCCCTCGCCTGCCTTCCCAGACACGTTTCCTGGGTGGGCGGCTCCCGCAGCCCCGACCTGCTCCAGGTCCGGCCTTCCTCTCTCGGAAACCGACCTGCAGCCCTGATCCTCCACCCCTCCTGGGGCAGCACTCGCGTCTCGGCTCACTGGATAGGCCATCCTAGACCCCAGCGCGAGCCCCGTACGCCTCCACCCACCCGAGACCAACCCCTCTGGGCTTCCCCGAGGCCCCAACCCCGGCTTCCCGAGGCCCCGGTCGGGCGCAGTGCGGACAGAGAGAGGCTGGCGCTGCAACTGCTCACCACAGCGGCGGTGGTGAGGACGCAGGCGGTGGTGTAGGCGCGGCTGACCGGTGGGATCTGCAGGTACTCCAGCCGCAGGCTCTGGTACGCCATCTTCCCCACCGCCGCCTGCCCCCCCACTTCCCCTTCCGCCAGTCAACCCCAGGGGCGGGGCGGGCCAAGGCGGGCTGCCGCCCAATCAGCGCTGCGCCCCCGGCCAGCCGCCAATCGCCAGAGCCCGAGGGAAAGCGCGCCGGCCAATCAGGAGTTGCGCCTCCGCGGGGCCCAGCCCGGCCACCCCCTCACCAGCCCACCAACGTCGCGGAGAGGCGTGTAAGTCCCGCGTCCCTCCGCCAATCCCCGCCGGCCACAGCTGGCTTTCCCGCCCGGCCCCTCCGCGTCTCCAAGCGAGGCGGCCCCGCGCAGCCAGCCAATCAGGAGCACGACGGCGTCCCGCCCGGGCCCCCGTTCGCTGAGGGCGGAATTGGTCGGCATCCGGGGAGCCGGCGACACCGCCTCTCCGTAGCAGCAGGCGGTGGTTTAAAGGCGGTGGCGGGAAGCTGGTGCGTGGTTGGTTTCGTCGCTCTCGCGCCCGCTCGGGTAAGCGCCGCGGGGCAGCATCTCCTCCTCCGAGCAGCGGGGAGCCGAGGGGCTGCGCTCGGCAGCATCGCCGGGCGCCCGCTGGACGGGCCGCGCGCCGCCTTCCCCGAGCTCCCGGCATGCCGCGGGGCCGCGGGGCCCGACGGGAGCGGGCGGTGCGCCGGAAGTGGTCCCCGCCCCGCGTGGCTGAGGCGGGCGTCCCGAAGGAGAGCGGGCTAGGCGTCGGGGGGACGGGTGGGGTGGGGAGGCGCTGGGGCGGGGGGGCGGACCCCGGGGAGGGGGAGGTGCTGAGGGGAAGGCCCTGGGTGGGGGCGGTCTTGGCGGGAGCTCGGAGCCGCTCGGCCGCCGGGGGCCCTCGGAGGATGCTCGGCCGCAGCACCTTTCCTCGAAGGGGCGAGAACATCACGGGGGAAGGAAGGTAGCTCGGTCCCGGGAGGCAGTGTCAGGCTTTATTCCCTTGGTTACAAGGAAGCACGTAAGGTTTTTGGAACAGGAAGTGACCATCGGGTGGCGGATAAGGAAGGATCCGAGTAAAGGGCTGGGGAGAGCGGGCGGAGGGGCAAACCCGGGGAGCTCATATGCAGGAAGAGGTGCTGGACTTCACCGGTAATCGGACAGATCCACGTTAAAATAGCTTTGCCTGGGGGCGCCTGCGAGTAGGGTCGTGAGTTAGAGCCCCATGCTGGCTGTAGAGATGACTTTAAAAAAAATAAATTGAAAAAAAAGTTTTGTCTGCTCCCCAGATGTCACTTTCACAGCCCGTTGATAACCGTCCTGAGTGTGATGCTTGCCCTGGTGACGGAGAACACCTCCACGGAGCTTTGGCAGTGTCTCACAGGGATGAAGGGCGAGATGGGACGTGTTTGAGAATTGCAAGTGTGGACTGAGCTGGATCTTTCCATTTGTGGGGCTTGATTGGGGGGGGGGGAGTCCTGCACGCACAGTCCAGGATTGGTAGAAACAAGTGAGGCAAGGGGTTCAGAACCTTAGGGTACATTCTTCCCATTGAAGAGTTGATCCCTTTTTTTGGTTTTTTTTTTTTTTTAAGATTTTATTGTTTTTATTTGGCAGAGACAGCCAGCGAGAGAGGGAACACAAGCAGGGGGAGTGGGAGTGGAAGCAGCAGGCTCCCAGCGGAGAAGCCTGATGTGGGGCTCGATCCCAGGACTCTGGGATCACGCCCTGAGCCGAAGGCAGACGCTTAATGACTGAGCCACCCAGGCGCCCCGAGTTGATCCCTTTGAATAGTGAAAATATTCCGGTCTCCTAGAATAAGAAAGTCATGCTAATGTAAACAGTAGTTCCGTGGGATGGGGAGAGTGGGTGTTCAGCCCTTGGTGTCCAGCCTGTGTGTGGGATACACAGGTTTTGGTTTTGGTTTTCTTTTTTCTTTTTCTTTTTAATGAATAAGTTCTCATAACTTATTTTTTTTTTAAGAGAGAGTGCCGAAGCATGCGCAGGGTTGGGGGGAGGGAGGGACAGAGGAAGAGAGAGAGCATCTTAAGCAGGCTCCACACCCAGCGTGGAGCCTGACATGGGGCTCCATCTCACGACCCTGAGATCATGACCTGAGTCGAAGTGAAGAATTGAACACTTGACCGACTGAGCCACCCAGGAGCCCCGGTTTTGGTTTTCAAAAATCAACACCCTAAAACAATTTTACACTGACCAGACTGGCAAAAATTAGAATGTTAAATAATATCAAGTGTTGATAAAGACATGAGAAATTTTCATATATGGCAAGGGGGAGTGTTAGTCGGCCTAACCTGCCTCCTCCCCCAGATGTTCTGGAGAACATTTCCCAGTATTTGGTGAAAAATCATGTATGACTAAGCCGCATGGCCCAGCTGTTACTTACCAATGTAAATAGCATGCAGGTCCTTGGGGAGACCTTATGGGAGGGTGTTCATGACAGCATTACATCTGGCAGCAAGGTGCTGACAGCAAACCTGGTGTCCATGACAAGAACGGACATGCCGAATGTGGCGGGTGCACGTGATAAAGTTGATGGAGTACTTCAGTCAGAAGCAATGGCGTATGATAACATGAAGTGATTGCAAACATAAAGAAAAATGTAAACATCTATATACAAAACTCTTTCAGGAATATCTAAAACCAGGGCGCCTGGGTGGCTCAGTTGTTAAGCATCTGCCTTCAGCTCAGGTCGTGATCCCCAGGGTCCTGGGATTGAGCCCCGTGTGGGGCTCTCCCTCTCCCTCTCTGCCGCCGCTCTGCCTGCTTGGGCACGTGCACACCCGCTCCCTCTCTGTGTCAAATAAATAAATCTTAAAAAAAAAAGAAAGAAAAGAAAAAGACTACCTAAAACCTATCTGAGATGAATTAAAGATGGATTGAAAAGGCACATGTTAAAACGCTGGAGCTGTTTCCTATGGGAGACGAAAGATGGGAGAATAAAAAAGGACCAAAACCAGAGTGCCGTGACCTAGGAGGTGGACAAACGAGGTCCTTCAACAGGAAGACGGCGGTTGGGGAAGGTCAGATGATGAAGGCCCTTGTAAGCCGTGTTCGAAGAGTTTGAACTTGATCCTGCAGGAAGGCAAAGCGGGGAGGGAGGAAATGGCAATAAGTGAGTACATGAAGGGGAGTTGGAAGAATAGCCTATCAGGTTGTGGTCAAAAGTAGGAGCACTTGGGGAGAGGTTACAAATAGCAGGAGCTGGGTGGCTGGAAGAGTGGAGATGACGGCCATTGAAACTCAAGAAACCACGTCTCTCGGGCATGACTTAGGCCCTTTATCCAGACGTGAAAGCAGTCCAGGATGCTGGCACAGTTCAGGAGACTGAGCCCTGGGCCAGGGCCCTCTTTCATGAGAAGCGAGGGAGCCAACGGTTTGTATCCCGTTGTGGACGAGGGGGCTGCAGGTGCCATCAGGAGACACACACGCCTTGGGTTGTGTTCGCTTGCTTCCTGAGTCTCTGTAATAGGATTTGTCACTTTCATCAGGTGATTTCTTAATTCAAATGAATTTTATTCTCTTTACACCGGCAGATTTTTCACGGTCAAAACTAACCACACGAAGCGCGCGAAGATGTCCGTGGACCCGATGAGCTACGAGGCCCAGTTCTTCGGCTTCACGCCCCAGACCTGCATGCTGAGGGTGTATATTGCGTTTCAGGACTACCTGTTCGAAGTGATGCAGGCCGTGGAGCAGGTTATCCTGAAGAAGCTGGCTGACTCCCCGCACTGTGAGATCAGCCCCGTCCAGATTCGTACGTGCACGGAGAAGTTTCTTGGCTTCATGAAAGGACGTTTCGATAACCTTTTTGGCAAAATGGAGCAGCTGTTTTTACAGCTGATACTGCGTATTCCCCCAAACATCTTGCTTCCAGAAGATAAGCCTCAGGAGACACATCCTTGTACTGAGGAAGAGTTCCAGCTTCTCCAGAAAGAAATCGAACAGCTACAGGAGAAGTATAAGACGGAGCTGTGCGCGAAGCAGGCCCTCCTCGCAGAATTAGAGGAACAAAAAACCGTCCAGGCCAAGCTCAAACAGGCTTTGGCTTTGTTTGATGAGCTTGAAAATACGGGCAGAGATCACGGGACTAGTGATTTTAGGGAGAGCTTGGTGTTCCTGGTCCAGAACTCCAGAAAACTCCAGACTATTAGGGACACCGTGGAACGGGAAGGCAAGAGAATGAAAATATCTTAATTTCTAAGTAGTAACAGGAGCTCATCAGAAAGTAGAATAGTAAGGATTTACATCAGTGATATTCTAGTGAACTGTACGTCTTACGGGATTTCCTGTGTTTGCTCTTCCTTGTACTCCACACCTCCTTCCGTTTTGGTCCGCTGTGCCGAGGTAGCTTCGCACCGCCCTGAACTCATCCCTGGGGCATGTGTTCCCTAGAGGCCTCTCGTTGGCGGGACGGGGTTCCTGGTCCAGGGACAACTTACCGGGGGCCACGAATCAAGAGGCAGGTCAGAGATCTTTGTAAAGCTGTTCCTTGGTCCTCTGTAACCTTGACCCTTCGACTTACTCTTCGGATGCAATGAGCTGAGAAAAAGGTGAAGTGGGTGGCTTCGTTACGAGCCAGCCACTGCCCCGAGAGACGCCAGCACAGCCTGCCTGCTCTCGTCCACCTGCGCGTCTTCCACGGGGACCTCAGCGCAGGGAAAGAAGCAAGTACAACACCCGTGATCTTCAGTAAGAGCAAAGAAGTCGTTTCCGTTCCTCAACTAGATCCTTTCTGTGATGGTGGCGTCAGTGACAAGGAGCAGTTTGCCATCTGGGAGCCCGGCAGGGGAAGACCGTGGACGAAGAAGAGGCAGGTCTCACCGGGATGGAAAGGGAAGCCCGGAACAGAGCAGTAGCAGAGCTGATGTGGACTGACTGCCAGGCATTTAATTATTTCCTTCATACCTCAGTCACGTTGGGAATCTGCCTTGTACCTAATATTTTTTAAGTATTTATTCATACTCCCAAGCATCAAATTCTTAGTACCCACGGTGGGGACATTTTAGCTGTGTCGTGCATAAATTTAGTGGAGTCTAATGTTTTCTTCTGAAATTCATCCATGCGACCTGTTACGCGACCCAGAGAAAGAGCGTGACTACCAGAGTTGCTCTTAGGGCATTGCCCTGCGTGTCTTCCTAAAGAGGGATTCGGGCTTTCTCCTTTACGTAGAAGACTAACACGGGACATTAATGTTTGCAATTAAGTATTCATAGATTTAAGATGCCTGTGTTTACCTGGAATATGTTTATTATCAAGGAGTCTTTTTTCCAATCCTGTACATGAAATACATATATCTTAAAGGCTTCAGTTTTCCATTTTCTGTTATAATTTTAAGTAACGTCAATGCCCAAGGCGGGGCTTGAACTCAACCCCAAGATCAGGAGTCGCACGCTCCACCGACTGAACCGGCCAGGCTCCCTGTGTTTGTAGCTTCTTTAAAATTTCCTAGTATAGAGTGGCGCCCAGGTGGCTCAGCCGGTTGACTGTCCAGCTCTTGGTTTCGGCTCAGGTCGTGATCTCACCCTCATGGGATCGAGCCCTGCATTGGGCTCCGCTCTTGGTAGGCAGTCGGCTTGAAGGTTCTCTTTTCCCTCTGCCCCTCCCCCTGCTCCCGTGTGTGTGTGTGTGTGTGTGTGTGTGTGTGTGTGTGTG
>NW_024423786.1:59207019-59208378 GCF_017311325.1 Ursus maritimus | reverse complement strand
CGAACGCGCGTGCGCTCTCTCTCTCTCAAATCTTAAAAAAAAAAAAAAAAATCTCCCAGTATAGGGGGTTAAATGGTGATTCTCCTGAAGGTAGGTCCACGTCCTGATTCCTGGAACCTGTCATTGTGCCTTACTTGGAAAAAACGGTCTTTGCAGAAATAATTAAGGATCTAGAGCTAAGGGGAGCATCCTGAATTATCTGCATGGGCCCGAAGCCCATTGGCCAGTGCCTTCACTAGAGAAAGGCAGAGGCAGATCGGAGACAGAAGAGGGGGGGCAGGGTGACCGCCGAGGCTGGTGGGGGCGGTGCGGCCACGCGCCCAGTAGCCAGCGCCCGCTGCGAGAGACCAAGATGAGGTTCCTCCCTGGCGCCTCCAGGGGAGCGTGACGCCCTTGTTTCGATGCCTGGGCTCCAGAGCACAGAGGGAGTGCATTTCTGTTCTTCCAAGTCGCTGGGTTTGTTACATGTGAACTAACAGAGCTGATGACACTAGGATGCGAGCGTGTCCGCGCTCAGGAGGAGCTGGCGGCTTTCTACGGAAGCAGCAGCTCACACCCGGTTGGCCCCGTAGGTGCAATAATACGATTTGTCTCAATGCACTTAATATATGGACGTGACCTGGACACAAGGGTGAAGCCCACAGTGTTCAGAACTCAGGAGTCCAGGGGCGCCTGGGTGGCTCAGGTGGGTATGCGTGCGACTCCCGATTTCAGCTCAGGGTCGTGAATTTGAACCCCTGCGTGGGCTCCACACCCAGCTTAAGAAAAAACCCAAAAAACTCAGGAGTTCATTGCATGTTGAGCGCGTGCTCAGTAACTGGTGGATACGGATACTGTTTGTCATAGCAGTGTCTCAGCAGGAGCAGATTAATCTACTTGGCCCCATGGTCCTCCGATAATTAAATTCCTCCCTCAGAAATTCAGAAGTAAGTCAGGATAATAAGCCCTTGGCTACCCCCTCCCCCTCTGCTTCATGGCCTCGTGCCCACCCAGCATCTGTCTCACCGAGTTTCCTACCCTCCTTCGTGTTAGAGCCTCTGACGTTGACCCGCCAACCTTTAGTTTCCCCAGACGCCTATTCTCATGCTCCCCCTCGTATTTATTCTCCCGCCACGCCTGTCCCCCACTCTCTACCCCCGTCCTGCCGCTGCAGTGCCAGGCAGCCAGTGGGTAGACAGTTGGGCATGGCGTGAATACAAAGTAAGTGCGGTTAGGACGTGGGGAAGGGACAGTCGAGGATCCCGCAAACCGAGAAGGCCCCTTGAGACCAGAGAACAGAGGAGGTGACTCCGTTCGGTTAACACAGGGTCATTCAGGCGGACTTACTGCCGGGCGGGGGGGGGGGGGGGGGGGGGGGGG
>NW_024423786.1:59188221-59207009 GCF_017311325.1 Ursus maritimus | reverse complement strand
GACCATCCAGCTGCCCAGTTACTCTCCACCAAGTCCGGTCCCCCGTCCACAGATTTTTACAGAGCCAGGGGACACGCAGAAGGACACCGCAGTGAGATCAGAGGGTTCACACGCACCTCGAAGGACTTCTGTCCCCCTTGTTGACAGCTGGCCTTGAATGAGAGCTTGTGGCACCGTCTATGCCTCAGGAAGGGGAAGGACTGCTTTATCTCTAAGACTCGAGGGAGGTCAGAACAAGCCTCCCCTCATCCTGCCCTTGGTGGGCATTTCTAAGTTCTGTGTATTAATCTCCAAGGGACCTGGAGCACTTAGCCTCATGAGAGGGCATGGCGTGAACATGAACGAGACGGAGGGCCCATGATGGAGTCAGTATTGTCAGCACTCCTACAACTACCACCCTTCTAGAAATAGAAGGGATTATAGGGGCCCAGTGCGTAAGAGGTTCTGCACTCAGCCCTTACGTGTGTGTGGGGGGGTGGGGGGGTCCCCATACCACCTGCGTGTCCCGCAATTCAACTCAATTCTGAGCCTGCGTACCTGGCAATCATATATATATATATATAGGGTGATTCAGGTATGTAGGGTGAGGCCCCAAACAAAGGAGTTTTGGCCCCCCTGGGTGTGGGCCCAGCATGGCCGTATGTGGACGCTTTCCAAACCCCCTCCATTGGAGGCTTCTTACGTACATTGTTGGCCATTGGTGTTTGAAGTTGGGTCCCTACTTCACACCACGTAAGAAAACAAACCCCAAACGGGTCAAAGATCTAAATATAAATGCTGAAACTATAGAAATGCTTGGGAGAAAACCCAGGCTTAACTCTTCCTGACCTTGAGTTAGGCAGGAGCTTCTTAGACGTAGCACCCAAAACACAAAAGCAGCAAAGGGAAAAAATAGATACACGACACCATCAAGATTTAAGAAACCCTCGGTACGTCAGACATCGTCACTAAAGTTAAAAGGCAAACTATAGAACGGGAGAGACGCTCTGCAAATAATATCTGATAATGGACTTTATTCAGAATACATAAATAACTCATAGAATTCAAGACAAATGGCCCAATTTTATGTATTTGATTTTTTTTAAGATTTTTTATTTATGTATTTGACAGAGATAGACAGCCAGCGAGAGAGGGAACACACCAGGGGGAGTGGGAGAGGAAGAAGCAGGCTCCTAGCGGAGGATCCCGATGTGGGGCTCGATCCCAGAACGCCGGGATCATGCCCTGAGCCGAAGGCAGATGTTTAACGACTGTGCTACCCAGGCGCCCGTATTTGATTTTTTTTTTTTTTGCATGGTTTTTAATCTCTACACCCTACATGGGGCTCAAACTCATGGCCCCGAGATCAAGAGTCCCATGCTCCACTGACTGATCCAGTTGGTCACCCCCCCCACCTTTTCTTTGCATATTTTTCAAATGGCCTGATTTAAAAAATGGGTAGAGGCTCTGAATAGATGTTTTTTCAAAGGTAGACCCTCGGCTGGTAAGGGAAGGAAAAGATGCTTGATGTCCTTGCCATCAGGGAAATGCAAATCAAAGCCACAAGAGATTCCACTGCATACACACTAAGGCTATGAGTTAAAAAAAGAACAAGATAAGTTTTGTCAACGAGGTGGAGAACTTGGAACCCTCCTACAGTTCTGGTGAGAATGGAAAATGGCGCAGCCACTTTGGGAAACAGTCTAGCGGTTTCTACCCCATGAGTCAGCAATCCCACTCTTAGAGAAATGAAAACACGAGTCCACACACACAGCATTGTACGTGAATGTTTACAGCAGCATTCGTCCTAGTAACCAAAGAGCGGAAACAACCCAAACGAGTGCAACTAACGGAGGGAACCATAAAACGCGGTGTATCCGTACAGGGACTATCGCTTAGCAAAGAAATGAAGCACGACTGCACGCGGCAGCAGGGACGAGCCTCGAAAACGTCGTGCTAAGTGAAAGGAGCCAGTCACACAGGACCACACACTGTACGATTCCTTTTATAGGAAATGTGCAGACCAGGAAATCCAATTCGTGGTTGCCTAGGGGTGGGGGTGGGGTTGGAGTTTTATAGGAAATGTGCAAACCAGGAAATCCAATTAGTGGTTGCCTAGGAGTGGGGGTGGGGTTGGAGGGAGCTGGGTAAGGGGCGGAGGGTTTCCTTTCAGGGTAATGAGATATCCTAGTATTGATTATGGTGATGGACATGCCACTCTGTGAATATGCTCGATGCATTAGTTCTGTGCCATGTGAACTCTATCTCGACGACGTTGGTAAGAATAATGGGCGTGCACACTCCAGAAACTATACCTGCATTCATCTGGCTCCTTCACTGATCTTGCGACCAAGGTCAAATCACTTCCCCATGTCAGTTTCCTCATCTGCAAAATGGGGGAAATTAAAGAAACTCCCAACGGGGTTGAGAACCTTTAAGCCATATAGGATGCAGCCTGTTGCAGCGCCAGTTCCATTATTAACACAGCGGGCTCCGTGAAGGAAAGGGTTGTTACGTCTTGCTAATGACTATCTCCAGGGCTAGATACCCAAGCAAATATGAAACACTTAACAAACTGATCCATTTATTCCTCCCAACTTGAGGTTCCACTGTCCACACAGCTCAATTCCAACCGCGTCCCCCAACATAAACTTCCTACTGTCCCATGGTATCCAGAAACCACTGTTCGCTTCACGGCCTCCGTATACCTCCCCACCCCTGACAGCTCAATGTGTAAGAGGACAAGTTGCCCAAAACGGTCGTCTCTCCTGCCATCATTTGTGGTCTGCTGAGAGTCACTTTACTGGATGTCCTGTTATTTTTGCCCACCCACCCTCCATGGTCGTGGCGAGTTCAGTTTTCCTTTGGGAAACCTCCTTTCCCATTGCATCCTACCTTCGTGGGACACCGTATCAAATTCTCTCTTTCGCCTTCTGGCCAAAGGTGGGCATGTGACCCTAGCCAGGTCAGTGAGACACTCTCTGGGATAAGATACTTAAGCAACGTGGCAAAAGGACCCCCAACATGAGCCCATTTGTTTTTATGGTTGGACCCTGGAAAGACAGTCCATTAGTATTCGAATGGAGAGGCTGGATATTTTGGAAGCCGAAAAGTTGGAGGACAATTGAGAGCTCCATACAGGGAAGCAGTAACTGTGAAATTAGGTGGGCGGTGGAGGGGATATGGGACCAAATATCGTGGGATATTTGAACTATGTAAGAGGAAAATTGGCCAGGACAGGCACAAAGGAATGCTGAAAGTACACATGGGTGGTGGGAGAATAGCAGAATTTTAATATTGGTTAGAAAATATAGGCCAAGCTCCCACTGGAGCCCAGTGGAATCAGGAATTTCAAGGAGATATGGGAAATTTCAGGGTATGGGGAAAAGTACGGGCTAATAGGGGAGAATATGGGTGTATGGGAAGAAAGCAATTCATTCTGGGGATGGGGGCAGCTTAATACTGAGGACGGCAGCGAAGCTGAGAATGTTGGGGAAGGCTGGAGCGCCATATTGGAGAGGCAGTGATAATCATTGTTTTGGGGGGAACCACACAATGAATTCTGAAATAAGGAGATCACATGGGATTGGACATTTAGGAGAATATTGGAGTCTATGTTCAGATTGTAGAGGCAAGAGGATCTAATTGTAATATAGTCACAGGAGCCAGATAGTGGAATTTGGGATAGAAAGTGGGCGCATATGTTGAGGAACAGGGGACCCTGGAAATGGAGGGGAGAACCTACTCTCTGGAGATTAGTGGAGGGGAGAATATTGGGGGATCATATCCTGAGTAGTCCCTGAAGGACTGTTCTGGGGGATGTGTGAATGGGAAAGAATGGGACTGTTTGGAGAACACGGAGCTATGTATTGGGACTCAGTGGTTAGTCAATATTCAAAGTCAGTAGGAGATCCAATAGCCAAGACCGAAGGCTGGAAAACCAGTGAGAGGTACCTATTACGGGTTCCTTGGAGACTTAATTTCGGGGAAGAGTGCCACTAATTATCAGGGGGTGTTATTGTAGTAAACCGTGGGTGTAAACACAGGCTGACATCGGGGAACAGTGGGCATCGTATCGGTAGCACTGAGATGAAAGGCAGAGGGGCAGTCGGCTAAGCCCTGCGGTGATGCAGGATCGTGGGAACACAGACCTGGGAAGTGACAAGGCTCTGATATTGGCATATGCTGAGTTTATAAAGACACAAGCTGGGCGAATGGGGGGCCAGATTCTAGAGTTTAGTGGGGGGACCATATTGGGGCAGAAGTGTCTTGATAATGGAAGCAGGCAGGGACTATATCTGAGGGGCAGCCGGTGAAGCCACAGGGGACAGTCACAGACCTGCCGTGAGGGGACAGAACAGGACGCTCGCATTTGCTGGGAACCGGATATGGAAAAAGATGCCATAGAGAGGCCTGGGCGGCTCTTCAGTGTAGGGAGAGGCTGCCCCTGGGAAGGCTCATCACGGGACACACCTGTTTGGGAGGGACGGTAGGGATGCTCTGAGGATTATGGGGTGAAACAGAGCAGACTGGGAAGCTTGGCAGCCCCACTGCATGGCTCTGAATTAGCGAGAACTCAGTACACAGGAGACTGAAAAAGGGATTTATTTCATCAGAGGTAAGATAGACATTTCCAGGTAACATAGTACAGCACTGGGTTGATGACATTTAACACTCAAGAGTAAAAAGAGATGGTAGGGGGGTGAGCAGCCCGCAAGGTGGGTTTTGGTGTTAGGCCTTTTGGGTCTGAAATGACAACCCCAACGGTTTTCCAGCAGGAATTCTTGCCAATGACAGACACACCACGCCCTCGTCTAGGGTCCCATTGCTGCGGAAGCGCTCAGGGCCAGCATGAAGCCGCCAAAGACGGAGAGAGAGAGCCCTCCCGCGGACCCCAGCCCCGGGCCCCCGAGTCTCATCCCGCGCAGCGCGCGAGCGAGGGTCCCTCGTCCTAGGAGGTCTGCAGCCGCGGGTCCCATGCCGTCCAGGGCGCGACAACAGCGTGGCCTCCAGCTGTGGGTCTCGGCCGGCCCGGTAGCTGCAGCAAAGCCTAGGCAGGAAAAACGCACAGTTCGCGTCAGCTCAAGCCCCTGGGGGGGGGGGGGACGCGGCGGCGCGCCACCCGGGAGATCGCCACTCACCGTGTCCTGCGCTCCGGCGGCGTCCGCGGGGCGCTCAGGTCCGCCAGCTCGGGAGGGGGGGGGAGGGGTTGGGTCCCGGCTGGTGCTCCGGGGGACAGTGCAGCATCACAGGGCTGCGGCCCGCCAGGGCCATGGCGCAGACCCCCGCTCCCCGCGGGGCCCTCTCCGGAAGCCCGTCTCTTAAGCAACCGAAGGTTGGGCTCGCTGCGCGTGCTCCCACCTCATGAAGTGTAGGGTCCAGGGACATCATCCCAATCGTGAGCCGCACCCCGCTCCTCTAAACGCCAAGGGATGTCCGCCCCCTCCCCCAGCCTCAGGGGCAAACAGAGCCTTCTATCAATAGTGGCCGCTGCTCCGGACGTGCCTCCAGATAAGCAGGGACGCAAAGGTAGTGACAAGCACAGGACAAAAGAAGCTAGATGAAGGGTCTCCCGCCCACGCCACGCAGAGCCGTGGTTTCCCTTCCCGCGCCCCCGGCCCCGCGCCCCCGGCCCCGGCGGCTCAGGCCAGCTGCAGGTGGATGTAGGTGAAGATGCAGGAGGTGATGGAGAAGGCGATGGCCGCGTAGATAAAAATGGAGAGGTGCGGGAAATGGTCGAGGTAGCAGCCCTCGTCCCGGGGGGGCGCCTCCTCCTCGGGCGGGGGGCGTGCCGCGGCCTTGGGGGGCTGCCCGGCGCGGGCCCCCTGCGCCCTCCCGCAGGCGCGCGGACCGGCCCTCCTGCCCGCGGCCGCCGCCGCCCTGGGCGCACGGGCCGCGGGGAGCTCTTCTTCCGGGGGGGGCTCGTCGAACAGGCCCCCGGAGTCGTCGGCGGGGTCCGAGCGGGTGGGCGCGGGGGCCCAGGGCTGGCGCGGGAAGAGCGGGGCCGCCATGGGCGAGGAGCTCGGGGTTCGCCGGCCGGAGCGCAGTGGGCGGTGGCCGGGCTGCGCTACGGCTCTGCCCGCGGAGGGGCGGGCACTGCTCGGTCGCGCACCTCCCCCCGCTCCTCCCCGCGCCCCGCCCGCGCCGGAGCCCCGCGCTCCGGCCCCCGGCCTGTTCCCATGGCAACCCGGCGCGGGGCTCGGGGGCAGGGGTGTGAGCTGCGAACCCGGACCCCGGGGCTCGAGGAGGGGGCTCCGCGCCAGAGGAGCTGCGATGTGGCTGCGCGCGGACCTTCCCCGATGTATTTGCCTTTTAAAAAGAAATACTTATTACCAGTCTTTCTGTTTTTGTTTTTTAAATCTAAAATTTAATACATGAAAAAACAAATACGCAATCTTTGTAGAAACCTTGAAAGTTAGAAAGCCCCATAGACAAGAACAGGAACAAAACAAAGGCTCCCACTATCCCAAGGCCCAGAGATAGATAGATGGTGCTTTTCCTTTCTTCCTCCTTCCCCTCTCCCTAACACTACGTCTCTATCTGCTGCTATCGGGGCTTTCCCTTCTGTTCCTCGCCCCAAACCCAGGATCCTAGCCCTGTGGGCGGCTGACTTTTGAGTAGGCACGCCCCCCCCAGGCCCCTCCGGGCATCCCCCAGGCCCTTCTCTTCCCTCCACTGGCACTGCCCCAAGCTTCTGGACACCTAGGTTCCAAGGCTGGCAAGGTTCCCCTGTGGAATGTGGGGAGAATAGCCACTAGGACTTTTGGGGTCCCAGGGAATTGGAGGGGTATGCTGGAAGGCCCAGCTCAGACTGTCATCAAGGAACTCATGGCCTCCTGTAAGGGAAAGGCACCAGGGTGGGGTGGGGGGACCAGGACCAGGGTGCAGAAACAATGTCTCCAGGGTGCTCTCCTCTCTCCATCTCCCGGTGTTGCCAGGGGTCTCTTGCAGGGCCAGAGCCTCCCACACAGTGGCAGGTGTTCAGATTGTGTTTGCTGAATGAGTAAGGCAAGGGATGAATGGTGGTTGGCCCAGCGGACTCCCATCTCGAGCCTACCACCCCCACCCAGCTCAGGGAGCTTCTGATCCGCTAGCAGGTGGAGAAGGAGCAAGCCTCCACCCCTGCGGCTGGAAATGTCTTTGGAAAAACAGTTTGGCAGTTTCATAAAATGTTAAACATACACCTTCCGTACCAGGAATTCCACTCCCAGGCGCCTACGTGCGGGAAATGAAGACAGGCTTTCATACGGAACCAGACACTCAGGGACTCGTCCGTGAATGTCCATAGTGGCGTTTTTGGTGATATCGCCAAACTGGAAACGATGCAGATGTTCATCAAATGATAAACGGGTAACCAAAATGTGGCTTATTCGTGCAATGGGATAATATTTCACAATAAAAAGAAGTGAGCTGTGTCATGATGAACCTCTCCATTAAGTGGAGAAAAGCCAGGTGCACACGACCGCAGATTGTTGGATCCCACTTACGGGAAATGTCCAGAAGAGACACATTTATTTAGAGAGATGGAAAGCAGATGCGTGAATGCCAGGGCTGAAGAGGGAGGCGGGGAGGCCAGGAACTGCAGAGAGGCTCGGGGCAGCTTTTTACAGGGATAGACATGTTCTCAACCCCGGTGGTGGTGATGCTTGTGCAGCTAAACTTTAATTTTTCTAAAATTCATGGATGTGTCCACTTAACGTGGATGACTCTCATGACGTGTGAGTAAGACCATTGTTAAAAAAACTCCAAAACCCAAAACCACATTGGGTTATCATTTCTCAGATACCAGATGGGCAAAACAAAACAAAACAAAAACCGCGGATTTTATTCGCCATTCTGCGGGTTTGTTGGGTGGTTCTTCTGGTTTGAGTTGATTCACCTGATCTCTCCTGGGTTTTGTCATTTGTCTGGCGGGTCAGCTGAGGCTGGGTGATCCAGGATGACCTCACGCCTGTGTCCGGAGGTGGGCAAGCCGTCGGTCAGGTGACCTAGTTCTCCGGTGGGCTAGCTTGAGCTAATGCACGCACCTGGTGGTCTCAGGGTTCCAAGCACAGAAACAGGGAACCCTGCAGAGCACAAGGACCGTTCCAGTCTCTGCTCGTATTGTATTTGTTGTCCCACTGGCCAAAGCAAATCACACAGCCAAATCCAGATTCAAAGTCTGTGCGAAGCCACATTGCAAAGTGAGGGGCAGAATTAGTGACCATTTTTTGCGTGCTGCTACGGAGAAACAGACTATGGGTATATGGCTAGTACATTGCAGAGCTAGGATTCTGGGGCTCACGCTTTTACCCACTACGCCGTTCGCGGCACGGTATCTGCGAGGAGTGGTGTTTGAATGTAGTGGGTGAGATGGAGATTGGCTGGATATGTAGCCAGAAAGGAGTTTAGACTTTATCTAAAAGCACTAGAAATCCATTGGAAGATTTAAGCCAGGTGGCATTTTGGAAAGCTCCCTCTGGCCATAGGATGGAGGCCAGACACCAGATGGAGAGGCTGATGGCAGAGGGACCGATGAGGACGCCATTGCATTACACCAGGTTAGGGGTAAAAGGAGATGGAAGTGGCAGAGGAAATGAAGACAAGAGGACAGAGCCAAAAGACATTTTGGAGCTAAATTAGGACTTTGCTGATAACTGATGGGAGGGGTGGGGACGAGGGAGGGGGAACTAAACTTTCCCCAGTAGGTCTGGAGGACGATGATGAGTTACCCGGTGGCTGGGTTGGCTCTGCGGTCCGTATGGGAGATATGGGGGAGAATGTCCCTTTGCCAAAGGCATCCTCGTGTGCAAGGTCTAAGCTAGCAATCCAGATTTGGGGATTACTGGCGTGGAGGCGATGGGTGAAGCCGCAGGTGTAGATAAGATGGCCCAGCAGGGTGGGAAGAGCTGAGGCTTTGCAGAGCACCCGGAGGCCCACCAACATTTGACGGTTGTGTGTTAGAGAGAAATAGAACCAGTACGCCAACTGTAAGATTTCACAGATATTACTGTTTAGCACAAGTCTAAACATTTTCAACTGTAACTGAGTTATAGTTAAAGAAAAAAATCACATGGGGCACCCGGCTGCCTCAGTCGGTGGAACAGCGACTCTTGATCTTGGGGTTGTGCGTTTGAGCCCCATGTTGGGTGTAGAGATGACTTAAAAATAAAATCTTTAAAAAAAAAAAGAAAATTAAGTAATTGAACTGTACAGACATGACCAAAATCAGCAAGTCAGGTGAGGATGCTTGGAATTTGGGTAATGGCCGGAGCAGTGGAGTAGGTGGTGGTCGAGGGAAGGCTCAGGAGCAGGAGGGAGGCTTGGGGCGGTGGCCACGCAAGGACTTCCGGGGACGGGGAGGGGCAGGGGTCAGTGAGGCGTGGAGGTGCTGGAAGTGCAGGGGTTCATTGCTTATTAAGAAGGTGTGAGGCTGAACCACAAAGACAAGGTCCTCCTAGGACACCTTGCCATTTCCCACCTGGTCCACCCGAACAGAAATGCCCACAGTGCCAAACAAGTCTGGTCCCAGCCAGGGGGATTCCTGGGGGCTCTACCTCTGAGTTGACAGAGCTCGGCCAACTGGGTGGGCTCAGCTTGCAATGAGAGAGCTACGTCTGTCCCAGGCCAGGGAGCCCCGAAACGGCAGATACCAGAAGGTTCCAAGCTGCAGCCTCACTCTCTGCTTGGTGCCAGAGTGTTCCAGGAAAACCCTCAGGAGCCAGGGGCCCTGATCCAAAATCCACCAAAGGACCCAAATGGACAAAAGCTGCCCTTCCCTCCTGCTTCGGGGAAGGGCCCAGAGCACCCTCCCCTCTCCCAGGTGAGAGCCCGCCTCTCCCGACAGTCTCTGCTCCCGGGCTGAGGTGGTAGGTCTCCTTCATCCATTTAGGGGGATCTGCTTGCAGAAAAAGGATACAAGAATCAGGGATCTGGGTCTGTCCCGTCAAAGGTCAGGGATCTGAGTCTGTCCCGTCAAAGGTCATATGGCGATGCTGGGGATGCTCCCGCCCCATGGGGAGTCCCAGGACACAGGTCCCCATACTAATAGCGCTGATAGGAACAGTAACCATAAGGACTGCCCGCCCGTACCGTGCACTAGGAACTGCTCTGGGCCTTTCTGCAGACATGGTGTGCTTGGTTTTTATGACCCTATGAGTCATGCACCAGTATTTTCTCGTCTAGAAGTGGGGAAACTGAGGCTCGAGGGGTGAAGGAACTTGTCCAGGGTCTGCCTCCCACTCACCTCCCACACCAGGTCCTGCCGGCCTTTCTGGGGCCACATCCTGGTCTCCCCTTTAGCCAGACAGGACTGTTATTCCTTTAGAATCTGCACACAAAGCAAGAGGCAAAATTCCCAAAGACCACTTCGAGCTCACTGCTCACACCCAGTGAGGAACGAGCTTTGGTGGTTGACTCTGTGTGTTGGGGGGGAGTGCAAGTAGAGGGGTGCGTGGGGTGGGAGGGAGTGCCGGGTGGGGGGAATGCAGGGTGGGGGAGAGTATAGTGGAGGCGGTGCGGGTGGGCTGGGTGTGGGGTGGGGGGATGTGCAGGGTGGAGGGAGCACTGGGTGGGGGGTGCCCAGGGTGGAAGGAGTGTGGAGTGGATGGTGCCTGGGGTGGGGAACTGGGATGGAGGGAGCACTGAGTAGGGGGACTGTAGGGTTGGAGGAAGTAGAGGGTAGAGGGGAGTGCGGGCTAGGAGGGAGTTCGGGAGGCAGGGGGTGGGGGGTGCTCAGGGTGGGGGGTGCAAGGGATGGAGAGTGCACTGGGAGGGGGAGAGCCTGGGGTGAAGGGAGTGCGGTGTGGGGAGCACACAGGGTGGGGGCCTGTGGATGGGGGAATGTGGGGTTGGGGGAGCGCAGGGTGGGGGGGAGCGTGGGGTGGTGGGGAGAGGGGGGTTGGGGGAAGCACAGGATGGGAGGAATGAGAGGTGGGGGGAGAACAGGGAACAGGCTGGGGGGGGCCAGGGGAGCAGGTGGCCGAGAACCTGTCTAGGGGATGTAGGACCCCACGTGAGCTGAGGCTCTAAGCCTCCCTGCTCCTCCAGCCTGCAGTCCCCCCCCAGCTCCGTTGTCCCATGTAGTTCACTCCCAAAACACAAAGCCAAAGACAAAATTACTAAGGATTTCAGGCCAGTGACCCCAAGCACGAAGCCTTAAGTGGGAGGGGGCATGTGCGAGTGACCCATGACGCTGGCCCTACACACACCCTGACCGGCCCTTTACCATCAGCCGTGGGAGCCCGTGTGCGTTACTAACTTTCCACGTTGCTGGGCTTTCTCACCCTAGACAGGACTCTGAACTCTGAGCTGTCAGCTTCCCTAACAGCCCCGAGGGGTAGGTCACGACCAAGACTCTTTCAACAAGCAGGTCCGAGTCTCTTCTTGAGCCCTGTGCTCCCAGCAGCTCCCCAGAGCCTTTGTGTGGGGACCACCCGGCCAGCAGGCATGTGGATGAGTCTGAACCCCCAGGCCCCTGCTCAGGCCTGGCCGGGAAGGGAGGACGGAGCCGATGGGCTTCCCGGCCAGAGCCTGAGTCCCTTCCTTTCATTGCTTGTGAATGACCACGAGCGCCACCAACCCAAGCACCGTGTGGGACGTGGGGCCCTGGCTCCAAACCCCGCTCAGAAACACTTCTGCTGTGTGCCGGGTTATCCTGAGGATTTCTGAGATGGCCAAGACAGCTCCAGGGCCCGGCTGTTGTGCCGACGATCCCTTGCCCAGCCCCCCGCAAAGATCCTCTCCTTCGGACCAGGATTTTCCAAGTGCTTTTCTTTTTCTTTTCTTTCTTTTTTTGAAGCTTCATTTATTTGAGAGAGACAGAGAGAGAGCATGAGCGGGGCAGAGGGAGAAGCCGACTCCTCTAATCAGAGAGCCGGATGTGGGGCTCGATTCCAGGACCCTGGGATCATGACCTGAGCCGGAGGCAGACGCTTCACCGCTTCACCGACTGAGCCACCCGGGCGCCCGTCCAAGTACGTCTGTGTCTTTCCGGTCCACGCACGGTAGATCGTCAACGCAAACACGCTCTCAAAGTGTTTGGGAGACGTAGGAATTGCTCTGTAGCCGGTGGACAGGTCAAGCGCAGCTGGTAGTGACTCAGGAGGTGCACAGGACATTCCTGAACTCAGTCACGCTGGTGACAGCCAGCTGTGTTGATGCCTGGAACTATTAGTGCTGGCTCTGCGACTTTGGGCCAACCCTTTCTTCCCGGGCCGTCTCCCCATTAAGAAGCAAAGGCATGAATAGTACGGTGGCAGGTGAGGGGAGATCGGTGCATTTGAACATCGTCAGTGCTGAGAACCTGTGAGGAGCGCGACGGAATAAGACCTGGAAAGTCATGCGGGTATTCACGCCTCTGATAGGACCCTCTCGCCCCTTACTATTGATTGAGAGACAAGGATCTAAGAATAAAGAAAAGTTCTCTGTAAAAAGATGTCTATTGCAGTATTGCTCAGCACGGGAAAAAATTGTTGGAAGCAAACTCGGTGTTGGAACAAGGCGGGGAGAAAGGGAACTCAATGACGGCGTGCCCACTGGAGGGAACCCTGCGCAGTCTTCACACAGAAGGATTCTGAAGACTCTTGGCAAGTCCTCGTGGACGACCTAACTCAAAGTCGGAAAGGCAAGATTTGAACCCCCATGTGCCAGGATGGCAACGAGATGAAAACGTATTCCTGCCGAGAAAGGCTGGAACTGGGAAGGTAAAGACGGTCCTTTTTGTGTTGTTTGGATGGTGAGATCATGGGGCTTTCTCCTTTTTCCAGACATCGCGTACCATCGTTCTATTATTCTCTGACCAACCGAAGCCGTTAATAGATGAGAAAATCTAAGTAATGAACCAAGGGGCCGCTCTCAGGGCTCACAATGCCCTGGGATGGGTGTTCGGATCCCGGCCCACGCAGACTGAGGACCTCCCCCAACTGTCTGGATGGCCCCACGTTGCCTAGCAACCGCCTGCTCAGCACCAGTTGCTAGGAAACCAGGGACAGAGCCAGGACTCCTGACAACACCAGTCTCTTCCATCAAGGACCCTCGAGTCATGCTCCCATCCGGGCAGTCTTCCTCCTCCCCTGCTCTCCCTCCAAGTTCCCCACCTTGCTGGGGCTCACTTGCCCCTGACATTCAGACAGCCCACCACAGTACAGGGGATCACAGGCTCCAGGGGACCGCCTCCCTTCCCCAGTTCCAAGATTAGCGCCTGGATTAGAATAAGTGCATGGCTTCAAGCTTAAGTCCGTCCTGCTCTCATCATCGGGGCGAGTATTGCCTGCCTTCTAGAAGGGCCCTGAGGGAGTCATTCTTCCAGAAAAGCCACCGAGGTCAGCCCAGGCCTTACCAGCCCAGCAGCACCTGTCCCAACAGGAGCGTTAAATCCAGGAGCCTTGAATGAGTTCCTTGACCGCGGTCACACGGACGTCTCTAAGTAGCTTACTTTAAGGAGAGAAGAAAATCATCTCGGATGGATTCACTGCACACAGCGATTCTGGAGAACCCCCGATTTTCCACCTGTGCTGAGAAGGATCCGGCCGCCCCGCACTTCTCACCCCCGGCACCCTCAACCTAAGGAGGACGTTACCTTCCCTAGCGGCTGCTCCGTTCAAAGGCGAGCCACAAAGGCCGGACCAGCGTGGGCTGGCGGCAAATGTGACATGACGGCTCCTGCCCTGGGACCAGCGGAGGCTTCTTATTAGTGGGAACGTTGATACGAGCAGAGGAGCCTGCCCTGTGCTTAGCCGGGGCCTGGTTCCCCGGCTCACAGAGACCCTCGTGGGATGGGTCCCCGCTTCGTCACTGTGGCCTATTACCGTTTGCAGACCTACCCCCAGATCGAAAGAATCAGCAGTGTTTCCAGTGCCTATGATCTGCAAAATGGCAAAGGGTCCCACGTGCCTTCTGAGAACCAAGGAAGCTGGGGAGGGAGCCAGTAACGGGCAGGCCCTCTCTTCTAGGTTGGGATGATGGCAGCCCTGATCGTGAGCCGGGCAACTCTGAGGGCAAAGGGTGTTTAATGTGCTCCGAGGATGTGATGCCTTGTTATTTTCCAGAGACGGCTGAACCCACCCGTACCCCTCCCATGTACGTGTGCTCTCCTTCAGCTGTCGCGAATGGAGAGGTGGGGTCTGGTTGCCTCCCCTGGAATTTGGGCTTGCGTGTGTGTGTGTGTGTGTGTGTGTGTGCGCGCGCGTGTGTGAGTGTGGTTGCTGCGATCGTTAGAACGTGGTGCGAGAGATGGTACGTGACGTCTAAGGCTAGGTCATCAAAGGATCCAGCTTCTGCTTCTCTCCAGCTAAGATCCGAGCCCTTCTCGATTTTTCGTGTCTCGGGCAAAATACATTTTGTCAGCGTTTAAGCCCTAATAACTGGGAGAGCGCCCAGCTAGAGCTAAGGGAGAGCATGGCTGCATGAGAAGCTCGGTGGGAGACTCATCAGAAGGGCCGGGCTACTTGAGCCCGGGGCAGTTGGGCCGTGTGATCCCCCCAACGAGAGGACAAAGACCTCCAGCACCATGGAGCTGTCCTCTCTCTCTCTCTCTCTCTCTCTCTCTCTCGGTCTCGTAGACCAACAATTCTGTCTACTGATGCCCGGTCCGACCGCCGAGCATGCGTGTTAGTCACCACTCTGTGGGGGCCGCAGTGCTCTGCTGAGCCTGTCAAAGGTATCATTGTCACTGTGGTTCAAAACCGTCACCCGCACAAAGAGAGGACCGAGCTCGCCGGCAGCACAAGGGTCCCCGTCAAAGCTGCCCAGAGGTGGGAAGAGCTGCTCCGAGGCAGTGAACGTCTCATCGCTGGAAACGTGCAGGGACAGGGCGGCCCCCCTGCGTGCTGGCTGTCTAGCATTCTACGGCGGTGCGGAAGTTCACCTCACGTGCAATCAACTATACACACTCATGGTGTGGACTTGTGGTTTTGCCCTGTGTCTATACCCACAAACCCACCATCAGCAATGAGCACACCTATTGACGTGGGAAACGAAAGCAGAACAATAGTTAAATTTCCTTACTATCTACGCCCACTGATGAGTCCTTGAAACAGGCAGAGTGACCTTCCTCTGGGGACTCAGCCGCCTTGATATTGACACTTTGCTAAGGGCAAAAGGCAATCCTAGCCCGACCCCCAGGACCCTGTACGTCTCCTTTAACATATAAAAATTCCTTTGGGAACTTCCTTTATCTCTACTCCCCGGAGATGCGTGTTGGCGATCACCCCCAGCATCTGGCCACCGATGGACATCTGCAGGGTCTCAAGACCCAGGGTTTATTAGATCGTAATAAATGACCTTTTCCCGACAATAGCCAGCCCCCTCAGGGTCCTGGAAACCTTGTTTCCAAAATACCTGGCAGGCTTACTCTACCCCCAACCACCTCCCAACTTGAAAGGATAGAATGGGCCACTCCTCCTGACCCCGGTGCTGCTTTTTCTGCCCCCGGGTCCTGACCCCGTGCTTTACTAAAACCACCTTTTTGCACCAAAGCCGTCTCAAGAATTCTTTCCAAATTTTCTTGCGCCCGTTCAGAACCCTTCCTCCCACCACACCCTCAGGCAACCGCTCATCTTTGTCTTACTGTAGATTCGTTTGCATGTTTTAGATTTTAGTGAACGAGGTCCCACGGTCCTGCTCTGTTTTGTCTGGCTTTTTTCACCCAGCGCCATTATTTGGAGACCCACCTACGTTGCCGGGTGTGTTGAGAGTTCGCTCTTTTCGCTGCGTCGGGTCCCATCATCCCAATGTACCACTATATGTTTGTCACCTGGTACTACCTGTGTTGTTTCCAGTTTTTGGCTATTACAGATTAAGCCTCTATGCGTGTCCGCGTACAGATCTTTATATGAACACGTGCCTTCACGTCTCTAAGGTGAGAACCGGCACTGGCTTTATGGTCCTGGCTGCCAGCACCCTGAGAACCCACTGTCCCATTGGAAGGATGTTCAACCCCCTTACTCTTGCATTTTTTAAATTTATTTATTCATTTTTATTGTATTAAAATACACATAACATGAAATTGACCATCTTAACCACTTTTCACCACCAGTTCAGGGGCATTAAGTATATTCACTTGGTCGGGCAACCGTCCCAACCACCCATCCACAGAACTTTCCCCCGTTCCCAAACTGGAACTCTGTCCCCACAAAACACTGAGCCCCCTCCTCCCCCAGCCCCTGGCTCCCCATCTACTTTCTTTCTGTATGAATCTGACTCCTAGGGACCCCCTAGAAGTGGGATCTTTTTTTCTGTATTTTTTAAAATTTTATTTTATTTAAATTCAATTAATTAACATATAGTATATTATTAGTTTCAGAGGTAGAGCTCAGTGATTCATCAGTCGCATAGAACACCCAGTGCTCCCCAATGTTCATAGCAGCGACGTCCGCAACAGCCAAACTCTGGGAAGGGCCCAGAATCCAGCAACAGAGGAATGGATAAAGAAGATGTGGCATATATCTATTGTGGAATATTATGCACCATCAAAAAACGAAATCGTGCCCTTTGCAATGATGTGGATGGAACTAGAGGGTATTATGCTAAGCGAAATAAGTCCATCAGAGAAACACAACTATATGATTTTACTCCTATGTGGAATTTGAGAAACAAGGGAGAGGAACACAGGGGCAGGGAGCGAAAAATGAAACAAGACGACGCCAGAGAGGGAGACAAACCATAAGAGACTCTTAATCATAGGAAACAAACTGAGGGTTGCTGGAGAGGAAGGGGGTGGGGGGATGGCACGGGCGTCAAGGAGGGCGCGTGATGGAATGAGCACTGCGTGTTATATACAACTGAGGAATCACCCCCTTACTCTTGGCAACACAATACCTCATTCTGCTTTCCCAGCCATGCCTGACGTTCCTGAACCGTCTGCCGGGTTCAGCCCCAGCAGAGACCGAACATTGAGGCTTCCGTGGGGGAAAGGCTGCAGCAGTGGGCTGGCTCTGCGGGCTGGTGGGGTGAGACAGACCTCCTGCCTCCTGTGCCCATGCTGACTGCGGAGAGATGCCGAGCGCTGGGTCTGCCTCTTCGCGGGCTCTGCGGGGCAGACAGGCTTCTGGAACTCTGCACGTTGTGGCTTCAGCTTTCTCTGCCTGATAAAGCTTGTCTTCCTCTGCTCTGCGTCTCCTGCCATGTGTGTTGACATCCCTCCTTTGTAGTTTCTCCAGAGCTCATGGTTCTCCTGGGGTTGTACCTGTTCTTTTCCCTTCGGGATGTTTTCGTGGGATGTCGGGATGGAACGGAGATAACTGTGTACAGAGCCTTCAGGTAGCTGGGAGCTGTTGATTTCCACGGCGTAACCTGTGTCCTCCATGCTTGCATTCGTTCAGCCCTCACGGCTCCTCGAGGCCCTTGAGATGCATCAGGGATCACGCTTTAAAAATTGAAAACCAATTAGGGCAGAGGAGAACGGATCGGCCCGTGAAAGGGTGGTCAGGGTAGACCAGCTGGAGAATGTGACATTTGAGCCAAGCCTTGAAGAAAGTGAGGGAGTTTACCATAGTTATGGGGGGGGGGGTATCCCGGGCCGATAAACAGCTGGTAAAAAAAAGCCCTAGAGAGGAAACATGCCCGGCAGGAATGCATTGGGAGGAGTTGTAGAGGTTTGGAGAAGGGGGTAAATCTTATATGCTCTATCCTTTTCTTTTATTCTTCTTTTTTTATTTTTATTTTTTTAAGATTTTATTTATTTATTTGATAGAGAGAGACAGGCAGCGAGAGAGGGAACACAAGCAGGGGGGGTGGGAGAGGAAGAAGCAGGCTCCTAGTGGAGGAGCCTGATGTGGGGCTTGATCCCAGAACGCCGGGATCACGCCCTGAGCCGGAGGCAGACACTTAACGACTGCGCCACCCAGGCACCCCTATTCTTCTTTTTTTAAAAGACTGAAATCCTGTGTGTGTGTGTGTGTGTGTGTGTGTGTGTGTGTGTATGTGCTGTTAAAGAAAAAATTGTTCATTGGACGCCTGGGTGGCTCAGTTGGTGAAGCGTCTGCCTTCAGCTCAGGTCATGATCTCAGGGTTCTGGGATCGAGTCCCGCATCGGGCTCCCTGCTCAACGAGGAGCCTGCTTCTCCCTCTGCCTCTGCTGTTCCCCCTGCTTGTGCTCTCTTTCTCTCTCTCTGACAAATAAATAAAATCTGAAGAAAAAGAGAAAGAATTGTTCATGACACTTGTTAATAGGGTGAGGCAGACGTTATTCATGACAGGTGCAGAGACAGCTGCAATGGGACAGAGCCTGGACTCACCCCCAAATGTAAGGAAAAGTTGGGGATTTATAGCCAAGGAGCAGAATGGGGTGGGGAGGCGAGAGTGGGGGGGATGGGAAACTGCTGCAGGGGTGGGTAGTTTCTTGCTGAAGGCTGGTGGGAGCGATCAGACATCACCTGGAGGATGCAGGGGTGGGAGGGGAGGAATTGGATCAGATATCAGGGGTTATCAGATATGGGGGGGGCGGTTTCGGGCTAAAGGGATTTAGCAGGATTCTTGCTAGAATGGGACAACGCAGAGAAAGACACCGAAGTCCAAAAGTCAAGGCCTGGCTGTGAGCAGGATTCAGTGTTTGGTCAGTGTAGACAGTTTCTAAGCGTCTGTGATATGGAGCTCGGACACGGGTGTGGACGAACACACAGTAGGTTATATCACGGCTCCTGGGTTTGCAGGGTACGGAAAACAGCACGGATGTCCTCGGGCAAAGTGACTCAAATGTCTCACCCTCCCTGAACAGCCTAACCCAAGATGTGCACCGCCCTCCCTCCCAACCAGCAGATTCCCCAATTTTTATCTTCTTGAAAGCACCTAGTGGTAATTGAAATGATCTTAGAAATGCTCTTATTTACAGA
>NW_024423786.1:59186971-59187322 GCF_017311325.1 Ursus maritimus | reverse complement strand
CCCCCCCCCCCCGGCGGACCTGAGCGCCCTGCGGACGCCGCGGGAGCGCAGGAGACAGCGAGTGGCGATAGTCCAGGTGGCGCGCGCCGCGTCCCCAGGGGCTTGAGCTGACCCGGACTGTGCGTTTTTCCTGCCTTAGGCTTTGCTGGCGCTGGGGGGCGTGGGACCCGCAGTTGCAGACGTCCCCGGACTCGCGCTTTGCACAAAGTGGGGGTCTTGGCAGGGGTGCGCGGAAGGGCTGCCCTCTGGGGCAGTGGCTGCAAGCTTATAGCGACGTTCAGAGAAGCCCGGACGCTGAGATCCGAGAGAGAGAGAGAGAGAGAGAGAGAGAGAGAGAGAGAGAGAGAGAGA
>NW_024423786.1:59179952-59186961 GCF_017311325.1 Ursus maritimus | reverse complement strand
GAGAGAGAGAGAGAGAGAGAGAGAGAGAGAGAGAGAGAGAGAGATGTGCTCAGGTGGAGGAGGCCTGGAGGGGCGGGATCAACGTTGGTGCCGAGGGGAAGAAGACCTGACCTTATGGAAAAAAATTTCTTTGGAAACTTCCTTTACTCCCCTGAGATGCGTGTTAGCAGTCATCCCCCAGCATCTGGACATTTGAAGGGTCTCATGACGCAGGTTTTATTAGATGGTAATAAATGATCTTTTCCCAACAATAGCCAGCCCCCTCAGGGTCCTGGAAACCTTATTTCCAAAATACCTGGGAGGCTTACTCTATCCCTAACCCCCTCCCAACTTAAAAGTATATAATGGGCCACTCCTCCTGACCCCAGCGCGGCTCTTTCTGTCCACGGGTCCTGTCTTGTGCTTTAATAAAACCACCTTTTTGCACCAAAGCTGTCTCAAGAATTCTTTCTTGGCAGTTGCTTCAAGCCCTAACGTCTTTCCTAAATCAAAGGGGTGTGGGCCCTAGGGGATGGCAGGGAGAAGTGACTCTCAGAGAGGAGGGTGACCGGCGACGGGAAGGGTGGTGGTGGCTACAATCAGCTTGTGCTTCCCTATCTCGGGCAGGGCTAGTTCTCCCGAGTTGAGAACAGCAACGGTGTACATGTTTTAATACGAGTGAGTTCTGTTCTAAGATTGCTGGCTCACTGGGACCGCGGGGTGGCCTCCTGACTGGGGACTGTTACGAAGGCGGCCCTGGGTTCCCGTGGATGGTACGGTGGCCGGAAAGGGAGCTAAGAGATGTACCTGGGGAGGGTTCCTTTACCACTTGCCTGTTAATAAAGCCTCACTTTATGCCTACCATGTCCCAGGCACTGTGCTAGGCTCTGGGAATAAACTGATGAGCAGATCTGAAACGGCTCCCGCCCTCTGAGAGCTTCCCAGGCAGTGGGGGGAGGCCAGCAATGAAGCAGGAGGGACAACGCCATGCGCTGAAAGCTCTGAGGGGTGGGGGGCACAAGGTGCCGCGGGAGCACGGGCCAGGGATGCGTAGGACAGGGGAAAGGTCGGGAGTCCGTTTGTGCAGGAGGAGATGTCTAAGCTAGGATCCAGAGTCCATTTCCCCATGGGCGCTTCCTTCTTCACCCCGTCCCAGCTCTAGCAGCCCATCTGGATTTCAGAAACAACCGAGCACACTTTGGACCGATAGAAGAACCAAGCTCGGCAAGGACAAGTGGAAAATAAAGCTCTTTTTTGCCCGTTTCCAAGCCATTGAAACCCCCAAGGCATCCACTCCCACCTTCTGTCTCCAGCCAGAGGTGGCCAGCCCCACGTTCCTCCTCCTCCTCCTTGAATCTGATGGCCCGGGGAGGGCTCTAGGCCTGGCTGCGGTGGCCGCCACACCAGGCTCTTGGGTTAGGCTTCTAGAAGTTCCACAGAAGTCCTGCCAGCTCCAGAGGGACGTCACCTGAAATGCTGCCGTCGCACCTGGACAGCTGGCCCGGGAAAGCCAAACCCCACATGGCATCCCTGGGCGTGGGAACGTGCAGCAGAGGCCTCATGGGAGCCCCATGACTTTGGAGCGAGAGGGCAACCCATCAGATGGGCACTGGTGTGCCGAGGGAGAAGCCGAGGCCCGGTGAGCGGTCCGCGGAGCCAGCCCTCAGCCGGTGCTGGCGATGGAGCTACGGGGCCGGCGGGGAGGTGCCCCGCTCTGCGCCACCGCGCCCCGTCTCCCAGAGCTCCATGATGAGGTAAGGGTGGGTCTCCCTCAGAGCCTGGTAGACCTGATCCTTGCAGGCCCGGTCCCAGGACCTGCTGAAACTGAACAGCTCCCGCATCTGGCCGGGCGTCGTGCGCTTGGCGCGCACCCTCTCGTACTGTTCCTCGCTCAGCACCTGCCCGTGCAGCTTGTCCAGCACCGGCTCCACTGACGTCACTCGAGCCACCAGCTGCTCCCGATGCAGGTCCATGAAGTGCAGCAAGGCCGGAGCGCCCGGGGGCGAGGGTGAGGCTGGCCAGGGACAAAGAAGGGCTCCCACAGCGGCTCTGACCTCTGACCCCATCCACCCCCACCCTCCCAGCTCTCTTCCCTCACTTCCTCTGCATCCCGCCTCCTTCTCCCCTGCAAAGGCATCTGACCACCAGACGGGCACCTGCCTCCCCTCTGTCGGCATCTAGCCAGGATTATTTGGCTTGAGCTGGGGTCGGGGCCCATGATGGGGGCATCTGAGGCCGTCCAGTGGGGAGAGAGGCCCCCTCTCCTTCCATGGAGGGGGTACCAGGGCCCCTGTGGGCAGGAGTAAGAGGATGAGGAGTGTCTCTGCCCCAGGGCACATGCCACCCTCCAAGGCCTGACCCCTGTGGGGGATGCAGTGGTCGAGTCCCTTCTCTCCCCCACCCCAGGCAGACAGTGCACCCAGGACTGCCCTGGCACTGTGGTCTCCGGCAGCTGTTACTGACCTGCTGGGACTGGAGGGACCAGAGAGGGCGCAGGCCGGAGATCCCCTGCAGGGAAACAGAGATGAAGCAGCATCTGTGCCCGAGCTGGTTAGGGACCCTCGTGAGGATCCTGGAAACCCCTACCCACACTCTGAGATTCTTTGATTCTGACAAGCAGCTACGGACAAGTTCTGGTCATACTGTGAGGCAAGGGCTGCTGGGGCCCTTAGGCATCGTCCAGGTGAGTCCCTTCCTTGTGCACGTGGGGAAACTGGGCCAGGATCATAGTCAGAGACAGAGAGAGAGGCATCTGAACCCCAGAAAGCATGGTTTAGTCCGGTCTCGGGCTGAACAGAACCGAGGCGGAGAACTGGCCAGGTCCCTCGCTAGGTAACGTGAACTATTTGAAATGTCCTTGCCTTGAGCAGGAATCTACCCCTTTGTCCTTGTTTGGCCTGGGTGCACACGGACCAGATCTGTGTGTCCTGGAGTTCAATGTCAGAATCAAGAAAATCTCAGCACGTGGGAGTANNAAGAATTTCAGCAGGAAGGACACACAGACACCCACACATGGGGGTCCTGGGGCCCATCCTGACTCGTCGCCTATAGGAGCACTGATGGAGGAAGGTGACGGGGATGGCAAAGAATTTAAAGACCGAAACGGAAGAGGACTCTGGGAGAAACCGGAGCTATCAACTCGCCGGAGAGGGGACTCTCAGGAAGCCGCGGTCACAATCGGCCAGTGTCTGAAGGGCTTTCCCACCCGTGGGGAAGCACACAGACTTCCGTCAGCCCCGAGGCCAGAATTCAGACCGAGAGGAGGAAGACATCGTCCAGGAGATTTGGGTTCTTGGGGGTGTCGGTGCTGACTACCTGTGAAGTTCCATCTGTTCCTGAAAGTTCGTTATTCGATCCGGGTTTGTCTACCGTGAAAATACTGGAACGACCCAGATTCGCGTGTCTGATCCGGTGCTGCCCCAACTGGCTTGAGCCCTTCAACCCCAGAACCCTTGTGTTCTTATTCATGAGAAACTTTGCCAAAGGCCCTGTGATCAGAACCCACTAATTCAAGGACAGCGTGGCGTCGCCGTGGATGTGGGCGAGCGCCTTGGCGGACGGGCGGGGTAACCTGTGTTCGAATTCTGTGCCTGTACCAGCTGGGGCACGACTAGAAAACGCCTGGCCCGTGTTTTCCCCTCGGCGAATTGTGGTCACACAACGGACACGCATATGCACGGCGTAACCGACTTCCTCCCTCCCACCTCCGCACCCCTGCACCTGACTTCACCTGGTTTCACCAAGGCTTCCCACACCACCGTGCCGTATTTTTTGTCTCTCACTTGAAGCCTGATCCCCGAGCCCAAGTGGCCGACGTAGAACTCAGAGAAAAGTTGGGGTTCTCCGGGGCTGCGGTAGCAGAGCTCCAGCTCCTGGAGAGCGAAACAGCCGTCAGCTGACCGCGTCCTGGGGGAGGGTGGTCTCTCCCCATCCAACACCTTCCCGGTGGCCCAGCGCGGCCCCATGGGGACGCTCCCCCGGTCCCCTGCACTGAAATGAAGTGCCACCTTCAGCCCCTTCTCTTTTCCTGGTTTTCCCGCAAATCCTGACTCGGGGTGGGGGGAGGGGAGGGTGAGGGTGAGTGGCGCCGGGCACCCCGTGGACGAGTCAGGACTCGCCCTTAAACGCACGGGTCGAAACCAGACCCTCTCCCTCCACCGCCCCCGTCTTGACCCCGAACCCTCGCTTCGCCAGCTGCTGGCCTGTCTCCTCAATGGGTCCTAAACGTGACCCACGTTCAGACCGTCCGCTGGCTCCGAGCACGCTTTCCCCAAACTCAGTAAATGCCACTGGATTTGGGCACCATCCCCAATCCCTGCCTCTCACACCGCACGCCAAGTCTTGCCCGCTCCATCGCCAGCGCCAACCCTGAATCTGTGGATGGCTCTCCGCCCGCGCGGTCTCCCTAGTGAGGCCAACAGCTCCCGCCTGCAGGACCCCGATGGCCTGCCAACTGTCTCCGACCGTCTCTTCTCGCTCTTGTGCGTTTCCCGTCCACTCCTGCCCAGCGGCCAGGAGCCCCTCTCAGAAAGTAGACCCCGTCTTGTACCCGCTAGGAGCTTCTCATTGCTCCAGACTGCACACGTGTGTGACCTGTCTGCCACAAGCCTCCGCGTGCCTGAGTCACGTCCTGTCACTCGGGCCCCACTCCAACGTCACCCCCCCAGAGACACGTGCCGGGCCCCCGGGGCTGGGTCCACGTCACGCTCTGACACAGCCTGGTTGTGTCTCCTTCACAGCCCCTCGTGGTTTGTGGCCACTGTTTCTTTTATGATTTACATAGGTCTCCTTCCGTCTGGATGTCATTGTGCCGAGGGCAGGGATCTGTCGGTCTTATTCCTGGACTGTCCCCACGGAGGACGGCACACAGTTGGCACTGGATAAACGCCCCTGCTAATGCTCAACACGACAGGAAAATCCAAGCTATCCATCCTTGGGTGAGCATTTCCTAACTCAAGAGATACCATCAGTTCCTCGTCCTGCTGGGCATCTGTCCTGCCCGTCATGTCACACAGAGCTTTCGAGGACTCAGCTGGCCGCATGAGGAGGAGGGACTGACTCTGGTTCAGCTATTCACTTGCTGCTGTTCCCCAGACACTCTGGCCCGAGCAGCGGAACCTGGGCCGCGGTGAACATCCGGATACGGTGGACGAATGTCCAGGGACCCGACATCATCCGTCTTCGGCCCAAACGGGAGACGGAGCGAGAGCAAAAGGCAGCCAGCCCCTCGCGGTGGGAGCTCAGTGCTCTTACGCACTGACCCGAGGCTGCCGTCCCTGCGTGTCCTCCTGGGGGACAGGCACGATCTCACAGAACTGTCCCCTCCAGACAGGTCACCGTGCAACCACAAACGCCAGACATGCCCCCTCGCAGAACACACGGCCTGCTTTCCCAGTTACAGCTGTGCCCCTGCGTGTGGCCCGCCTGGCGCTGAGGGGGTTAGCCGAGGTTCAGAGCACGGCCCGCTTCTAGAGTGCATTTCCGTTGTCTTCGTGTTCCCCCAAATATCCTACCGACGTCTAAATGCCAGGACTTGTTCTTTGCAAGCCTCTTCTGGAAAGGCCGCACCCCCAGTGCCCTGGGGCCCACTTGCACGCTGCCCCCATCCCGTATGTGCCCCTTCCTCCACCTGACCTCCTTCACGCTGCTCGCCCCAACTCCCCCGTGCTGTCAGCCGGGCCCCAGCTCCCCGCCGCGCCCCCCAGCAGTTCCGGGTATGACCTCTGACCCTGCTGACGGGCGAGCCTCTGGCCTGCTTACCTCGGGAATTGCTTCTAGGGTCCCCGAGCCGGACACGATGTAGCGGGAGCCCACGTAGAGCTGGGCCAGCGGGGGCGGCTTGTGGATCTGCACAAACTGGAATTTCTTCTCTTTGTCATCGATGGCCTGAGGGGCACACAGAGCACGGTCAGGGGAGGGGCTGGGCCGGCCGTGTGGCTCAGAGGGTCCGTCCACGGCGTTCTGCCCACGGAATGTGGTCTGAGCCAAGGGAGGTGGTACTTCTGTGTGTCTGTGTGGACGGAGTGGGCCGCTCTGCCCCACGGCCTGCGGCACCCAGAGCCCCGTGCTGGGCCTCTGTGATGCCAGGTGGGACCTGGGGCGTCGCTGGAGAGGAAGTTCGGGGGGCGGAGGTGGTTTGGGCACGGATGCCGGGCAAGAGGCCCCCTAAGCTGATTCACGGGGGGCAGCCCGTGGCCGACCAGGTCCCAGGGTTACCCGCCCGCCCTCTTCCCGCTGACCCGTCTGGGGGGCTCTCGGGCTGCACCCCGCATTTGCCCACAGCCTGCCCCGGCCCGGCCTGGCTCCTGGGGCCACCTTCTGAATACAGCAGTCGCTGGGGACCAGGTAGAGGTGGAAGGCGATCTCGTCCAGTTGGAGACGGTGGTACAGCAGCACCACGGAGATCACGGGGAAGAACCGCAGCGCGGCGTTGATGGTCCTCAGGAGCACACCTATGGGGGAGAAGCTGGGGTCCTCCAGGACCACGTGGTACAGCTCCACCCTGGTCGGCTTCTCCACGAGCATCCCCTCCTCTTTCAAGTGGGCCACTTGGAACAGGGAGGTGTCCACGTGGCCCCCTGTCAAAGCACGGAGTTGAGAGACAAGGATTTAGTGCCTCGAGGGATCGGGCTGGGCCGGGGCAGCAGGTTTCGGGGACGGGGGCTCAGTGGCCTGTCCGGGAGGAGGGGGGTCCTGCCTCGGTCTGGGGCCTTGGGAGGCTGTGGGCAACCCCGTCTCCAGGGCGGGAGCACGGTAGGGCCCCCCTGAGCCGAGCCCATACCAGGCCCAGCCCCTGGTCCCAGTGCTGGGGGCATCTGGCCCCGTGGAGCCGTGTTGGTGTGAACTCTGACCGTGTAGGCCGGTGGGGGAGGCCTGCGGGAGAACAAACAGCAGGAAGGGACAGCGAGGACATGGAGTGACCAACGTGGTGTCTGCGTTTGTCATGTGTACACTCCCCTTTTTGGGAAGAACCTCGTCCCCCACCGTTGTGAGGGGCTTGGCAGGAACCGAGCCCCCCCCCCCCCCCCCC
>NW_024423786.1:59151745-59179942 GCF_017311325.1 Ursus maritimus | reverse complement strand
GCCCCCCCCCCCCGGAAGCCGCTGCTCCCAGTGGCCGAGACACACCCCTGCGCCCAGGCTGGCCCCCGTGGGTGCTCCTGACCGGGGCCTGGATCTGGAGGCGGTGGAGGGCAGATGAAGAGGCAGGGACCTTTCTGGCAGCCGGATGGGGTGGGGAGCCGGTGGCCGCTGTGGCAGGAGGGCCCTCCCTCCCTTTCTTGCTGCCACCCTGGGTGTCTTGGCTTCTCAGCGTCCTCGGCTCACCGCCTTTTCCCTCTTTTTTTCCTTAAAGACTTGTTGCCCGATCTTTCATTAAACCTATCGGCTACTCGAGAACCAACATTTCCGTTCCTTTCCTGCTGCTGGATGGTGTCTTTGTACTGACGGATTGCAGAGAGGAGGGGAGCCGCGGGGAAGATCCTGGACCGAGACGCTGCCTCTGGCTGGCCTCATTGGAGACGTTCGGAGCCCGCCATCGAGAGGAGGGTGTTTCAGAGGCAGGGTCGGGGCTCAGGGACTCATCTCTTGATTAAACAAAGGTGCCCAGTAAATCTCTGCCCCGTGATGGAACGACCCGGGCACTAAAGTCCTGGAGATCACGGCCCAGCACAGGGACAGACGGCAAACAGGACAAGGACCTAGAGCATCCCGAGTGCTGCCGTCACGCCTCCTTGCCCAGCCTCGGGCTGCTGCTGCCCCCACAGTCCAGGAGCCCGTACTCGGCTCTGCGGCTGGTCCCAGGGCTCTGCCCTCCCTGCGGAGCGTGTCACCTGCACCTTCCAGGCTCAGGTGAGCTGCTGAGGAGTAACGCGACTCTCCTGGTTGAGGAGGAACACGTGAAGGTGGGGCGGAGAGCTGGCTGGAGGGGCGGTCAGTGACGGGGGCTGCCGGGCTCTGACTCCCCGCAAAGCACCACCTGCTCTCAGGGTCTGAGTCACTAGCCTCGCTGTGCAGCATCCCCCTCCCCACGGGACTGTGGGGATTCTGTCCGTGACGCCCTGGGAACGGCAAGGGTCGCCTGCTGTGGCTAGGGGTCAAATGCAGCCTGACTGGGAACGCTATAAGCAGGCTGTGTGGTTCCTCCTGCTTCTCCCCTCAACGACAGGCCCACTCCTGGTAACACGTGGGGTTCTGGGGAGGGAAAGGTCTCTTGAAGATACGTTTTGCAGAATCAGTGATTTCTGGACTCCATTGCCGTACGACTCGGGAGGTGTGGGTCCCAGAGAAGCAACAGTTTCACGGCACGGAGGGCGTGCCGGGGGCTCCCGGCCATCTGGAACAGGTGCGTTCCCACAGGAGCTGGGGTGACCCCACCCGGATGGCTGTGCGAGCTCTGTCCTTCCCCTGTGGGCAGCACAGACAGGACTGAGTCCCTGGAGCCAGCGAACTCACTTCTGGGGGGACGAGCTCTGTGGAAGGCAGGCTGCCCCGTGCGCTGAAGGAGACGGGGGCCGGGGGAGGGGGGCCCAAAAGGACAGAACTGGCTGCAGGGGCCGCAGCCTGTGCGGTCCCACAGGGCTCCGTGCCCACGAGGGCCTTGTGCTTGGTTCAGTGGCCCGCTGTCCTGGTGCTGAGGCTCCGAATGACTGTGGAACAGAGGGCTGCGGGTTTTCACTTTGCCCTGGACCCCGCGGTTGACGGAGCCAGTCCCACAGAAGGATGACAGCGCCGCGAGCATGGGGTCTGGGAGGCTCTGGGGTGCGGCTGAGACTTGGAGGGGCTGAAGCTCGAGGCTCTGGCCACAGCGGCAGAAAGCTCACCGTGGAAAGCTATAACCCGATGCCATAACTCGACAGAGGACCTCACGGCGGACAGTGAACAGGCAGCCAGGGCCCAGGTCCTAAACCGGGCCGGGCTGGGCAGCGAGCTCGTGGTTTCCAGGACAGGACCCAGCTGCAGCCCACAGGGCAGGTGCGTGGATTCCTTCGAGGGGCCGTTTCCTGGGTTGGCCTGAGCTACAAGCTGCTTTTGTGCGTTTTGCTTCTTGGTCTGCGGACAGACCCCAAAGGGCACAAGCCCCGAGCAAAAGGCAGGCCGCCTTCTCGCGGCCCTGCTCGTGTTCTCTCGCCCAGGCCTCAGACGCGGAGGCTTTCCCAGAATATCTTGGCATCGAGCAGGGGGAGTGGTGGTGTGGCCCCGAGCATCCTGGGCCGAGTGTGGAGGCCACAGTCCCTCGTTGCTGGGCAGAGCTGAGCCCACCGACTCCACCGGCCAAGCATTCTGTCCCCGACAGGGCACCTGGAGACGCCCTGGGCCAAGGTCCCACTCTGTGGAAGGGGCAGGATGGGTCCCCCCCCCCCCAGCCATCTCGCACCTGCCCCACCCATGCTTCACTCTGGAATCTTCCCTAGTGACCCTGTCCATCCAGCCAGGCACCCCCGGGACCCCCGAGCCTCTCCCCTTGGTCCTGGCCCCCACGCTGTATTCCCGAAGCTTCAGTGGTTCACACCGAGCCTGTGTGCTCTTGACAAATGAGCCTCCGGTCCCCAGAACTGGCCAAGTTCCTTGCTTCTCATTTTTCTTTCCATATCTTTCTTGCTGCTACTTTGTCAATGATTCTTCTTACACGTATGGTCTTCGATTGATGACCCTGGTAGTTTAATGTGCGTTAAAGTCTAAAGTAAATCCGTACCTTTACCCAGATATATTTAATTCCTGGGACAGCACTACAAACAAATCTACCAGCCGACACATAAACGGACCGTGACGACCACAGCCCCCTTTCTGATCTAACTCAACCAGACACAGTGTGAGTGCTCAGCCCCGTGTCCGCCGTAACACCGACTGTCCATCAAATCACCGATCGTCATTAAACCCTTTAAACGTTTCACCAATTTTACTCTTCTCTTGAAAAACGATTTTTTCTGTGTTTGCAATTTCTCGATGGACCATTGTTACGAGGGAACCTCGGGAGACACGTCCAGAGCCACCGTTCAGAAGTCTGTGGTCAGCCTGGCGGCCCCACCTTGCTGGGCGTGTCCATCCTGGCCACTGCCACGACCTCCCCCTAGGCTTCCACCTTCCGCAGTCTTGCTACGATGGGTCCAGATGTCTCTCTCTCTCTCTCCTGCTTTCGACTCTCGGGATTTTTTCATCCTGAGAACGAAGTCCCATCTTTTGGCGACTGGAGAAATTTCTTGGCAAGTCTCTCTTCGAACATTGCATCTTCTCTGTCCTGTCCGTCACGTCCTCCTGGATTCTGATCAGACGTGTGTGTTAGGCCTTCTTACGGCCTCTTCCACGTCGCTGAATCTTTATTTTTCCATGTTTTAAAGTATTTTCTGAAATTTAGTTTGTGTCCGAACTCGGTTGACCCTTGGTAATAGCGCCTTGCTTCTCGCGCATATCTTAAGGACCCTTTCCTCAAGCACATGGAACGTAGTTATTTTACGGGCCGTGTCTGATGATTTCAACGTCTGAAGTCTTCGTGGGGCTGATCCTGGGACCTGCCGTTCCCACTGGTTCTCGCTCGCGGTGCCTTGTTCACGGTGTGGGAGATTTCTGACTGTGAGCTCACAGCTGTTAGAACTTTAACGGGGGAGGTCTTCGGAGGCGAGAGAGGTCGGGAAAGGTGCGTTCGTTACTCTTCACGACTCCATATCCTCCTGGGAAGCCCCCGTTCCCGGCTCCCCGTCGGGCGCTAGTCCTGCCCGTGGGGACCCGACAGCCCCGTTACTTCATTGCACCTCACTTTGTAAATGGCCCTGTCTCTTCCAAATCCACCACTGACCACATGGCCTGGTTCCTGCCGGGACCATGAGGGACACAACCTGGGTAGAGAGCACTGAGTAGATGCCAGTTATTCTCGTTACCGAGGAGAATACTTCCTATTCAGGGAAACTTTCGAGTAATTCGGGCGAGAAGAATGAGGAGGCTGGGAGACCAACATGCCTCAAAAAAAGAGCTGCGCAGAGCACGGCGCTTCCGTTCCATAACCCCGTCTCTCTGAGGAAGCCGCGCGCTCCCCCCGCAGGACGCCACCACCCAAGCCCCTCCCAGGCCCCTCATTACCGCCGTCCCCTCCCCGCTGCTCACCTCGGAGGTCCACAAAGTGGGGGAGGTACACAGCCGCCACGGCCCCTGGCTCCGCCTTGATGTCAAACAGAGGGCCCGCCACCATCCAGTCCTGCTGTGGGACCATCCCGCGCAGGCCGGCGTCCCAGGCGCAGAATTCCACGTCGATGGTCACGGGCCCTCTCACCACGAAACGGAGACCCGTGTTGGGCCAGTGGTAGGAGCCAGCCACGGGCAAGCGAACGCTGGGGGAACAGGGAGAGGGGGACCCAGAATTACTCTGTGCCAACTCACCAGACCCCGTGCAGGGCGCTGTGGACCCAGTGGAGCGTCGCAGACCCAGACGCGGCAGCCAGAAGGACTCGGTGTCCTGCTGCCCTCTGACTGTGCGGGCAGGTCACTGAACTTCCCTGATCGTGTCCTCTGTAAACCGGGGTGACAGGCACACCCTTCTCCGAGGTGTGAGTGCTGCGGGACCTGGCGCCCGCAGACACATTAACGTAAGCCTGGGGGCGGTTACGTTTCTATTATGGTGATGGTGATGAAACAGGAAAGCGTTCTTGTTTTTAAAGGCCTATTTGCCAATATAGTCTACACAATAATACTAACGACACACCCCTGGAAATGAAAACAGCTCTGCCGGGGCCTCGAGCGATATTCCCAAGGTTCCCCACGCGGTGAGCAGTGGGGTCGCGGGCGGTGAGTAGTGGGGTCGCAGGCGGGCAGCGTCCGCAGGGGTAAGGTGGGAGGGAAACCACCTCTCAGCAGAGAGGAGGTGCGTGGCCATGTGTCGTGGAGGGGATCACGACTGTGACCACGGACACCACAGCTGCACATTGTTGATATTGATAAGCCAGGACGAGTGGGCCCCTCTGAACGCGGACTGGGCCCGAGCTGATCGGAAGGACTTGAGAACGTTACATCTGCTAATGGTTATTGTGTTAGCGAAGAAAGGTCTTTCTTTGCGTTTTCAGAAATGCATCACAAAATATTTAGGGGTAAAATCACCCAATATCTTGGATTTAAAATGCTCTAATAGAGGGACACCTGGGTGGCTCAGTTGGTTGGGCACCTGCCTTTGGCTCCGGTCATGATCCTGGGGTCCTGGGATCGAGTCCTTCATCGGACTCCCCGCTCAGTTGCCCCCGCCCGCCCTCTGACTTGCGCTCTCTCTCTTAAATGAATAAATATATAAAATCTTTGAAATGCTCTGACGGAAGGTGGGAGAACGGAATAAATTGGGCGAGACGGCTGCTGAACCTGGGTGATGGGTATATGAAAGTTCCTTGGGCCCCGTTTTGGTTCAAGGTTGAAAACTGTCACAATAAAACCCCCTTTTCCATAATAAAAGCACTGACTCAGGATCTCAGCCTTGTCCTTGCCTGCGGGCTTGGAAGGGGAGGGGACCCCAGCACCCTGGATGTGGTGCTGACGGGCTGTGGGGAGCAGGTGTGAGGAGGGTGATGTGGGAGGCCAGCCCGGGTCAGCAGCACCCCCGCCCCCAGCCCCCTCACCGGTACAGGCTTCTGTCTTCGTCAACCAGCTCCGTGGCCACAGGCCCCAGGGGACCCCAGAAGTCATCCTTGGTCCCCAGAGGCTCCCTGTGTAGGTCCTCTGGAGGGACAGGGGAAGCCAGGTCCTCCAGAGGGACAGGGGAAGCCGGGTCCTCCGTAGGGACAGGGGAAGCCAGGTCCCCCAGAGGGACAGGGGAAGCCGGGTCCTCCGTAGGGACAGAGGAAGCCAGGTCCTCCAGAGGGACAGGGGAAGCCGGGTCCTCCGGAGGGACAGAGGAAGCCAGGTCCTTCGTAGGGACAGGGGAAGCCAGGTCCTCCGGAGAGACAGGGGAAGCCAGGTCCTCCGGAGGGACAGGGAGAGGCAGAAAGAATTCCACCAGAGCTGCTTGCAGGGAGCTTCTCTCTGGAAACAGGCAGGACAGTGGTCAGCTCTAGGTTCTTCTGTCTGACCCCCCCCAGCCCCGTGACGAGATCATGGCGGGGGGCCCTTCCCAAGGCTGGAAGCCTCTGTCCCCGCTCTTGCAGCTGCCTGCCTGCTGCCTGAGGAGGGCCAGCCCTGCTGCCCCAGCCCCTGCCCCAGCCCGTGACCCAGCCCAGCCCAACATAGTCCCAGCCCTGCTCCAGCCCCAGCCCTGCACCCCCCACCCGCCCAGAAGTATTGCTCTTCCCAGCGGCTACAGGTGGGCAGCTGTGAGCCGAACATGGCTCAAAGCATGGATGGGCAGGGATGGAGAGAGGACTCTCAGGCCCCAACCCCCAGGCTGGGACAGAGGGAAGCAGAAGTCCTGCAAGGTTCTGGGAGTGGAAGGCTTCCCACGGGGTAGACTCTATTAGGGGGAAACCCGCCCTGTCGCACCCCAGCGGCAAGGGGATGGAGCCACCCCTCCATGATGCCCCCAGCCTGGACCCTCGGACTACCTGAGTCCTGTCCGTGCTGCTTGGGTAAGGACAGGCCGCTCGTCCCTTCCTCGCTTGGGCCCTCGTTAGGCATCGTCACACTCGGTGTCCTAGACACACAGAGATCCTAAAGGAAGCTAGGGCTGTCTCCAGCTTGTCCCAATTTGAACGTGTGGCCCGAGTCCAGGCTTCTCCAGGAGCCCCTTCCCTGTGAATGACCCCATCTGCTCAGCCCTCCAGGCCAGAGCCAGAACTGGGGTGTCATCCTGACCCCCCATGTGGGAGAGCTGACGGGTCACCTGTCATTCCCCCCAGAATAGTAGCTCTTTGTATCCTCTTCCCCTTCCATGGCCTCTACCCTGGCCTGCGGCACCCCTCTGCTCTCCCCCGCTCTCGCCCCTCCCAGGCCGTCCCTCCGGGCACAGAGGCTGCTCCCCCTCCCCTCGGAAGCCCCGAGATGTCTGTCCACTGCTGCTGGGGTGAAGGCTCTGCTCTGCCTGTCTCCCTGCCCCCACCCGCTGCGCCCGTCCCCCTGCTCACTCACCCCTAGACCAGGGGTTCTCAAACTCGCCTGGAGGGCTTGTCAGACACACGGGCCTGGTACCCCCAACCCAGAAATTCTGATTCAGCAGGTCTGGAGTGGAGCCCGAGAATTTGCATTTCTGGCGCGTTCCCAGGCACTGCTGGTCCACGGACCGCACTTTGAGTGGTGCTGTTCCTGACACCAGGCCTCGGTCTGTTCCTCGAAGGAGCCGAGCTGGGAGCCTCCTCCTCTGCCTGGGATCCCCCCTTCTGGGCCCAGCTAATCCCTCCAGTGTTTCAGGGCTCAGCCCCGCTCCTCTCGGACAGGGTGAAACCAGCCCTTGAAAGCACTCCCTACCCGCCCCCGGTACAGCGACACAGGCTGGGGGGTAACTTGCACCAAGCCCTGTTCCCTGCGGCCTGCCCAACACACAGTGGGTCTGCAGGGAAGGTCCACCCAGCCTCGTGCCCTTTCCCTTCGAACTGCAGCCACAAACGTGGGCATCCATGCAGGGTCAGGGCCCGAGTGCCCCAAACCGGGGGAAGCAGGGCAGCTGCAGCGTATTCCCCGTGGGGAAGATGGACTCTGCCCGGGGCTCGCCCGCCAGCCCCCCAGCCCGGCGTTGGTCTGGTCCCAAGCCTCTCGCTCTTTGACTCTGCCTCCCCCTCCAGGTTCCTGGTTTCTTGTTCCCAGCCCCACCCGCGTTCCCGTTGCCTCTGTTCCCGTTCATCTCCCTGGTCTTCCCCTGGAAGGGTTTGAGCAGCGCAGTGACCCGTTCTATTTGCACTCCACACACACGCCCACTCTGGCAGCCGTGGCCTCCTGGCTACTTCCCGGGTCTGTCTGCCTCCACCCCAGGGCTTGGCTCTGGCCAGTGACGGCCTTGGGCCTGGGTCAGCCCGAGGGGGTTCTGGGTCCCCCTGACCCCCTTACCATCCGCTGTGGATGAGCAGTGGAGGCTTCTCCTTCTCCAGGGCCCTCAGCATCTGGGTCACCTCCTCACTCAGCTGGGTCTGGTCCAGACTGTGAGCACAAAGGAAGCCTGGTTCTCCCGGGATGCTTATTGCCCCCTCGGGGTCTCTGAGTCCTCACCTCTGACACACGTCGGCCTGCTCCACGTGCACGAGCCACAGACAAGGTGGCAGGTGGGAAGCCCCGCGCCCCATACGGGGAGGTGCACGCCCTACTCACCAAAGCCGTCAGAGCCCTTCACCCCTGTGGGTCGGGTCCCCTGGGTCCGGGAGGGGAGGAGGCAGAGACCTTTGCGGCATGCCAGAGGGCAAGCAGCCAGGATGTGACTCGTGGCCAGGGAGCCGGGGCCCAGTCCCTCCAGCCCGCAAGGACCAAGCCCCAGCAGGCCCTCCCATGTGTGGGAGACCGTGAGAGGCAAGAACGCTGTGTGCGGAGCGGGCTGGGGGTGGAGGTGCCAGCCCCCGGGTCGTGAAGGGTCAGTGTCAGCTTTGGGAGGGCTCCCTGCATGCTGTCCAGTCCCCGGGGTCTGGCCGCTTGGTGTCCAGCCCCCCGCTCCCTAGGTCTGAGAACCCAGGCTGTGCAGACCCCTTCCGAGGGCCAACTGGAGCTTACAGGGACCAGGGTGTGTGGGTCCTGGAGCCCCTGGCCTGCTGAATGCGACAGGGCCCAGCCGGGGGCTGCAGGGAGGGGTGTTGCCAGAAAGAGCCACGGGCTTGTTTTCAGGGTGTGGAGGAAGGAGGCAGAGAGAACCCAGCGGGGATGGCTGCTCCCTGGGCGACTGTCCAGGACCTCAGGGCGGAAGGGAGGGTGGTCTGCTGCCCCCACCCTGCAGGCCTGATCTGCTCTGTGCCCATCCTGCCCGGGGCTGCTCCCCCTGCCTGAGCCTGGCCGGCTCCTGCTTCTGCCTGGGGTCTCGGCCTCGAGGTCCCTCAGTCCACTCCATCCTCCCCCACCCCACAGACTCAGAAGACCCTCGCTTTCCCTTCACAGCTCCCGGCGGAGCTCGGAAATCCGCATTTGTGCATTAGCACGGGACTGGCGACTAGCGTTCCCCTCGTTCCCACTGGAGTGTGAGTGTCAGGAGGGCAGGGCCCCCACCTGCTTGCTCACTCCCATGTCCCGAGAGCCTGCCCGGCGCGGGCCCGTGGGAGGCACGCGGTGAGGAGGGGAGGAGGGAGAAGTGGCCTGCGGGTCCCCTTACAGTCGCCCGCCTCGCTCCTGATGATCATGTCCCCCTGTCTGAGTCTCTTCCCAGACTGCCCACATTCCAACGTGCACTGTACTTCTCGTAGCTCGTGAGGTGGACACATGCGCCCATTACACAGATGAAGACACCTGAGTCTCCGATGAAGACTTCCCCGAGCCCCTCGGCTTGGGTCCGTGTTGGAGCTGGTGAAGAGCCCAGGCTGACCTACATTTATGGGGCCCTTCTCCTTCCCCTGTCCACTTCCACGGCCTCCACGACCTTGCCACCCGGTGCGTCTCCCCTCCCCTGGCCCCCCGCCCGAGACCCCGCAGGCCTTACCACAGGAGCATGAGCTGGCGGGTAGGGCTCCTGAGCCCTTCGCAGAGCAGCCGCACGCCGACGTCCTCCAGCTCATTCTGCTGCAGATCGAGCTCGGTCAGGCTGGGGCTGGTGCTGAGCGTGGAGGCCAGGGCCTGGCAGCAGCCGGACGTGAGTCTGCAGGAGAGACGCGCCCAGGCCCACCGTAACCTGTATGACTAATGTGCCCGGTGTCCCCTTGCACGGCTGGGTGTCGGGGCTAACCACATCGACCCTGCCGGGTGCCCAGAGCCTGCCGACGAGGGAGCCCTGGTGGGTTTCAACACTCAGGGCATTTACGATGCAGGACAACAGACCGGGGACTTCTAACATAGGAGAGAAAGCTAAGGGGAGTGTGGTGGCTTCTACCGGAATGACGTGTCTGTTCTGCTCTGTCCCCCGCAGCTCCCGCCGCTCTCCCCCTCCCGGCCCACCCCCACAAACGGTCAGTGAGGACAATCACAGCAGCCGGTGTAGCCTGCAGCCTGGCTGTCTCAGCCCCTCGCAAAGGTGCTCGGCTCCCGCGTCCAGGAGCGAGTTGAAGCTCAGCTCCAGGTGGGTCAGGGTCTGGCTGGCGCTCAGCGCCGAGGCAAAGTCCCTGCAGCTCTCAGCCGTGAGGCCGCAGCGGGCCAACCTGTGGGAGACACATACCTGCCGATTCCACTGACACCTGCCAACGTCCTGCCCCTCCCCAGCCTTCGCTCCCAGGCAGCCCGTCTTCCCTTCTGTCCCAGAGGCGGCCCAAGACTTCCCCCATGCCGTCCTGCCTCTGCTCTGACACTCCTCTCTCAGATCACCAGCTCCTTCTCTTTGCCTAAGTAATATGCTCAATTCGACGTGCCCCCCTAAAGCAGAACACCCCGGGATCCTCCATCCTAGCCCATGCAACCTCTTACGGGAGCGTTCCAGTCGTCACTCAGGACTTCGCTGGAGGGTCTTACTTAGATGGTCTTGCATCCAAAAGCAATAATGCTCTGAGCTCCCCCAGTGTTTCCAGTGAGGAGAACGAGTCACGTCTACCCGACCTAGTGCCGATGCTCTTGGGGCAACACCCCTGCTTTTTATGACATGACCCCAGTGAGCCGGCATGAGCCGGATCTGGGCTCTCCCGACAGAGAGGTACTGCCGGTGCCGACTGTGTCCCCGCTGGGTTCCCGTCTCAGATCTCCTGTTTCTGGCTGTGGAAACTGGGCCAAGCCAGTGGACCTCTCTGAGCCTCAGTTCTTATCGTCTGGGAAACAGAAATAATTGTCCCTTCTGTGCAATGTCCGTGGGTTCTTTCCTGAAGACCCCAGAAGACATGGAGATTATGAAGTTCTATACCCCGTGAGGGGTTTGTGGAAGATGGATGTCTTCCCCCCAGGATGTGAGGTGGGATTTCTGAGTCCCTTTCAGAAGCCTTTTCTACCAGACCCAAGCAGCTCTCATTGGCAATGGTTTTGGAAGAGGACACAGGAAGGCACAATGCAAGGCTGGATTTGCCTTCTCACACTCCGTTGGCTCCCCTTTCTCTCCATCCCCCCTTCCTTCTCTTCACTTCCCTTGGAATCTAGCTTAGATTCCACCATCTGTCCTCGCCAACATCCTAAAGGTGACCTTCCGTCACATCCTTCTGGCTCACCCCAAACTCTGCCATCTTCCTGCTCCCAAACCCAACCCCCACTCCCGCCTGAGTCACAGGACAGGTGTGGCCGTTAGGAACCATGACCAGGAGCAGGTGGAAACCCCCCACTTTACAGTGGCCACTTCAGGACGGTGTCTTCCCCAAACATCCACAGCCAGCCCTCACGCTCTCGGCAGACAACTCGATTCCTACCCCACAGAGAAAAATGGAGCCATCAGATGGAAACCACACAGCGTCCCACAGTCCAGCCCGTGTGCCTCTGTGCCTACCTCTCTGTGTCCCGTCCTGTCTGTCTTCCTGAGACGCAGAGAAGGCGCTCCCTCCCCACCAAGGCCAGTCAGTCCCCTACTCCTCCCCTTCCTGTATCTTTCATCATCGAATTTCAAAGTCCGGTCTTTTCCTTCTTCTTAAACGCAAGCAAGTAGTCCAACACACACTCTTCTTTAGCTGGTCCCACGCTCCCCTCTGCTGTAACTCTTTCCTCTTTTTTATCACCGAGTCTTGATATTGTGGTCTCATTTCCCACCTGGAAATTTCCAGTCTGGTTGCAGGTCCCTTACATGGCAGAAGCCGTTCCTGCTAAGATCACCCATGACTTCCCTAACGCGAATCCAACATTGGACAGTTTTCAGCTTTTGCTTTACTTGGCTTCCCAGCAGCCACGGCCCCTGCTGGCCACACTGTCCTCGGAACCCTCCGCTCCTTTGGGCTCCATGCAGCACACTCCGCTGGTGTTCTCCCCACCTCCCTGGCTGCTCCTTCTCAGTCTTCTTTGTTGGCTTTTCTTTTCCTGGGCAGTAAACGTTGGGGGGGTTCCCCAATGCTTGACATGCAATCTTATCTTGGCATATGAATTTTAGGATCAGCTCAACCACTTCTGCAAGAAAGGCAGCTATGATTTTCATATGGATTAAATCTGTACAGCAATTTGGGGAGTGTCGCCATCATAATGATATTAATTTTTCCGATCCATGAACATGGGATGTCTTTCCATTACTTAAGGTATCATTAGATTTCTCTTAATCATGTGTTGTAGTTTTCGGTATATAAGCCTCACTCTTCTTTTGCTAAATCTACCAAGTATTTTATTCTCTTTTTGATGCTATTGTAAGTGGACTTGTTTTCTTAATTTCGTTTTTGGATTGCTCATTGCTAGTGTGCAGAAGTACAACTGATTTTTATACGTTGACCTTATATCCTAAAATCTTGGTGAATTCGTGCATTAGTTCTAATGGCTATGATCTCCTATATGTAAGATTACACTATCTCTAGAGAGATGGTTTAACCTCTTCCTTTCTAACCTGGAAGGCTTTTATTTCATTTTCTTGCCTAATTGTCCTGGATAGACCCTCCGGTACAATGTTGAACAGAAGAGCCAAAAGTGTACTCAGCTACCATATCTGATCTCCTGCCCATCCCTGTTTCAGAGCAGGACCCAGCTCGGACTCACCGCAGGGTCTCCAAGTGGCAGGAAGGGAACCTCAGGGCTTCACAAAGGCTCTGTACTGCGGACTGGCTCAGGTGGTTTCCACTCAGGTCCAGGTCCTTCAGGTTTCCAGTGGTCCGGAGAGTGAAAAAGAGGACCCGCCAGCAGGCATCTGTCATGGGGACACACCTGAGCCTGAGGGAGGGGGACAGGGACAGGAGGGGCGTGAGCTGTGTGTGCAGGGCCTGAAGTGCAGCTCTGCCCCTCGGGATGCCAAGCCCAGGACCGACCAAGCAGCCTCCCCATGGCTCCTCTGCCCCCTGTCCCCCTGGGCTGCACGCCCCTCCTCTGTGTGGTTCCTCATTCTGCAGCCCTTGACACATCATCTGAAGTGTGCATTTTGTGTGTCTGTTTCTGTCCTGGTCTGGGAGTTTCTCGAGGGCAGCTGTTTTTCCTCTTTTTATCTGAAGTGCCCAGCAGAGGTCCTGGTGCAGAGGAGGAGCCCAGGGAGCCTTCCTCCCTTCAATGCAGACACACCTGTGTTCCTCTCGTCCAGACATTCTGGAATCCCAGTGCCCAGAAAGGAAAGGAGGGAGGGGAAGAGGGAGCAGAGGCTGGGAGAGGTGGTTTGAGGATGACACATGAGGGGAACGGTATATGTGACCGGGTATATGGCTGTCCGGGTTGGCTTGCTTGGCACCCCCTCCCAAGGATGGAGAGGGGTCCCTGGGAGGAAGTGCCAAAGGAGAGTGTCTCAGGACGGAGGATGATGGGCTCCATCTGGGGGTGTTAGAGCTGGCTCTCTGCCCCGTATACCTTCCACTCATTTAATGTTTCCGTTCTCACACACGGCTTTAGTGAGCTCATCTACTTCCAAGGCTTCAGCAGCTCAAACTCTACCCCGGGGTCCAGACTGGCATCTCCACCTTGACACCCAGTAGCACCTCGACCCAATGCGTCTCAGTGTGCCCCCCACTCCGGTAGTCTTTCCTGCAGGTCTGCAGAACTGCGCAGAGGAGTGGAGCACTGGCTCTGCACACACATGTACTCGCGCTCCAGCTCCCCGAGCCTCGCTCAGCGTCCTCGGCTGCAAGAGGAGGGCAGCAAGAGACCCCCTGCAGAGGGTTTTGTGAGGACTGAAAGATACTACAGAGCACCCCCAACGCCTTACCTCACTTCAAAGCTTCAACAGCCCCAGGAGGGTCAATGCTACAGACATACCTCCCCCAAAACCATCACTTGAAATCTTAATTATTTAAATTTCTTTTATGCCTATTTCGTTTTGTGGAATTCGAACCATAAATTTTTACATTTTTGTTTCAGCCAACATGTGCCATCTTTAATCAGAGGGGCTTTAATAAGAAACAGTTAAACGTTTATCATTGAAAACGTGCAACGCTTAAGTACAAGCCAAATGCCTGGAAGCTGCCCATTCCGACCACGTTGGGTTGATCCCCTGCTCCCTTCCTCTAACCTCTGGCTGATCTTCCATTTCTTTCCGTCTGTCTTGTCTGTTCATAGTGGCCCCTTGCTGCTCCGTCTGTCTTGCCTTCCCGGCTCAGTGCCTTTCAAATCTCCCGCCCCACCTTGGGACCCTCTCCGTTTGTCACCGCCATTGGGAACGCTCTTGCTCCGGCTTCACCGCCCGGGTTCCCCCTGCTTCACCCCCAGCCTCTGCCCACGCACCCACTCTGCATGCTTCTGAAGGCCCCACGTCAGGCTGCCGCCCTTGGCAACACCTGTGCCCAGGTCCTTCTTGACGGACCAGCTCCCATGTATAACCACGCACAGTGAGAAGCAGCCTACGTGCCCAGAATAGAGAAGCGGTCAAAACAGTCATGGCGCCTTCCCCGTGGAATACCGTGTGTTCGTTCAGAATGAGGCTGTGGCGGGCTCCCTCGTTACACGGGGGAAGACTGCCTTGGTGTGAAGATAAAAGACCTGGGTGCCTGACTGGCTCGTTCGGTGGAGAATGTGACTCTTGATCTTGGGGTTGTGAGTTTGAGCCCCACGTTGGGGGTAGAGATGACTTAAAAAATAAAGACAGAGACCACAAAATAAAATGGACAGCGCGGTTCAGCTCTGCCAAAGAAAAGTGCGTAGAAGAAAGACTGCGGGTAGCCCCTGATGGTTCACAAGGACCACCTCTGGGTGACAGAATGCTGGTCCACGCTGATTTTCATCTGCTTGCGTATCGACATAACCTCACGTTCTGCGGTAAACACGAACGTCATCGTGAAAAGAAAAAAATGTAAAAAAATAAAAAAATAAAAGCCCCGAGTCCAACATTTCTTCCTCTGAGGCCCTTTCTTTTTCTGCTCTACTTGTGTGCTCACTCCCTTCCTCAGGCTCTGGCGGAGCCGTGTCCGTGCCCCTGTCCCTGTGGGCACCGCTCTCTACTCTAATCATGGGAATGGCCTCTGTCTTCTGCCTCAGGTCTTGAGTTCCTTGAGGACGGAGATTGTGTTTTATTAGTCTGTGATCTCAGAGCAGAGGGCCTAGCACAAAATCGGTTCTAATAAGTATTTACGGAATGAATCATCCAGGTACTAAGCGATCAGTACTGCGACTGCGCTGGGGGGACCCGGGTTGGAGGACGGTTAGAACAAGGTGCTCCATCCCCTCGAACGGGGTGGGTTTCAGGCTGACCAGCAGTGCATCCTGGGTACAAGCAAGGGAGGCAGTTTTTCAGGGAAAAATAGAGACACTCTTGCAGGCCCACACATCCTCAGGTGATGGGGGGACATGGCAGGGCCAATGTCATTGTCAACGGCCATCAGGGGGTTGCCTGAGGCAGCTGAGCGAGCAGTTTCTCCGAGAGAGACAGACAGACAAGTCAGGCCAGCGTGGGGGTGGAAACGTGCCTCAGGAGCAAAGGGGACGATCGTCACAGACACAGGACGGGAAACCACAGAGGGCCTGCCCAGAGGCAGGCAGGACACGGAAGCAGACAGGGAACCGGGGGTCAGATGTGGCGGTCAGAAGTCACTGGTGACCTCGGATTCTTTAGCTCCCGGCCCCAGGCTTCGTGGGAGCGGCCGCGGTGCCCAGCGTGGCGGGACCCACACGGGGGCTGGAGGGAGGGGTGTGGGGTACTCACAGAGCCTCGTGGACGAGTCCCCACGGCTGGCTGTCCGGTCCACTCTCATTCAGGTAAAGCTTCTTCACGACGCAGAATCTGATGCAGAACGTGAACACCAGCAGCTCCAGGCCAGTGTGGACACACGTGCTCGCCCCGTCGAAAGAGACCAACACGCGTGTCAGGAAAGCCTCGTCCTGCATCTCGTACAAACAGCGGAACATCGACAGAGAGCACTGAGGCAGAGTGTGGAACAGGTTCCAGACCTCGGACGTGGCCCACTGCAGCAGTGTCCGCTTCCGCTCCACAGGCACCTTGACCCGGAAGACGGCCTCCATCTCTCGCTGCCCCTGCTCACTCAGGAGGCCGAACACGAAATGCGTGGCTGGAGCCCCAAACACATCAAGCCTCCCATACGCCTTGAGCAGGTCGTCCGGCCCTCCGACGCCGTCGGGAGGATGGCTTCTCTCGTCCTCACCCCCCAGCACGCAGGACACTGCCGCGAAGAACTCTTGCAGGTACCGGTGAACAAAGCAGCAGCTCAGGGAGGAGGGATGCTTTCGAAGAATGCCCGTCTTTAAGAGAGCGGAGACGGTGGCCTCCTCCAACTCATGCTTCCAGAAATCCTCCCAACTGAGCACGCTCTTTCCCCGCCAGGTGCCCTCGGCAGCCAGGGCGCAGAGGCCCCTGAGCTGAGACCCAAGGGGCTGGGCTGGCAGAGCCTCGGAAACGTAGTGCAGACAGAGGGTTGTGGCGGTCTGGGGCACCTGTGAAAGCCTTTCTCCCCGCTCCATCCGCTTCCTCAGCCAAGTGCAGACCAGCCAGCACACCAAGGGCACGAGACACATCGTCAGCAGGGCTTGGTTTAACTCAACCAAGCTAAAGGCTCTGACTGCTTGACTTTCACTCTTGAAATATTTGTAGAAATATTCCTTCCGGCCGGACTCGGAGAACCCCAGGACCTCCACCCACCGTGGCTGCCTCACAGAGGGAATGAGCTCCTGCAGAGCCAAGGTCCGTGCTGTGATCAGCAGAGAAGCCTCAGGGAGTAGGCTTTTCCCCAGCAACCTGGCCAGCAGGGTGTCTACCGGCTGCTGCTGGTTCCACTGCACACAGCCCTCAGGCCTCTGCTTCCCCAAGACCCACTTCGGCTCGTCCAAGTCATCAAGGATGAAGAGCAGCTGTCCGGGCTGAGACAGGATCCATTCGATGGGAGCCATGGGGGGAGCCCAGTCCTTTGTGATGAGCTCTGTCAGACTCATCGTCTCGGACCGGGCCAGCTCTCTGCAGCTGACGTAGACGACGTGCTGGAAACGATCCCTGTACAGCCGGCCTTCCTTCCAGGCCCTCCTCACCTGCCTGGCCATCGTCGACTTCCCGATTCCAGCAACCCCATGCAGGATGACCGTTCGAGGCTCTTCCTGGGCGCCCAGGCCTGGGCCAAATAAGTCTTTGACCTCAATCAAATGTCCCTGCTTCTCCACTACCCCGTGGCGATAGCTCCACTCGATGAGGGACTCGTGGCGTCTGGGGCGAGGTTGATAGAGAAGCAGCAGCTGTATGAATTCTTGGTGCAAATCCTCATTTTCCCATGACTGTGTCGGGCAGGGCCTCTTTCTCTTCTGGTGCTGGCAACTTTCTCCGATTTCTATGTAAGGGAGGGAAAGATGGGACGTAAAGGTTAGAACAGATCTGCTCCTGTGTTCGTTCATTCATTCAATCGACAACGGTTTCAGGCACCCGCTAGAAGCCACACGCTGTGCTGGCTGCCAGTGCTCGCATGCTCTTGCCAGTGCCGCGGAAGGAGCGTGGGCTGTGGGGAGAAAATGCCAGCTCGCCTTGACTTGACCAAATCACACTCCCTGGTGACTTTCCTTCATGCTGCAAATATTCATCAAGGGCTGACTGTGCCAGGCGCTGCTCTGGGGGCTGAGCATAAAGAGGGAATGAGACACGCAACACAGCTCTGCTCTCGTGAAGCCCATGGCCTGAGCCGTCTGCCCCACTGGGCCTTGGTTTTCTCGCCTGTAAACAGGATCACGGCATCTCCTCGTAGGAGCTCACAGAGGAGTGAAGGAGATTATGTTGACCTCAGCCCCCACCACAGAAGCACAGGCCAGGGACGTCCTTCTGCCCGCGCCTGTGGTGGTCTGTCTGAGGGCTGTCTCCGGAAGGAGCCCTTGACCAACAGCGGACGGGGTCCCCTGGCCCCAGGACAGACAACCCTGCTGTGCGTTCTACACCATCTCCCACAGGTTCCAGAAACACCAAATCTCAGTTTCTCACAGGGCAGATTGCGTTGTCTTCCTTCCTCCCCTGTCTCACTTCTCTCTCCTGCTGTTGCTTCCGGGGAGTCACGTCCCCAGTAAACCACCTGCACTCACATCCTGCCTCAGGGGCTGCCTCTGGGGACCCCGCCCGGGACAGCCAGGAGGGTGCTCTGTGAACTGTGAGGGGCTGAGCACATGTCAAAGACGGTCCCCCAGGAAGGGACCTCGGGTTCCTACCTTCGATTCCACATGGAATCATTGTTAAAACACCATCTCCTCTTCAATCAGAATATTCTGAGCGCTTCTCACTTCTCTCCTTTGGCAGATTTCAGAGACGACACAAGGGACTCCTTTGGGTCCCGAGACTCAGCTCACCTTGGGGAACCTGCGGGGCCTCCGGAGTCGAGAGTTACGTTTGCTACTTTTGTGGCTGTGCTAGGAAGACTCTGGGGGAGATGGGGCCTGTGGGGTCAATATATGCCTCTAGCATTGGTGAGTCTACGGTGACGGAGGGCCACCCCACCTCTGTCAATGAATGAAATGAAAAAAACATGCAAAGGAGAGCATCAACGATGCAGGTGATCAAGCAGAAGAAAGAACCTGTAAGCTCCAGGGCAGATCGCTTGCAACCCCCTGGTCAGAGGAGAAAAAAGAAAAATACATAAAAAAAGAGTCTATGTCAATTATGGGACACCATGAAGCAAAGTAAGATTTGCATTATGGGAAGCCCAGAAGGAGAAGAGAAAGAGAAAAGGACAGAATGCTTATTAAAGAAATAATGGCTAAAGACAGCCCACGACTGAGGAAAAATACTGACATCCAGGTACAAGAAGCTCATAGATCTCTATACAGATTAAACCCAAAGAGGATTTCACTTATATACATTATAATAAAACTGTAAAACAAACAAACAAACAAACCCAAAGAGAGAATTTTGAAAGGAGCAAGAAAAAAGAAAAAGACCCATCATATGCCAGGGAACTCCCATCAGGCTGTGAGCAGATTTCTCAGCAGTGAAACTTTGCAGGCCAGGACAGAGTGGGTGGATATATTTATTCAAAGTGCTGAAAGAAAAAAAAACCCTGCCAACCAAAAGTACTTGGCAAAGCAGTCCTTCGGAAATGAAAGTGAAGTACTTTCCTAGATAAACAAAAGCACATCACCACTACGCCTGATTTACAAGAAATGCTAAAGGGGGTTCTTCAAGCCGAAATGAAAGGATGTTAATTAGTAACATGAAAATACATGAAAGTGAACTCACGGGTGAAGGTAACTGTACAGTGAAATTCAGAATGCTCTTAATACTGTAATGGTGGTGTGTAAATTACTGAACTCTAGTACAGAGGCTAAAAGAAGTATTAAAGATACCTAGTTACGGTAATTTGTTAATAGGTACACAATATAAAAAGATGCAAACTGTGACATCAAAAACATAAAATGTAGTGTGTGCATGTATGGAAGTAAAAGGGTAGCATTTTTGTATGTAATCAAAATTATGCTGTTTTCACCTTAAAATAGAGTGCTATAGCTGTAAGATGCTTTATGCAAGCCTCACGGTAGCCACAAAGCAAAAACCTACAGTAGATACACAAAGGATAAAGAGAAAGGGATCAAAGCATACCTCTACAGAAAATCATCAATTCACAAAGGAAGACGGCCAGAGAGTAAGTAAAGAATAAAGGAACAGAAAAGCAGCCAGAAAACAATAAACAAGATGGCAATAGTAAGTCCGTACCTGTTGAAATTAAATGTAAATGGATTAGATTCTCCCATCAAAAGACATAGAATGTCTGAATGGATTAAAAAAAAAAACAAAAACAAACCCCAAACAAACACCCAAAACCAAGACCCAACTACATCCTGTCTAAAAGAGACTCATTTCAGCTTTCAGGACACACTTAGGCTAAAGTGAAGGGATGGAAAAAGATATTCCAAGGAAATGGAAATCAAAAGAGAGCAGGAGAAGTAGCTCAACTTATATTAGACAGAATAGACTTTAAGTCAAAAGTATAACTGGGGCGCCTGGGTGGCGCAGTCGTTAAGCGTCTGCCTTCGGCTCAGGGCGTGATCCCGGCGTTATGGGATAGAGCCCCACATCAGGCTCCTCTGCTATGAGCCTGCTTCTTCCTCTCCCACTCCCCCTGCTCGTGTTCCCTCTCTCGCTGGCTGTCTCTGTCAACTAAATAAATAAAATCTTTAAAAAAAAAGTATAAGAGAAAAAGAAGGTCATTATATAATAACGAAGCGTTCAATTCATCAGGATGTTATAAAACCAAATTTGTCAAGCAAATACGAACAGATCCGTAGGCAGGAATAGATAGCAACACAAGTCATAGTAGGGGACTTCTAATACCCCACTTTCAACAATGGAGAGGTGATCCAGACAGAGCATCAGTAAGGAAATACTGGACTTGAACCACATGTTAGATCAAACAGAACGTATGTGTTAGACACACAGAACCCTCCATCCAATAGCCGCAGAATGCGTGTTCTTCTCAAACGCACATAGCATGTTCTCCAGGACAGATCCTATGATAAGCCTCAACAAGTCTGAGAAACTGAAATCATTCAAGTATTTTTTCCAACCACAACGATATGAAACTAGCAATTGCTAACAGGAGGAAACTGGGGAAATTTATAAAAAAGTGGAAATTAAGCAACCCTTTCAATCAATGGGTTAAAAGAACAAATTAAAAGCGGGAAAAAATAGAGACAAATGAAAGTTGAAACACAGCATACCAGAACATATCGCCAGGGGCAGAGTAGGAGATCAGATTTGCAGCAAAAACATTTCTAAGAGGGAAGTTTACAGAGATCTACACTGACATAAAGAAGCCTGACTTTACACCGCAAGGAACTAGAAAAAAGGAGAACAAACCAAGCCCAAAATTAGCAGCAGGAAGGCAATAACAAAGATCAGAGCAGAAATAAATGAGAGGCTAGAAAAACAGAAGACCAACCAAACTAAAAGCTGATTTTTTTCTTAAGATTTTATTTATTTATTTGAGAGAGAGAGACAGCCAGAGAGAGAGGGAACACAAGCAGGGGGAGTGGGAGAGGAAGAAGCAGGCTCCCAGCAGAGGAGCCCGATGCGGGGCTCGATCCCAGGACTCTGGGATCCCTCCCTGAGCCGAAGGGAGATGCTTAACAACCGAGCCACCCAGGCGCCCCTAAAAGCTGATTTTTTAAAAAAGATAAACAAAATCGACAAACATTTAGCTAGACTAAGAAAAAAAAAAAAGAGAGAGAAAACTCAAATAAATAAAATCAATTACAACTGAAATGGAGGAGACAAAGGATCATGAGGCTGCTTTGAGTAATCATAAGCCAACAAACTGGACAACCTAGAAGAAACGGATAAATCCCTAGAACCACACAACCCACTAAGACTGAATCATGAAGGAATAGGACAACTGGACAGACCTGTAACTAGTAAGGGGCTGAATCAGTAATTAAGAATCTCCCAACGAGGAGCACCCAGGACCAGACGTCTCCCTTGACAGATTCTACAAAATATTTAAAGAATTAGAGCCAATCCTTCTCACCCTCTTCCAAAATGCAAGAGCAGGTAGCCACTTCCCAAGTCACGTTACGAGGCCAGTTCTGCCCTGATAACAAGGTCAGTCAAGAACGCTACAAAGAGAGAAAATTACAGTCCAATATCCCCGATGAACACACATGCAAAAATCCTCCACAAAACACTAGCACCCCAAATTCATCAGCACATTAAAAGGCTCATACACCATGACCAAGTGGGATTTATGTCTGGGATGCCCGGACGAATCGACACAGGCAAACCAATAAATGTGATACACCACATGAACAGAATCAAGTATAAAAATTAATGATCATCTCAGTAGACGCAGAAAAAGCACTTGTCAAAATTAAATTTTTCCATGATAAAAACTTTCGACAAACTGGGTACAGAAGGAACATACTCAGTATGGCCGAGGCCATATACGAGAAGGTCACAGCGAACATCACATTCAATGATGAAAAGCTAAACCTTTTCCTTCAAGATCAAGAACAAGACGGGGATGCCCACTCTCACCACTTTTTTTTTTAAGACTTATTATTTATTTTGGGAGTGGAGAGGGAGAGAGAGAATCTTTTTTTTTTTTTTTTAAAGATTTTTTATTTATTTATGTGACAGAGAGACAGCCAGAGAGAGAGGGAACACAGCAGGGGGAGTGGGAGAGGAAGCAGCAGGCTCCCAGCAGAGGAGCCTGATGTGGGATTCGATCCTGGAACGCCGGGATCACGCCCTGAGCCGAAGGCAGACGCTTAACGACTGCACCACCCAGGCGCCCCGGGAGAGAGAGAATCTTAAGCAGACCCCCTGCTGAGCCCGGAGCCTGATGTGGGGCTCGATCTCACAGCCCTGAGATCTTGACCCGAGCTGAAATGAAGAGTCAGATGCTTAACCAACTGAGTCACCCAGGTGCTCCTCTCCCCACGTCTTTGTAACATGGTACTGGAAATCCCAGTCAAAGCAATTAGGCAACAAAAAACCAGAAGGGATCCAAATCGTTAAGAAAGAAGTAAAATTGTTTCTGTTTGCAGGTGGCATGATCTTACAGATAGAAAACCCTAAAGACTCCACCGATACCTGCTAGAATTGATAAAATAATTCAGTAAACTTGCAGGATACAAAATCAACACAGAAACATCAATTGCATTTCTATACACTAACAATAAGCTATCTTTCTGATAGTTTTTTTTTATCTTGTATCAAAATCAATAAAATATTTAGCGATAAATTAAACCAAGGAGGTGAAAAGCTTATACACAGAAAACTGTAACATACTGACAAAAGAAACTGAAGAAGACACAAATAAATGGAAAGATATTCTATGTTCCTGGATTAGAGGGATTAATATTGTAAAAATGTCCCTATGGCCCAAAGCAATCTACAGATTCAGTGCAATCCCTATCAAAATTCCAACGGCATTTTTTCATGCACATGAAAAAATGCAATCCTAAAATTCTTATGAAATCACAAAAACCTCATAGCCAAAGCAATCTCGAAAAAAAAGAGCAGAGCTGGAGGCATCATACTTCCCGATTTCAAACATTATTACAAAGCTAGAGTAATCAAAACAGTATGGTACTGGCATAAAAACAGACACATGGATCAATACAACAGAACTGAAAGCCCAGAAATAAACCCATGCATAAATGATCAATGATATTTGACACAGGATCCGAGATACTCAATGAGGAAAAGATCATCTTTTCAATAAATGATGTTGGAAAACTGGATATCTATGTGCAAAACAATCAAACTGGACTCCTACCTTACAACACTCTCAGAAATTAACACAAAATGGATTAAAAAACTTAAATGGAAGATCTGAAGCCATAAAACTCCCAGAAGAAAATATGGGGGCAAAGGTCCTTGACGTTGATCTCAACAATAATTTTTTGGATATGACACCAAAAGCCCAGGTAGCAAAAGTGAAAATACAAAAGTGGGACTACATCAAACTGGCATGCTTCTGCAAACGAAATGACCAATAAAACGAAAAGGCAACCAATGGAAAGGGGGAAAATATCTGTAAACCATATATCAAATAAGGAGTTAATATAAAGCATATATAAAGAACTCATACAACTCAACAGCAAAACAAAAACAATGAGCAAAAGACCTGAATAGACATTTTTTTCCCCAAAGAGGATGTACGAATGACCAATGGGTACACGAAGAGGTGTTCAACGTCACTAATCATTAGAGAGACGCACTTCAAACAGCACTTCTCTCTGTCTGGAAGACTGTCGTCAAATAGGATAGAACAGGTGTTGGCGAGGACGTGCAGAAAACGGACCCCTTGCACACTGTTGATGGGAATGAAAGTTGGCGTAGCCACGATGTTAAACAGTATAGAGCTGCCTCAAAAAATTAAAAACAGAACTACCCTACGATCCAGGAATTCCAGTTCTGGGCATCTATCTGAAGGAATCTCGAGGGAAGCTATCCGCACCCCCATTTCACTGCAGCGTTATTCACAACAGCCAAGACACCGAAACAGCCTAGGTGTCCTCTGGCTGATAAACGGATAAAGAGAATGTGCCACATATGTCCGATGGACAGTTTTTCAGCCATAAAAAGAAGGAAATTCTGCCATTTGTGACAACACGGATGAGCTTAGAGGGTATTACGTGAAGTGACGTAAGCCAGACAAAGGCAAACACACAGTTTCACTTAGATGTGGAATGTTTAAAAAAAAAAAAAAGAAGGCAAAACCAAAAGTCAAACATAGAAGCAGAGGGTGGAATGCTGGTGGCCCGGGGGAGGGGGGGCTGGGGGTGCAGGAAACGGGGAGACGTTGGTCAGCGGCTACCAGCTTTCAGTTATCAAATGACTAAGTTCTGAGCATCTAACGTGCAGCCATGGTGACTATGCTTAAGACTGGTGTAGAGCGTATTGGAAACTTGTGGAGAGCAGATCTTAACGGTTCTCATCACACACACACACGCAGGTATGTGAGGTGATGAACGTGTTAATTAACTTGATTGTGGTGAACATTTCACCATGCGTACGTTTAGCAAACCTTTGCACACTTTAAATCCAATTCTACTTGCGAATTATACCTTAATAAAGCTGGCGAAAACAAAGACTTGAGAGTCAGGAAAAAACTGTGCTTCTTTTGATTTGATCTTTTCTATTGTGTTAACAGATATTATGTAACCCTACTACATTCCCCTTTTTGCCTTGCTTGCTAGGATGCTCAAAATCAATTAATAATTAATTATTGGCAAGTAATTGCAAATTACTCGTGGCTTTCATCCTTGCTTTATTTTAAGGTTATTGAATTTGCATGTTTCTGTAAAATGTTCTCTAATCCATCTATCCTTCCTTCCTTCCTTTCTCCCCTCTCTCCCTTCCATCCTTTTTTGAATAGAAGGCAGTGTAACTTATTAAGTCAATCAATCAACTTTGATCCTGGGCCATACACATTTCAGGACCACGAATTCTGCAAGTTTACTCCTATCTGGGTACGGAAAGAATCCTTTACACTTAACATCTCTCAGATTTCAAGGGTGCATCTCTGAGCATTAGGGTCGGTTCTAAGGGGATGGCCTGGCAGTGGCTAAGGCCCTGGGTGGCATGGGGAGCCCGCAAGCCTGTGACTGTCCTTGTCACCCACACGGTAGAGGGAGCACGATGTGGGGGTTAAAGGTGTGGATTCTGGCATCAGGGAGGACACGGATGCTGATATCCACCCCTGCCTCCAGGAACTGTGCAATCTCACCTCTTTGAGCCCTGTTTTTCTCATCTCCATGATGGGGTGATAAGGATATCGGCCCTATGGAGGGAACGGCTGCGACATTTGAGCAAGTGTGCAAGGGAGGCACTGGGCACAAAGCCTGATGTGTTTCCTGCACTGGGCAATGCACCTGCATTATAATTTCTAGGGCCGCCTAAAAACAGTGGCTTAGCCCGATGGAGGGACGCCGGCCAGCATGGGCGCTCCGGAGAGGGGTTTCAGATGTGCTTGAGACCCTCTGTGATCAGCCTGCCCGAATGGCCCCACCCACGCCTCGGCCCCACCCACCCCTCTCCAGGAGCTCTGCAGGGGCCTCACCTGTACTTTGGTTTGCAGATGTTTCAGCCAGAGACCACCAAGCGCTGGAAGCCTCCTGCTTTCTGGGCTCAGGGCTGGGGTGCATCAGGGACTTCCAATTCTCTAGCACCAACGTGGGCGTGGGAGCACTGGGTGACTCCTGGAGTGGTGACTCTTGGTCTGGGGAGCTTGGAAGGGCTTGATAAAAGGGCGAGGAAGGGTCTCCTGGGGGGGAGGGGAAGACAGGAAGGAAATTGCCGAATACTGAGCACCCCTTCTATGTTAGGCCCCTCCGTTCTGAGCTCTTACTACAATCCTTTGGGATGGGTGTTGCTCATCCCAGATTTAAAACCATAAAGATTAAGAAGAACCCACCTTACCCTTTCAACGTTGCCTACTGCTCCCCTCATCCCTCCACTTAGAGCCAACCATGAACGTACTTTCTACCTCTCCAGATCTGCCCGTCCTGCACATCCCATATAAACTGAATTTCGTGCTATATGACCATTTTTTACTGGTTTCTTTGACTTCTCGTGCGTTCAGGGGTTATCCATGTTGTGGTTTACATCAGTACTTCATTCTTCTGTCGGAAAATAATTTCTGTATGTAGAGACTGTATTTTGTTTATCCATTAGTTAATATGCATTTGGGTTGTTGATGCTTTTTGCCTTTTATGAATAACGGTACGATGAAAATTCACGTACATGTTTTTGTGCGAAGGTATGTTTTTGTTTCTCTTGGGAGTGGGTAAGGTGGTGTTTTTTTTGGAGGGAGATGAAGATCTTCTAACACTGATGGCGGCAAACCCCTGAGTTGGACGCTTTAAACAGGTGAATTCTACCTCGATAAAACCACTGCCAAATAGAATCATAAAGACAGAGACACGGTTTTCTCTTAGGAGCCGGTCTGGAAGTTCCAGCGAGAATGTCTATTAGGTAGAAAGATGCTGAGAAGCCACTTAGCAGGGTCAGACGCCTGCTTTCTAGGACAAGAAGTTACCAGGCAGCCTCTAAACCCAGGACATGGGACTGGGCAGCATCATTCTGCATCACAATCATCACAAGGGAGAAGCAGTGGGACCCGGTGCTGCCTGGGGGGGGGGGCACCAGAGGGGCCCTTGCAAGGGGACATGTGGCCGGTCTAATCCTCTCTTCCACAGTATGTCAGCACTGTGCACTCACACTTCTGTGCAAATGCACTCTTTGGTGTGGATCATGGACGTGCCCATTCTGTACTGGGGGGTGGGGGGAGGGGAGACCGCAGAGCGTGAAGGCTCAGATGGGGAAGTGGGGACAAGGAGGGGGCGAGGATGAAGCGGCTTGCTTCGGCCACACAAAAAGCAGGTGAGGTCAGGGGAAACGAGGGCAGCGGAGCTCGCGCTGGGGAGCGGAGAGGTGTGGTGGGCACCAGGGGCAGGGAAAGCAGAGGGGCTGCGCGATGAGCAATGAGGACTGGCACCGCGCGGCAGCAGGAACGGCCGGTACTAGGTTCCAGCCCTGGCTCCGTCTGCAAGCCCTGCCCGAGCGCGGACCAGCCCTTCCACACCGCGCTGAGGCGGGTGGCCATTCAGAGCCCGGAGGAGAAGGGGAAGAGGCGGGCTGTGGTCAAGATCTGTGGCCGGGGTAGGGGCTCCTGGGTGGGGGCAGTCAGTTGATGTCATGATCTCAGGGTTGCTAGCTGGAGCCCCGCGTCCGGCTCCCTGCGCAGCGCATTGTCTGCTGGAGATTCTTTCCCACTGCTTCTCCCCCCTCCCGCCCCCCAACTCAAAATAAACAAATCTTAAAACAGAAGATCTTCAGCCGGGCTACTCAGGATGGTGGAGGCGGAAATAAGGTGTAAGTCAGGAAAGGGAACTACACGGCTGAGGAATGAGCCTGCCCTCCTCTTGGGGGCTTATCTGGGGAGCACAGTCTACCCTGGAACTTTCCAGACCACCCTGGCCCTGAGGATGTTCAGAGTCCGAGATAACCCCGAGCTCTGCCTGGGCAAGGACGGTCCTGCACCTGGTGCCCAGCAGAGTAAGACGTGCCACCCGCCCCACCTAGGTCTCCTGTCCCCATCTCTCACTTCCGACGGCATGTCACCTCAGCAGTGGAACCTTCTAGAAGATTGCTTCCAGGCCGCCTGCCTCCACCACCCCAGCCTGGCTCCCCCAACCCTCTTCCTTCCCCTTTCCTCCACCTAGAGCCCCATGCAGCCCCAGGCTCACCTGGGTGGAAATCGGGGGGGATGCCGGGGCCGGCAGGGCCAGCCTTAGGGTTCCACATGTGTCCAGATGTGCCCGGCGGCTGTCTCCGACTCCCCGTCTCTGGGTCCTGGACGAACTTCAGCACCTCGGTGGAGGTGGGCCCGCTGGGGGACTGCTCACTGGGTGCACTCGGGGAGCAGGGGAACCAGGGGCACTCGGCTGCGGGAGGCAGACACAGAGGTGGGGGCTCGTCGCCGGGACAGGCAGGACCTGGGGGCTGAGGCCGGGGTTCTGCGCACGAAGCAGCTCCGCTGTCTGCGCCAGGAGAGGCCTGCGACCCCTGAGCCGCGGAGACCGGGGTTAAGGAGCACTCGCTGCCTGTCAGGCTCGCTGCTCCATGTTTCCCGCGGATTATTTCCTTAACTCTCTCACGGTCCAAGGAGACAGGCTTTCCCACTCCCGTTCCAGAGATGAGAAACAGGCAGAGACGCCGGAAGGCGCTTGCCCGACATGGCGCCCGCCGCCGCGGGGCTCCGGGGCCCGCGCTGCCGACGGCGTCAAAGTAGTTGCACCTGGGAGCTGGGCGCCTCCCCCCCCCCCCCC